>NW_017306272.1:1153404-1238226 GCF_000935625.1 Nanorana parkeri
GCGACGGGTAAGGATACCTGGGGATATCCGCTAGAGTGCCGGGGAACCTTGCACGTATCGGTGAGCTGATGGACCGGAATTACAGCTATTGAGAGGGGTTTGCTGTCCATATACCATCTGGTGAGTAACCATCGCTTGGGGGGCTCCAGATCGGGTGAAGAAAAATTGTGGAACTTTCACCAGAATAATCCATTTTTCATTTATATTTTATAATCTTTATTTTTCTATTGATAACTTTTTGATATATATATAATTTTTGCATATATATATATACATATATATATAAAACAAATATATTGATTCCAAAATCCCAACTATTACTCTATAAAAAAAAACACAAGGCAGACCATCTTAAAACACACTTATTGAAAAATCTAACCACAGGAGCCCAGGGCATGCAGTTATTCAGGTCATTAATATGCCCACACAATAAATATCAAGGAACTGCTTCCAATATCAGCTGGTTTAAATGGTGCACCAAAAGTCCAGATTTAATTGGATTGCTTGAGATAATCCACTCGTTGGACAGATATCTGCGTGAGAGTGATGGACAGATATATATCTTATAATCCTAGATTGAGTTTTTGGAGTGCTGGAAGCTACTGTCATTTTCACCTCGATGTAACATAAGTGGATTTGCTTTTCTATAGTGGTACACAGGATTCAGACCACTTGCAGGGAAATCCTTCAACAAGCTGGCAACACTTGTACAGAAGGGCATCATCATTCAGGCATTCCTAGTGAAGCATAATTGTCTAAATGGGCAGTAAGGGGGCTGTAAGAGTCTGACTTGTATTTTCAACTTTGATAGGCAAGGCATATACTTGGTTTATCCTGGTCATATTATTAGCTGTCCTCAAAAATATCTCTTGGTATAATAAAAATGTTAATACATGGGAAAAAATTATCAGAAGTTTATTAATAAAAAAAAGAAGTGGTGCTGAAACCCATAAAAAATGATTAGTTGGAAACTCAAATGACATCTAAGATTTTACCGGGTGATAAAGAAAGTACTCATATTTTTTTTTTTTTCCCGTGGAGGAACGTGACCTCGATTTGTGCTTTCCTAATTGTACACACAAAGTTACAAGCATCAGCTAGTCAGGTCATTGCATACCATTCTCCAGCTGATGATGTGTCATTTATGGCATGCGAGTCACAGAGACACAGAAGAGAAGCCAAGTCAAGTTCTTTTGTTCAAACTCTGTAAATGGTTTGGGACAATTAATTTCCAATCATTTCCCAGTAGAGCAGATTTACTTGTATATTAATGAGGCACAGGTGTTAGGCCCCTTGTGTCTGTAAGCCTGGGAGGCATATTTAGGTTGTTTATCTAGTCAGCCATAGGTATTGCAAGGTGCTCAAGCTTGCCTTTTTTAACAGTTTATACAGTGAGGATTTTTTTTTTCATTTTGATGCTTTTTTATTTAAATTTGCCTGCACCTGTTAAAAATTTAAACCTGCTCATGTAGAAATAAGTATGAGCCGTTCCGGTGGTAAATAGTACTAACGGTTAAATAATGCCATCCTCTGTTATGTTTAACAGCCCGTCTGCTGTTAAGATAAAAAAGAAGAAGGGGGGGGGGGTTAATTTAAGCAAACATTTTATCGAGGAGCTAATAGTTATTAGCTGGAGATGCTCTCAATAATTCTGCCCGTTGCGTCTCTCTACAGCGTGCGAACGGAAATACGATCATGCCCATATTAATATTCATTTTTCTTGTTTATTCACTGAACTGCAGTACCAACAGTTTCGAGAAAATGGAATGGCCTCCATAGGCATTATGAATTTCAGTAGCTGGCATAATTATAGCGATCTACATATTCATTAAATCCTGAGAAGAAATGTGTCCAAAAAAGACAACCATGCGTTTTAAAACCGAGCTTGAATAAAATCAGTGTTAAATTTTTTTGTCCACAAATGTTTTTTTTTTTAAATATATTATAACTGCTTGTGAAATACAGCATGTTGCTGTCATATGTTACTTAAATATAATATATCCAAGTTTGCTTTTTTTTTTTACCTTCGCAGCAAAGAGTGGGAAGAACTTTTTGTAAACAGCAATTATTTGGCAACGATACGTCTGAAAGGGATTAATGGGCAGCTGAGAAGCAGCAGGTTCCGGAGTGTTTGCTGGAAGGTAAGGAGAAAATATTTATTTATAGTTTGTCGTTGCAGTGTATCAACATTTTACCTGATGTGCTCAAAGATTACTGGTGCAGTCAAAGGATTTTCCAGGCGACTAAATCTACTGTTTGAGAATCCTTTATTATTATGTGCAGGATATTTTGGTAATCAAAGAGCTGATTTATTTTTTTATTTTTAGGGAATTAAAAAAAAACAATTTTTAAAAATTAAATAAACAGTTATATTGATAGTACCATAGAAGAAGTTTAAGTTTTCTTTACCTCCCAAGTTCCAGGATTTCACATACGTCAAAGTTGTTAATGTGCAAATACTTGCAATGTAAAGAGTACCTTGCCTCTATTGCACTGGTGCCCAGCCTTTGTCCCTTTGGCATTTATTGTGTGCTTTCAGAGACCCTGCATACAGTACTTACTCAGGCTAGTGGAAAAAAAATTGTTAGAGTTGCTTGTAGTAGTTAAATGGGTCTGGTTTCTTTCATGCAATCGTCCTTGTTTCTTTGCTGTCATCCTTTTTCTCTTTTTATTTTTTTACCGCTAAGCTTTTATAATGGATCTTGCTGAGATCAAAAGTGGCACAAGCCATTTTTAACCACTTGCTGACCGGGGTGTTAAACCCCCTTCCTGTCCAAGCCATTTTTCAGTATTCAGCGCTGCAGTACTTTGCAGTACTACAAAAAAAGAGCTTTCCCTACTTTATGTTATAAACATTTACCATTACCCAATTTTCTGGTAAAATATTAAAGACAGGGTCAGGTGAGGTAAATAGACAATGCCTAAAAGTGGCCATAGGCAATGCTTTAAAAGCTTTTACCGCTCATCCGTTTAGTGTTAGCAGTGATTAATGGCCCTAAAATTATTACTCACACTCCCGCGTTTGCAGCGATATGTAACATGTGTGGCGTAATCGTTGTTTTCGCACACGTAGGCGCACCCGACGCGTATTACAGAGATCTATAGCAGCCAGAGAAAGGACAGAAACAATGTAATACACATCACTTCCTTCTTTAGAGATAGAGGAAGAGAGAGATCAGCGGTGGGGGAATGTTGATCTCTCCTCCTTCTCAGCATAGGCAACCGCTGTGCCGGTCCCAGGCTCGCAGGGGGGACAGCGGAGTCTGGGATAACTGGCATAGGGGGGAAGCGCGGCAATGGAGGGGGAGAGTAATGTAGAAAAAGAATCACATACATTTACGTCCACTCGCTGGGAAACATGCGCCGTCCACTCCTGTAGCATGCCTGTGGTCAGACCTTTGATGTCAGACCTTCTTGAAGCACCCTATATCAAGAAAGTTGACCATCTCTGCTCTATAGCATATTGTTTATGTAAGTTGTGATAGGACAGCTATAGTGCTGCATAAAAGCTTTACACTGACATTGTTTGTGTGCTAACAATAACAATGTACCAAACAGAACAGGTTGACTAATCTTCTTCTATATTATTCTTCTAAGAGATTGGTGTCAGACTAACTAAAAACTGAGACTGGATGCTGTGATAGCCAATAAAAGTAATCACTTGTTTTAGAACCCTCCTCTGTACGGTTTCTCCTCTAACTTATGTTAGTGGTGTAATGTTGTTTATAAATGAGGTTAGACTCCAGGAAAGACTAGTAACTCATGGCAAAAAGCTTAACTGTCACTTCTTTCAGAAGTGGTCATTGGGACTCTTAAGTTGCGATTGTTTTGTCCGGTGATGCTCCAGTTGTAGACAACCGCAGAACAAGTGCAGATGTAAACAGTTGTAAAATTTAGCAAAATAAGCGTAATCGGAAAAAAAGTGCAAGCTCTGGTCAAAATAGGCGCACATGATAAAAGACAGATTTGCACATAAAATAATTATCTAAGAGGCTAAAATTGTCGCAATCGCTGTGATAAATTCCACCCATTGTATAATTTTTCTCCTGGCTGAAGTAGCAGCTAAAAATCTGATAAAAAAAATAAAGATCAGGGCTTGAATCTGGGTTAGTGTTAGGGTCAGTGACAGTGTGTTTTAGAGAAAAAAAAGTTTTATATTTAGTGTCAGTGCGTTTAGCTAGCATTAAAGAAAAAAATAAAATGCACAATATGTTTATGAGCCCTACTATGTGCACAAACAACAAATAATGCACACATAAGCGGTATCATTGCATGTCAGAAGTACAGTAGGATTATTTGTTTTGGGTTGATTTTATGGTGGTGAATCATGGTAGCGTCAAGAAACATACAGCTAAAGTTTAAAAGTGATGTTTTAACTATTTCAGGCCAGTTTTCAGTTGATTAAAAAAAAAATCAGGAGATAATTTTTGAACCAAATGAGGTATAATTCATCTGGATACACTAAGTAGTTGCAAAGATATGTTCTGTTGTACTAACACATGGCAAGTTGCAAAACCGGGTTCAGAAGTTAAGTTTTGGTTTTACCTTCCATATTAAGGGGTTAAACATTTGTCACCAGAACAGGTCGTCACGTTTGGAGGATTTCCGCACACCTCCTGTTACTGAGAAAATGCAAAAATGTCTTCACTTTCTGTAACCGGAGACAATGATCACCAGGGCAAATAGAAAGGATGAATCTCCCCAGCAGGGAAACACACAACAATAAAAAAAACCTGACCCTTTCTCACTCACTACTCAACATGAAAAAAATATATATAGTCTAGTCTTTTCATACTTTTTTCCTTAATTTAAATGTGAAACTTAAAATGTGTTGTGCTGCTGTGGGAATGTTTTCCTAATAAACAAAGCTGGGTTTGTATTTCAGGGTTTATTGGTCCTTTAACATGTTAATGCCAAAACACCTTAGAAACCGCCTAAGCCGAGGCACTTTGTGTCATACTTAATAACACTTCTGGATATCCTGCATCCCAGACGTGCTGACAAGGGACGTGTGTGTTCTTCTTATTATGATCATACTCTCAAATAAATGATCTTGTAAACATAGGATTATTTTTCATTCCTTATATCGTGTTTCCTAATGTTTCAAAGCTGTATTTGAGATGCATGACATACTTCTTTTCAGACATAAAGGTTTATCATCTCTTTCATTCAAGTTTAAGGTTTCCATTTATGTTTGTATTTGATTTGTACTTCAGAATGCTTTCCAGTAGAAATAGATTTCTGCATTGTTTTCATCCATTTCATGCATTCAAGTACCTTAACTATTAACAAAAATGTAGCTTATTTTGCATCATTCGGCTGTAGATCACCAAATCATTTCTATTGGTGCTGACACTGTCCTTCCTTCTGGAGGGTGGCTACTTTTGTTCCCCATGGTCCCTGTGTGTGTTGTAAAGTAGCCACCGCTCCAAACCTACTGCCGAGAAGGACTGCAATCTCACAATTAGTTTACTAATTTGTATTTAGATTGTAGTCCATCATAGGAGCCATCTTGAGGAAGTGGCTACTTTACAACACACTCGGAGACCATAGGGAACACAAGTAGCTACCCTCCAGAAGGAAGGACTGTGTCAGCACGAATCTAGAGATGATTTGAGGACCTACAGCCGAGTGATACCATTATACAATACATTTTTGTTAATAGTTAAGGTACTTGCATGCATTTTTAGGTTTTAAAAGAGAACTATGGGGTAAGTGTTTTTCCCCATAGTTCTCTTTAGGGTAACGGGAGGACATATACTAACCTCCTCCCATGACCCAAAACTCAGTATATGGTGGGCTATTGCCAATACTGTCGTGATCCACCCAGCTACATGAGTGACAGCTGGCTCTGCCAATCTAGAGGCAGAGCCAGCTGTGCCCGCCCCTTCCCCTCAGTGCTGGAGGATCGGAGAGTAGAGGGGGGAATCCCTGCGGGGAGCGGTGACTAACAGTCACTGCAGGGAGATGATCAGAAAGTGAGCAGATCGGCTGCATTTTTCTGCTCACTTCCCGATCAATAGAGTCGACCTGTGACAGCTTCTTTGTCACAGGTGGGCTCTAACTATGAAGATGAGTGAAAATCACTCACCTCATAGTTCTCCTTTAACTCCCGAGTTTAGTGTCACTTTAATATAAAGGAAAAGTAGAGGTAAGAAAAACCTCTGTACTACTACCATATGCTACAGTAATGTATGTTGAAAATGAAGAACTAGTGAGAGGTGTCATGGACCCAGGAGATCAACACATGCATAGTGTTGGTTTGCCAGCAGACTTCTCAGGACCATTTCTTCAGTTCAGAAGCATTCAGCAATGCAGTCAGTGGGTAAGGTAAGTATTGATCTTCTTTAACAGGTCTGTCATTTTATAAATCCTTTTACGTAATGAAATGGTCATTGTTTTAGCAGCATACTTTCTCATTATTGCAAACTTACCCCCTAATATGGCCTTCTCCAGCTATGCATGATACACACTCACCCTCATCACTCCACATACCAGTGGCGTCATCTTCTCTCTTCATCCGTTGGTTGACTAATGATATAACAACTGCGCATGTGTACTGGAGTTGCATTGTCTCTCCTCCATTATTGATATCTTACATAAGCTGTAGATAGTGAAGACAACATTTGATAGCAGACAAGTAACACAGTTTGGTGTAGATGAGGAGGGACAGATATAGTCCCTGTCTGAACAGACCTGTATGCCTAAGCTAAGCTGTCATCTGTGTGTGAGTAGGCTGGACGTCCAGTCTGGTGACTGTCGGAACCAGGTCAGCTGAGATGGGCAGTTTTGTCTTAAGGAGGAAAAATACAAAGCTGTGTGACAAACAGCCAGGATATATTTTTATTCATGGTTATGTTTAACAACCCTTGCTAGGGCAGAACACTGTGTTACGTCTACATTTGGATGAATAAAAGTGGGCAAAAAAGCCCTAAAACATATTCTGCTGAGTTAACTGAATCTTTGGAAAACTTTTAATTTGGAGCTAAAGTGGCAATGTGCCATTCACTGCAGGTAATTCTTCCTGGTGCATATGCTTGAAATTACAGTCATTGAAATACATGCAGTGAATGTCCATTTCACTGATTTTATAAATATGTTTCATAATGTCTACCATCATTATTTTATGGTTTTGGCATGAATGATTACCTATTGTGGTGGGACACGTGGCTCCTATGGAAGAATTAGCTAATTTAATAAGAGAAGTGAAACAAAGTACAACAAAGGCCATAAATAATAAAGTACACAATCCTTTAGCTACCGTATATACTCGAGTATAAGCCGACCCGAATATAAGCCGAGGTACCTAATTTTACCACAAAAAACTGGGGAAAAATATTGACTCGAGTATAAGCCTAGGGTGGGAAATGAGGCAGCTACTGGTAAATGTACAAAATGAAGATAGATACCAATAAAATTACATGAATATTTATTTAAAAGAAAAACAATAACCTAGCTCTGTAAGTGGAAAAGGGGGTACAGGGCTACATATCATGTACTACGGATCATTTAACCCATTCATATTAGCAGAGGATAATTGTAAATCTATTGTTCAGAAGCAGTGGGAATACAACTTCAATATTTGTAGTCGTAACATGTTAACGATGCTTATTGAATATTACACAGGAGAATTAAAAGAGGCGGATGAACTCTTGAAAACCCTGGGCAATGATTTTGAAACCTTTAGACACAATGCTGACTTTGAGAAAACGGTCACTGATTTGAATTTGCAGGTTGAATCCTACAATAGGGATCTGTTAAATATTAAGGACTCCAAATTTGAGAGAGATAGGACCGCTTATGCACCAGCGTACTCACTTTCCTCAGTGCTCGAGACGCTGACTCGAATATAAGCCGAGGGGGGCATTTTTCAGCACAAAGAATGGGCTGAAAAACTCGGCTTATACTCAAGTATATACGGTAGATGAAAAAATGGAATAATCATAATCACCTTATTCTCTGAACACTAATATTTCTCCATGTAAATGTATTATTGAAAAATACCTAACCCTGCAAAACGGATAAGGAGAGAGCAGTAACACATTCTCCCTGCCATCATTGACTATATGAATTGTTAAATTAACTTTTTTCCAATATAGATTGATACAGTTTTAGTTTAGTCTTATTGAGATTAGTAGACTTTTATGTAACAGGGACAGCTCTATCCCTTGAATCATTGTGCCAAGAGAGAACTGTTGTCATGTGAAATGGACCACCCTCTATATCTCCCATGACTTCACATTTCTGAATTGTGCCATCATTTGTAGAGGTTGTATAGATTCACCAAGTCTTGTACAAACTCCATTCCTTTACTATAATCTAGAAATGAAATATTTGTACTAGCACAACTAATCTGATAATATTCCTTTAAGCATCATGGGAAGACAGCAGAGCTTTTTCGTTGTATTTTAGCACTGTTGAACCTTGGGTTCAGTTGGTAAGATTCTTATACTTACGTCTCTAGCTTGTGTTCCCACTTTATATATGTGCACAGCACATTTCCTTTTGAGTTTTTTTAGGCAGCCATGCATGTCATACTTTGTCAACAGATGGTATAGCAAACCGCAGAGGTTAATACCTCTGTAATTTATACCAAAAGGGACATAATCATTCTGTCAAATTAATCAAAATCAGCCATAGAATATGGTACAGTCAGATGTCAGTCCGAAAACATATTTTTCCTTTCTAAAAGAATGAGGTGTGTAACATAATAGCGATGACTAATTTGTATTATTATATATAGTGTTGGTTCTGTTTATAGTGGTGTTATAGAGGGTGATGTGACCTATTTGTATGTGATATGGCATAAAATATATTTTTATAAATGATCAGTGACAACTGGAAGGTTCTGTAGATAGTCAACATAGAGGCATACCTGGCGGTCTTTATTAATTTAAAAACAAAATGGATACATTAAAACTGTCCCTATTCCTTCTAAACCATGGGCCCAGGTGAAACATATTTGGACTTTTTACTGACAATTTTACCAACCTCTCTACCGTTCAGGTGCTAAAAATCAAGTCTAACAGTTGGGTGCTAGAGGTAAAAGTTAATTTTAATTATAGTGTACTAAAACCCAAGAACAAAATATAACATATGACAGCTAACCAGTGCATAGGTGTGGTGCTTTTAAGGCTTTTGTTTTCTCTCGTTTTGCCTGGGGACTCTGCCAGTAACATGCATCCTGTCCTAGTGCAACACTGCTTATTCATTGTATCCATTTGTAAAATACATATATCTAAACACTTTCAATGGTATATTTAACAGACCAAAAGGGAGCATAGAATAGTTCATTGTTAGAATTAAATATACTTTTAAAGTAAACTTTATCCCAACACTATCTTATTAGCCATTTAAACATTTTTGGAATAAAAGCTCTGCCTAAAAAGAGGTTATCCTTCTTATCTTAAAATGACATGTTTTTGTCTCCCCTGAATAAGGTGTACTTTGTTATAGTAGAAAAAGGTTACAGTCATTGTCAGGCATTAGTCAGGCACCATGATTTTGACACTGGGGTGAATTAGTGAGAGTGTGGTATGTATGAGCGCTGGGAAGTTCAGGCAAAACTTTAGGTAAGTACCGTTTTAGCATGCCTTACCTTCTCCAGAGACTAACTCCTGGCCAGTTTGACCGCTTGAAATTCTGATGGTCAAATAGTGAAATACAGAAGGTAGAAGGGAGACAGGACCAAGCTCTTGGTGGTTTTGAATTAGCATGTCAGAGTGCCCACTGGGATTTGGGGTTACTGACATAGTCGGCATAAAGGTAACTTCAGGTGTCTGTAGTTGCATATCAAAGCCACTTCACAGATTTTAGGTAACTTCAGTTCATAAAACCTTAGCAGTTAAGGAGTCTGTTCATACATTTTTTAAATATAAATGGCCCCTGTGCTCTGACTTACAGGTGTATGTATAGCACCATCCCAGACTCATACCTGTGCAGCAAAATGGTAGGATTTGGATGCAGGACAATCGCAATTACAACAAAAATGTAAACGGAAAACAAAGCAAAGACCAGCGCTACACAATGGAATTCCTGTTTTACTTCACCAAAAACAATTTGTTTCTTGGACGTGCTGCCCCTATTTATCAAGGGGTCCTAAAATGCTATGTCACCTTGGAGATAAAGAGAGCCTACGTGCCCCCAAAATAATTTTTTTTGTAACCAAACTTAGACAAGTAAAAAAAAATGTCTGTGTTTGTTGATCTACAGATGTCCTTTTGCAAAGTTCCAGTCCTGAGCACAGTACATCACCCCCTCTTGTGTCCAAGATTTTTCTATAGACGGGAAGACTGCAGAACAGGACACAGAGGGCAGGAAGTTAAGCACGCCTGTAATTTTGAATATGTGTGGACTGGGGAACAAAATAAGTATAATTAACACCATTAGACTGGATACTTCTACTGTTAAAGAACATAATGCTAGAGTGCCACGTATCATCTGTATTTATCTCTCTGTTGCAATGTTCTTTCAGTATTCTTTGCAATGTACTATATTTTTTCCCTTGGTAATTTATGTCCTTTCCTAAGATTGTTTGTAACACATTTCCATTTTTTATTGGCAGCTGTTTCTAAATGCTTTACCCCTAGACAGAAGCCAATGGATAACCAAAACGGAGGAGTTAAGAACAGGGTATAAAAAGATTAAGGAAATAGTAAGTGATATTTCTTCTATTATTAGATGCTGAGTTAAAACATTGCTTATTTAAGGCATACGTGGATGACTTCCTGTTTTTCTTATCTTAGCATATAACAAATCCTCGAAATGCTGCTGGCCAGCAGGACTTAATGATAAACAATCCACTGTCTCAGGATGAAGGGGTAAGTGTACTTTGATGTTTGAGTGTTTAAAGTGGACCATCCATTAAATTTGCAAGAATACATTCCATACAGGTCATAATCTAGCACAACACTGAGGAGAAAGAGGGACATTCTCTAGCGCAAAATATTTAGGCCAAAGATTCACCTTTAAGGTGGCCATACACCTTACAACCATTGTACAACTTTTTTGGTCCCGACATCTCACCCTCGGTCAATTTTCGTTCAAACAGCCCATCATGCACAGACCAATGTAGTTTGCAATTATCGTTCGTCCCTAGTAGGGTTGCACAGATACTTTTCGAGTACCAGTGCAGATACTTGGCATTTTCATGAGAACTACCAGGGTTGCAGCCGGGACCTGGCTCTGGCACTCCACCACTGTCCTGAAATCATTAGTCGGTATTGTTTTAGAAAAACTGTCACATGACAATAAACAAAAATGTATCAGTACTCGTACTTGTAAGTACTCGGCAAGTACCAGTACTCGTACTCGCAAAACTGGTATCTGTGCATCCCTTTATTTATATTTATAAAAACAAAATCCTACATTAAAACAGAGATGTACAAATCCCAGGAGCTCTGTGTGCCCCTTACAAATGGCAGCTGCCTCCTAATTTTTGGATTTTTCTCTAGTCTAGTCTTGGAGCTCAAAAGTATCGGTACATGTACTCGTACTTGTACCGAGTACTGTACTTGGTATCTGTGCAACCCTAGTCCCTAGCACTAACTGCCCAAATTTTGGCGTTTGAAGGAACAGATTTTCGATTGCGCATGTGCAGTTTTCATCTTGCAATTTTTGTTGTACGAAAATGCCAATAATTCAGTCGATTTTTGTCCAACTCAACAAAAGTTTTCTAGGCTGCTTGAAAGATGAAATTCTGACAGCTGTACAGTAATTGCGGTTGTAGCTGCTGTGGCTGGAGAAGAAGCTGATGAAGCACAATCCGTGCTTCATCAGCTTCTTTGGGTTCCATGGGTGATATTAGGGATCTAATAGACCCAGATGTCTCCATAAAGAGGACCTGCCACTTCCTCTTTGCTATCATATACAATATCAATAAAGTTAGGTGTAAAAAAAAAAAGCTTAAAAAAAAAAAAGTCACCAAAAAATTTTTTCAAAGTCCCCCGCCCTCACGTACACACACATACAAACGCAAACATGCATCGGGTGCACCTATGTGTGAAAAAAACAAACAATCGAGCTACACATGTTACATATCACTGCAAATGTCGGCGTGAGAGCAACAATTCTAGACCTATCAATCACTGTTAACACTAAATTGATGAGCTGGAAAGGCATCGCCTATAGGCAATTTTGGGTATTATAGTTTTTTTTCTAATTTCACAGCCACACACGCAAGGTGCAAGAAGCATCCCTAGCAACCAATCATTTTTCAGTGTTTTTGCAATACTAAACGCATAAAATGAGAAATGTGGTTTCTACACTATAAACCTTGCTTTCTGCAGTGCCATTGTAAATAACCCCACAGCTCCACCAATACAATCCTTCCAGATTACTCTTGTGAAATAAATAGAACTTTAGAAGTAATTTACACTATATGCAATTTATATTTCCAGAGCCTCTGGAATAAATTTTTCCAAGATAAAGAACTACGAGCAATGGTGGATCAAGATGTTAAAAGAACGTATGTATACTTTTTTTTCTAAAAATATGTCCTCTAATTCTTAGTTACAAAATGCATAGGTTGTATCCCTCAGTAAAAACCCATTTGAATTGATATAAGTTTTACGTGGAAAATAAAATTTTTTATGAAAATTGAACCTTGATAAAAAAATGTTTAGTTTATGATGGAAGTTGGTGTGAAGATTATGGCATTACTTGTAGTTTAGGGTAAAGTAAACATTGCACTCAGCAGCCCTATGGAGAAATATATTCCTGCACCTTAGACAGTCAAAGAGCTCTATGTATATCTGTCAATGTCATATGACCGGCTCCACCACCAAGGTATTGTAGCTCCATCATAGAGACAGTATGTTAAGTGTGTGTTATGACCTAAGGACAGGAAGTGTGTTTCTGTTAGGATCGTTGGAATTTAATAAACGTTAAAAGCTTTTAAAAAAGGAAACGAATGCAGACACCACATGTACGTTCTGGTAATCCGAAATATATTACGTTTTTGTTCTTCAGGCTTAGGCATGCTTTAGGCCTCATTCAGACAGGCGTACGCTGTCATCCGCAACTGGACAGTGTGCGTCCAAGTGCGGACACCCGATCCCGCACAGATGTGCAAGTTTGGGTGTGCGGATGACAACGTACAGCCGCGTCCTCCTATAGGGAAGAGCAGGCTGTTGCCTGCAATTACAAGCAGCACTTGCCCCTCCTGGACGTGCAGGCATGCATGCTGCACGGGCATGTACGCCCCGTCTGAATGAGGTCTTAATGTCCAGTTCTATCCACTTACATCAATCCTATTTCAAAACTCATCTTCCAGGTTTCCAGAAATGCAGTTCTTCCAACAGGAGAATGTAAGAAACATCCTTACTGATGTACTTTTCTGCTACGCCAGAGAAAATGATCATTTGCTTTATAAGCAGGTAAGATAAACATTATTTATATACAATGCAATACAGTGTCTTATTGATTATTGCTCCACTGCACGCTACATTTAATAGGAAGCATCTTGTTCCTTTAATGTGGTCAATAGAGATCAATTAGGAAAATAATAACTTGTGATTTCAATCTCCACATTTTTGTTTTCTTTTTTTTCAGTTACAAATATGAGTTTAAAGCTTAATTCCAGTCATACTTTACTTTGATATGTATGCATATTTTAGTTTTGCATGGTTGCTGGCTTTGTGCCTTCTGAGGACCCCTTGTTCTAGCCATTTGCTGCAGTTATTTCAAAGCCAAATTATGATTTCATGCTGGCCAAATGTAATCTCAATAATGTCAAGAAGATTACTGGGGAGCCTTGCTATAAGAGAGTGACACCTTTCATATGGATGTGTGGACGTGAAGGCATAAACTGCAGTAATGATATCTAACCACTAGATGAAATTCACCAGTGTTCCTCTTAACAAGTTATCACTGTCGACCTTCTAGTATAAAAGAGTTCTGCACTGAATTGCACATTTCTCAATTATGTAACTAAAAAAAATAATTTATATGAAATCATGCTCTAATGGGCTCCTGAAATGAATTCCGCACTGGGGAGCTATTGACAGGAAAGACCAGTGGAGTGACCATAGACCAGTGCTGTAGAAAGTGAGGATCACCAGCACTCAGAAGATGACATTCAAATCTTAGTGTTCATTTATTCAAGCAAATCGTCAAATAGCCTATGTGATATATGTGACAATTTGCTTGAATAAATGAACACTAGGGGGTCTATTCACAAAGCTGCCGAGGGCAGCCGAGTGAATGGCCGATCTGAAGTGAAGTGGCTATTCACTTCAGGCTGGTACGGCTAATTTCAGCCGTACATCGGCTTGCTTCGTGTGGCTTCGGGTCGGCAGAACATCATCTGCTGAGTGCTGGTGATCCTCACTTTCTACTACTTTATGTACACAGCGCCATCCGTGATTATCACTACGAGCAACACTATTGTTATTGGCCCTAGATATGCTGCAATGAGTGCAGGAGGGCACATCGGTATACATAGACCAGTGTTGCACATTAATTTTTGAAAAGTACACGTCAGAGGTTTTGTCGAGCACCTTCCTATATTGACCATTTCAACTCCAGACTATGGCTTTTTCCATTACCGACATCAACTATTTGTACAGACATGATTACTATCACATGGAGGAAGAATTGTGTATAGCAAATGCTGTGTGCCTTAGCGTATATCTAGTTTGAACAGGATTTACAAGTTAAATGACAAAAAGATTTTGAAGAACAATTTTACCTGCCAAAAGAATGCACTGGTGAGACTGGTACTCTGGTGTTACACCAT
Organism: Nanorana parkeri; assembly: GCF_000935625.1. NCBI lineage: Eukaryota > Metazoa > Chordata > Amphibia > Anura > Dicroglossidae > Nanorana > Nanorana parkeri. The sequence continues at coordinate 1,168,142 of NW_017306272.1, forward strand.
CCCTAATTGCAGAAGGCAGCACATGCAATTCTACCAAATCCATGTCCCTTCTCTGCGTTGCATCTTTTTTCAGCTTTGGATTTCTAGTTTTATCTTTCCTTAAGCCCCTGTAAGTGCCTTTATGTCCCCAAACTTACTGAATTTTCTTACTGCAAGACTAATTTCATCTTTCCGCAATCCCAGCGTATTAAACAGACCTATATCTGGTAAACTAGTAAGTGCATGAACTGAAATAAAAAAAATGCTAACCCATAAGTCAGTGACGTGTGGTACCTTCCGTGCTGGGTGAGGCATTCCCTACAGCCCCACTCCCAGCACATTGAATCTCCGCCCGCAGCACATTGAAGCCCCACCCCCATCCAGGCAAAGCACCAACCCTGGTCACCAAGCTAGTGTTAAGGAGAGAGGAGCCTCCCTGTCCCTCACTTGCTCGTTACTGGTGAGGCATCGAGATTGATGTCCTCAGTGTTTTCTTTTTTTTCGATTGGGCAGCTTGGACCAATGGCGCTTTGTAATTAACAGGCAGCACTCTGTCCTTGACAGGTTGCACAGCAGGGAGGCTTTCCCTGCTGTGTAACCTGTTAGAAGCCGCTCTGAATGCAGAAAACAGCTTTTGCCTCCATAATACTAGGAGAGGCTCTGCCTCCCCTGACTTGCACGTCCCTGCCACAAGTTACCTTTTGTGAAACCCCAAATGATTGTTAAATCAAGAAGTACAGGCATCTGAAATTGTATGGATATGTTGACTTATCATGTGAAAGTCAACCCAGCCATACCCCTTACTACTTCCCAGGTTTCCCTAGCAATTAATTTGGCCACAAGAAAGAGATAACACCCAAAGGGATATACTCCTTGGGAAAACAAAGAGCAAATAACAAATATATATATAAAAAATATCAAAATGTATTATAATAATCTATTAAAAACATGATCAAAATCATTAAGTGTGTGCTACAATAATGACCTAACAACCATCTCTAGTAGAACAAGACACCGGAGAAAATGGTTACTTCATATCAATGACAGACCACCAATTATTATTATTAAACAATATAATCCTAGTGGGGTCAATAGAACCTAAATTGTCAATACAATCCTGATAATGTCAATGGAGCCTGGATGATGGACAGTCTAATGGCAAGAAATTATGAAAAACAAAATAATAGTACATGTTGTTTCAGAGACGTCTCACTGAAAAAACAGGTGATGTGTGTGGCCGACCATACAGCTCTAGTAAAGATGATAATCCAGTGCAGAGGGCATGAATCATTAATCCCTTAAACAATGCTTCACATTGGTGGAAGATACCAGTGGAAATAGAATCCCAAAAGGAGCTAGTTCACATTCCACCGAGAATGGAGTATGAGTTGATTGAAACAAAAGGCAAATAGTATTCAGCTGACAATTCCTTGAAACAGATAACTTGTCTCCAATTAGGATCAAATTGAGTCTGACAGCTGAAAAGTAACAACTCAAGAGCAACTCATCAAAAAAACTCCAAGTATCTTAGAGTGGATAGCCCATAAATGCATGAATGAAACATTTCTAGCCGATTGCTACACAGTCCCGATCTCCACGAGAGTGAGTTACCATACACGTGGAGACACCAAAAGGATAGAATTATTGAACAAATTAATAAAAGTAATAATCTTGATCTAGAGCTGTCATTTGAAAGTGTAGATGGACATAAATATAACACTTGCTGAAGATCAGTCCCGATCAAATGAGACTATATAGCCACATAGCAACAAAACTACCAGTTGAAAGAAGACTGGACTGATGCACAAAGTAGCATACTCATCTTAGTTCGAATTAATCCATGAGAAGAGTGTAGGTTAACAGCCATATAATTCACAGACTGCCACATTCAAATGTATTGGTGCGTTCCGATGTGAAGAGAAACAACAATATCATCTGACAGGACACACAGACAAATCCACGTGTGCTTTCCCTGAACGCGCTTTTACTCTGTAACGCCAATTAATTTGGCCACCCATCACGATAGGAAGCATCCACTGGTAAAATGAGATAAAGCATAGCTTAGTTCTTACAGGAAAAGTCAAAACTTATATACAGTATAGCATCAGCTGTCTGTATCTCTGGATATGCTGATTATAGATAGCTTATAGACTAAAGGTAACCTGTGTTCATGCATTTTTTGCAAGTGTGCAGTTTCAATTTTAAAAGTTTGTGACTGGTTCACATTATTATGATTTCTTCAGTATAAATCTTACGCAAACTTGGACTATTGTGTTTGGCAGATAGAGGTCTGCAGAGGACCGCTCTGCTTAAGTCAGCTTCAGTCTTCTGAACTCATTTTAGGTTTCCCTGTTTGAGGGCAAAGCATTGTGCTTGCTCAAGGACCCAAAATAAAGCAATCCACAAACAGCAAGGGACTAAGAGGCTGACCCCTGGCTCTGCCCACAAGTTTTCCAGTGAAATGAGAAAAACCTTTTCAAGGGACTTTCGTATTTAAAAAAAAAAAAGAGAAAACTGCTAGCCGGTATAAAACACAGGCACCTCTAGCCATTGTTTTGGCCTCTCTTTTGGAAGTATATATATATATATTTGTATTAAACTCTCAAATCCAGATTAAACAAATATAAATTGCCCACTATTTGTCACTATGGGGTTGATTTACTAACCTTATAAACACACCACGAACATGTATACACCTCTGTAGTGTGTTCCCTCCCAGCATGATCTATGGGTGGAATCTAAACACCTTTGTAGTGTGTACACACCCGGCAGGTGTGTTGTGCAAAGCCTTGCATGAATTGCTCTATGTTGTGTTGCTTGCGTTGATGAATGCAGGAATGTAAATGCATGAGCTAACCATTTTTGTCTAAACTGTGAAGCAGCATTATATATGCATCATGTGCATGATTTTTCCATATATGGTATTAGTGGAAATATGCTTTTAGAGACTTTTTGGTTGATAAATACGTTTTGCTGTGTGAAAATCACACGCACCTGGTGCGTGCGTGTGTTTAGGTTAGTAAATCACCCCCTATGTGTCCAAACAGCTGGTCCAACTCTCTCAGCTTGGCTTCCCTGAACTTCCTGTATACAAGATCACAAGGGAGCAGTCTCCAACAGCTTTCCATCTACTAGCTTGGAGAAGGGGGAAGCAGGGAAGTGGCTTATCTTACTGTGCCAATGTGTTTGTGGAGACACACCTTACTAGGGCAAAAAGGGTGGCTCCATGGGACCTTGCAAGATAAAGGATAAAAGAGGATATCAGGGGGAACAGCTGATTCTGAAGGAAATTAAAAATTTACAACATGAAGGAGCAGCATCCATTGTAAGTGATTTAATACACATGTGAAATAGCCTAAAGACCTTTTGACTTTAATATCACTTTAACAGTTCAAGAACTAAATGGTTGACACCATTATTTTGTAATTTTAACCTCAGCTGACAATGCATGTTTGGAGTGGCTGGGTGAAAAGCCATGTGTTTAACAAAAAAAAAATCATAAACAACTTTGGGAGGAATGTATCAAAACTGGAACAGACAGAATCTGGAGCAGTTGCCCATAGTAGCCAATCAACTTTTATGTTCAGTTTGTTCAGTTAGTCTTTGAAAATGAAATATAGATGCTGATTGGATTCTTTCTCTACCAGTTTTGATCAATTCCCCCCCCCCCTGGGGTTTAACAAGTAACATCGTACATTTCCAGAGATTATTCAGTACATTAAAAAGCAACTTGAAGAAAGGCTAAAAGTGGAAGTATATTCCAAACTCGTGTTAGAGAAGAGTGAACAGAACTTTGCTATATTTAACAGCCATCTGAGTTTTGGAGGATCCTAGGGAGCCTGCTAGAAGAGCCTCATTTTCAAGTTAATGCCGTATTTGTATTAGTTTTCGACAGAGAACATTGGGAGAGACACTAAAGAACTTTCCAAAATCAAATTACGTTAACTAAGCAATAAACAAGTTAGAAAATGCATATTTCCTAACTATGTTAAGTGCGATGCAAAAGCGAATCGTTAAGCCAAATAAAAATTAATGGTGAGCAATTTTTTTTTATTTTCAATTTTTTTTTTTCCCTTTATAAATTCACTTGGTCGTAATTATTCAACGGTGTCCATTCCCACAGCGTTAAGTGAATGCACCCCAGGCACGTCAAGCATTGAAGTGGGGAACCGATTATAATTTTAAACAAAGTCTGTCATTTACTGAACTAGAAAGTAATATTATTACTGGGTAAGAATTAAAACAGCTTAATTACCCCCTGCTTGGGTTTGATATCTCAAAGATGCCTTACAGAGAAATAACACCTTTCTGCATAAGGAATGAATATTTAAACTCGATAACATTTAAAAGAAGAGAAAAACTTAAGTCTCCTCACAAGCTGTTAAAGCCATTATTTTGTAGTAGGTGACACCCCGTTTAACATAGACCATATTGTTAATAGTTATAGGGTTTTATTGAATTAATGAGACTCTTATCATGCAGTAGAGTGTCTTGCTGAGTTAATTGAAACTGCATAGATTACATAAATGGTATTAATGAACTTTGACTGCCTGATGCTCCAGCTTTAATAAAGACTGCTTGGTGGGCTAAATGAACACAGGCATATAAAGAACAGGTTCAATTTTGCGAGCCTACAGGCTGTTGACAAAGAGAAAACTTTACCTCTTCTTTCTTTTTCTTCTTTTGTTTTGTTTTTCTCTTTGCTGCAGTCCTAACTTCTACTCGGTGTAAAATCAGACACCTCTTGTCTACTTTTATGAGGTTTTTTTCTGCATGACCAGACACTGATTGTAGCCAGTATGCCTTGGACAATGTTGGTGCTGTTAATAAGCATGGCTTTGAGACAATAAACTATCACTTTAACAGTGCCCTATAAAACACTGCCAGCTGGATATTTCAGACTTGACTTACCCTTTAAAGTGACACTAAACTTAGGATTTCAATCTTAAAAATGCATTAACGTATCTTAACTATTACCAGAAATGTATCTTATTTGTGTATCACTCGGCTGTAGATCCTCAAATCATCTCTGAAATTGTGCTGACACTGTCCTTCCTTCTGGAGGGTAGCTACTTTTGTTCTCCATGGTCCCTGTGTGTGTTGTACAGCCACCACTCCAAGCTCGCTTCTGTTATAGACTATAACGGCAATACAAATGAATAAACTGAGCGTGAGATTGTAGTCCATAATGGGAGCAAGCTTTGAGTGGTGGCTACCTTGCAACACACACGGGGACCATGGGAACAAAAGTAGCCACCCTCCAGAAGGAAGGACAGTGCCAGCAGCAATACAGAGATGATTTGAGGACCTACAGCTGAGCGATACACAAAGAAGATACACTTTTGTTAATAAGGTACATGAATGTATTTTTAAGATTTATTTCTGACTGGTGACGAGTATCACTTTAACACTGTTATTTTGTTAATTTGATTTAATATTTGCAGTGCTAACAATACCCTAAAAACTTTTCATCTAACCTGTTTATTTTAAAAATATTGGGCTATGGGTACCTGATGTCCAGTATATGTGCCCATACATATTGACAAACAGCTGGAGTTGCAGGCAAGTTCCATTCATCTCTAGATGTTTGTGGATGCAGTTTTTAGCATAAACCTGAATACCTGGGATAAGAGAGATGTAAGAAACTAGGGCTTTTGGGTGATGATATCTACTTAATCCCCACTGGTGATGTTTCCAAAATCTTTGATCTCTTGTTTAAAGTCACCTTTAAATATCTCTATTAACACTTTATTCATTGTATATATCTGTGTGGTTTGAACTTGAAAAAATGTGTAGAGAAAACTCACAGAACTTCTATTATGCTCTTGCTGGTGTAAAGTGATAATTTATAAATATCTTAATAAAGAACACTGGTTTGATTTTATATAATTACTTTTCATCTAAAGGTTTTTGCTAAGCAAATTATATATTGATTTCAAACCAGCTGAATTTGCATATATTTCAAGTTTAGAACTATAAATATACGATGCTAAGTGTTGTTAGGTTATCGAGTATAAAATTCTGTTCATACAAAGGCCTTCTTATGATATATGAATGTTACGTTTTCATCTACTTTTCCAAAGTAGGTTTATGGAAGGGGGGGAGGGGTTCTCTTCTCTTACCAAATATTATAGGTTGTAAGGAGGCAAAGGAGCCCCAAATGACTGGAAAATAGTCAATCATATATCTGGTGTCTAGACTCTAGAGGAAGACAAAACCATGGACGGGGAAATCTTTAGATTTGTGTAATTGCTCTGCGGGCTAGCCAGAAAAAGAATGGGAGGGTTTCCTTGCAAGTGCTCTAAACCAGGCTTTGGGGAAGTCCGATATGTTTCTTCTAGCAGGATGTTCCTGTTGGAGAGAGGGCAAGTGTAGCTCTGCATAAAAGAATGCCTTTTACTATACCATTTAATTTGCTTAGCGTAGGCTAGAAAGCCATGGGACTGACATCAGTGAGTGGGGCTGATCATTGTGTGCTTGATTGTTCATTGCTAAGCCCTCAAACCTATAACTAGTAGTAAGTTACATTCAGCTATTTTTGTTCTGTAATGTTGATGACGTTTCTCTGCACATCCAAGTAGCTTCTTCAGCTCTAATCAGTGTCAGGACATGTACCAGCATTTATAACCACATGGACAGCTTAGTCATCTTAATCCAATTGCCAACATTTCAAGGCAGATGTTGATTGTCCAAGAACAGTGGTAGTATGAAAGATTGTGAAACCACCCTGCTCTAATTATATAATGTAGTCACCAGGGTGCCAAGAAATCTGAAACCAGTGTTAATTGTTTGAATCACATGGGCTGCAGGTGTGAATTGTTTTGTTACATTGCCTTGACAGAGATGTGAACACAGCATTACGATAGATGTTGTCAAAGATACCCATGCCTGTTCAGGGATTGCTGTTCCAGTTTGATGTAGAGGACTTCTCTTACAACTCTGGTGAACCTGTTGTCACTGCCTGGAGATGTGCAAGCTGCTCATCATTTGTCTTTGCCCTTATTTAACCGATTGCTTCCTGTTTTGTTTTTTTTCTTGTAGGGAATGCATGAATTGTTGGCACCTATATTGTTTATACTTCATTGTGATCATCAAGCATTCATGCATGCAAGCGAAGCTGCACAGCCCAGGTGAGAATATGTTCATTTCTGAATATCTGAAGAGGATTTTGCTATGTGTGTATTGGGGAGATTTTCCATCAGTTTCTGTCAGAACAGGAAGTGGTGGAAAATTTCTCGATGTGGATACAGACAAAAACACATGCAAATACAGACACATTTGTAGCGGAAAGGTTAAAACATCTGATGTCAAAACAGTCAAAACAGTGTTTTGACTGTTGTCTGCAACTTCCTTTTATTGGTGATAACTGCACCTCTCATTTGTTGTACAGGTGTCACAAGAACAGGAAGCTAGAAAAAATCTCAGAAATATGGTCACAGAAAGAAATATTTACTCTTCCCCACTATATCTAAACCCCCAAAAGGATTGGCTGGAGATAGACAGTAACATAAATGTACATGCATGTGAAAGTTATTACTAACATATATATATGAAATATATTAGCAATGTTCTCTGATAACTGCATGTCTTAAAGAACAACTCAGGATTTCTTGAAAAAAAAAATCTAGGTTAATTTTAGACTCTTGGAGCAGTAGATGCTTAGATAACCCAATCCTGTGCAGTTCCTCAGAGTAATGCTTATTTGTTGCACTTATTATAGAGACACTAAACTCTAGGTGCCCAGAAATAGACGGGTAGAGAGCACCTAGTAACTCGTACTGCCTGTAGTCTCCCTGCAACTCTTGGTAGAGGTAGGGTTTTGCTTCCTGATGTCAGAGCGTATCGTATAGAACTGTGAGCACTCCTAATCTCCTGAGACTTGTAGTCAGAGGCAGCAGTGCCTTAGATCTCACACTGCAGATATACAGCTATGACGTTGTAGGCACAGGAGTGCCCAGGCACTTACATATCAGGAAGTACACTGTTATTTTTCAGGAGGAATTCCAAAACAATAGCATTTTCAGGGTATTTCTTAAGTATAATTAACATTTCTGGAAGTTTCCTGTAACATAGAAAATCTTCACTTTTTTGAGTTCCACTTTAATTAGCATATAAGAAGTAGCACTTTTCTATTTAAAGTGACACTAAACTCCGCAATTAAATCTTAAAAATGCATTAAAGTATCCTAACTATTAACAAAAATGTATCTTATTTGTGTATCACTCAGGTGTTGATCCTCAAATCATCTCTGAATTGGTGCTGACACTGTCCTTCTTTCTGGAGGGTGGCTACTTTTGTTTCCCTTGGTCCCCGTGTGTGTTGTAAAGTAACCAACGCTCCAAGCTCACTCCAGTGATGGACTACAATCTCACGTTTGGCTTACTAATTTATATTGAGATTGTAGTCCATCACTGGAGCGAACTTGGAGTGGTGACTACTTTACAACACACACAGGGACCATGGGGAACAAATGTAGCCACCCTCCAGAAGGGGGAACAGTGCCAACACCAATGTAGACATGATTTGAGGATCTAAAGCTGAGTGATACACAAATAAGGTACTTTTTTTTGTTAATTGTTATGGTACTTAAATGTATTTTTAAATGTAATTCCTGAGTTTAGTGTCACTTTAAAAAGGCTATTGCATAACTTTTATGTAATAGCTTTGTAGTATTAGAAAAATTAAACACAATTTGCAGTCGGTAACTAAACATCTAGCTCATTATCATGAGAACGAAGTGTCTTGTGTTTGGACCAGTTTTAAATTTGAACTTTAATCACTGTGCAGCTCATATGTCCAAAAGATTGCTAAGCTATTTTATGTTTGCCATAGAATGGACATAATTCAAACATCTCTGGGTATCAGAAAAATTCACATGTTTTGTCAACAACTATGCTTGGCTATTACACCATTGTTTGCGCAGTGGTAATAGACATGCAAGTGATGAAAGGGATTGTGGGGAAAATATTATCGTAAAATATTTTATTTATTTTAAACTGACCTGTCTGCAGAAAGCGTAATAACCTACAGATAGTTAATATTCTCTCTCTCTCTTGCTCTCTCTCTCTCTGCCTTTACATATATTAATCATATCATATTTATATTATTATTTTTCTTAATGGAAGTAGTTTGGTGGACTGGATGCCTTCCTCTCAAATTCTTTGCTTATCTGGCAGTAATATATGCCAATGGTTAGGTACCACTGATTAATGTTACTTCATTTGTTCTACACTAATAACGAGAGGATTAATGATTGTCACAGGTGCTTGGAAGAAAAAGCTGCTTTTTATTTCTTCTGTTCCAAAACAAGCGGCTGAAAAATAACTATTCTTTTGTAACAGAAGATATTGGCATTTCTGAATTTTATCTGAAAAAGCTTATTAATATGTATATTTCTGAACAACAAAAAAAATACTTTGTGTGCAGAATTATAGAGGATGTTCATTTTCCTTGTTGCACTGAAAGAAAAGATAATGGAACTAGGAAAGGCACGTCTATGCAGAGTTACTAATTTCTAAATACTAGAACAGATTCCACTTATTATTATTGTAATGAAGTTAAGAAATTGGCAGCGGTCATCTGATTGGTATCTTCGGCCGCAGCTTTTGTTTTCTTTGTCACTGTGACCAGGCTGTGAGCCTGTACTGTATCACGTCGCTCCTTCAAATCACTGCAACACTACTGTCGGCACTGTATTTGGTCTGAAGCATACAGTTAAATTAACCTTACTAGTCAGATTTTGATCTTCATGTCACATACAGAGACTATAATAAAGAAGGATGGTGTTGGTTCAAGTTGTGCACATGGCCCAGAAAGCTTTTATTTCACCTCCAATCTTAGCCTTGCAAATAAAATAAAAGTTGTGTTCTTTCTCTCTAAATCTTATTGTTAAACTGGTGTTCTTATTGACATCATCTTTTTGTATGATTGTATTAACCAATTAATATGTGTATATCTTTTTAGTGAAGAAATGAAGGTTCTGTTGAATCCTGATTACCTAGAACATGATGCCTAGTAAGTCTGAATCGATTCATATTTTACTATTGTAATCTGCAGATTCATTAGATCCTTTGCACCTTTTTTAATAAACTTAATCGATAGCCCAGACTATTGTCATTATAATGAACCTTGTGGTCCTGAGCCTGGTATTAAAGTAAGGGGTCGCAAAGTCTAAGCCTGTGCTAGGTTTTTTCTTATCTTGTTTTCCCCTACTATCTCTTGGAATGTTTGGCTAAGAACAGTGTGTGGGGGCAATGGAGTTCTGGGGTTGTTGACAGCAGTAAACAACTCACTATACTTCAAGAAACATGAAACCATATCTACTGTCTCTACTCTCTATGTTGGTCTCTACAGTCAAAAGCAGAGATGAACATAAAGAAGATGGCATGGTTTTTCCTAAAGCACATTTTACCATTAGTTGTTATTAAAATAATAGCTTGTTAGCGCTATTATGTTCTAATACTATCTTGTTAGCTCTAATTATGCTAGCATCTTCAGTTCCATTCTTTTTGCCTTTCATTTTGATTAGGTTATCAACAAAACGCTATGCAGGTAAAAATGCACCTGCATTATTCTGTTCAGTGGAGTTCACCACACCACACGATAAGTGTTTTCATATGTTTTCTGTGCACTATGACACATTGTACTGCACTATATATGTGCAATGAGGAGCCATTCAAAATGAATGGCAGAGTGCCGCAGCACATGTTGTTAAGTTTTCCCTATACTGCAGTGCATTAGTGTTAATTAAGCTTTTATGTTGTTTTTTTTATATTTATATTTTTTTCTACCCTCAACACACCCAAACTTGCTATTGTGCCTGTGTTAGAGGGTGAGGCGTTGTTTAACTAAACTGCAGTATGGTTTCACTGATATAAATAAGATTATATACACATATGTATAAATATATCTTGAGCATGCTACATTTCACTTTTGATAATATAGATATTATTGTTCTAGTGCCTTGTTTTCAAACCTTATGGGAAGCGCAGAGCCTTGGTTCTCCACATGTGAGCATGATTCTCGTAAGGTAAGAAACAAGCATCCATCTGCTAAATGTCACATTTATATTTCTGCATATTTTTCATTTACTTGCATTGATTTTTTTTCTCTTACACTGCTTAGTAGCAGCTTCCTACAGTTCAGCCTTCGTGGTAAACCACAGGCAGAAAAAAGTAGCCAATATAAATTTGAGGTTTTCATAATAACCTTCTTTTGTCATCGAATCAACAAAGCGCATTTGAAAAATAACTCTCTAGAGTCCGCCTTTGTTGGCGCTGAATGTGTTCTGTGCCTTATCCTGGGACTCTCTAAACAATAGAGATGAACCCAGCCATACACACATTACAGCTAGGTGAAAGCCATCTATTGCAGGACTAAAAATGTTTTGATAAATGTATAAAGTAGCCACTGCTCCAAGCTCGCTCTTGTGATAGGCTACAATCTCAATACAAATTAGTAAACTAAACGTTAGATTGCAGTCCATCAGGTGAATGAGGTTGGAATGGTAGCTACATTACAACACACACAGGGACTATGGAGAACTGAGATTTTAGTGTATCACGAGAACAAGCTTGGAGCGGTTGCTACTTTACAACACCCACAGGAACCACCGGGAACAAAAATAGTGACCCTCCAGAAGGAAGGACAGTGTCAGCACAAACTCAGAGATAATTTGAGGATCCACAGCAGAGGTATACACAAACAAGGTACAGTATTGCTAATAGTTTAGTTGCTTGAATGCATTTTTAAGATTTAAATCCTGGGTTTAGTAACTTTAAGTGGGTCTAAAAAAAACAATAATTGTCTCACTGGCTGAAGCTGTCGTACAATGTGCCTAGACGAGCCTAGCTCTCCTGCCACAAACCCTGAATCAAGATCAAACCTTACTATTGGCCACTGACAGTAAAACCAATGATGATAATTTTGTATTGAGTTATCAACCTAAATTTTTAGGAATTCTGAATGTATTTCCTCTCTGCTTCTAAGAACATCAGACTTTTCATATTGTATTTAGAGCTTACAAAAAAACATGAATATATTCTAAATCTGTATATTAAACTGGAGTTTGATACACTTTTAATTTGTCTTCCTAATTCACTAAATGTATAGCATGCTTTCTGCAACTCTTAATTTTTCTTTTGCATTGCAGGATAAAGATGAATTGATCTCAACCCCGCCATTTGCAAGACCTCAGGACATTGGGCCTTCCATTGCTATTGTGACAAAAGTCAACAATATCCAAGACCAGCTACTGAAGAAACATGACATAGAACTATATATGCACCTCAACAGACTGGAAATTGCCCCTCAGATTTATGGATTGTAAGTACATGAAAATGGCAGAAAGTAGTTACAATTTTAGCCATGTGTGCAGTGGTTGTACAAAACTTTTTTATAACCTGGGCATCTAAATCTTTAAAAAAACATACATTTTCAAGTGAAGCTAAACCTAAGAAATAGGAATACAAAAACAAAGACCATTTGTATACTCACTGTTTACAGTATGGGACAACCCGTCCACACCAGCGGCTGGCTACTTCCTCTTGAGGGTCTGGCCAGGAGCAACTTCTGTGTGGGGCAATGTCTTTAACTGGCTGCTCAGAATGAAGTAACCAACCCCTCTGTAGTTTATAATGATTGGTGGGCTGATATCAGACCACTTAGATGCAAACAATACAGTAAGGGGAAATAGTTATCGGCTAACTCAATTTTACAAAACAGGACACTGTGGTTTTAATTTTTAAGTAAACTGCCATTGTATACTGTGTGCATACACTTAGCTAGAAGTGTGCTAAATGGAGTTTGCATCTAAACCTGCCACTCGAAGCAGACCTTGCACTCCAGCACAAGGTCCACTTATTACTGAAGATTTAAAAAAATAAAGAGGTGGGGCTACATAGTTACATAGTATTTGAGGTTGAACCCTGATGTGTAAGTGTGCATGTGTGCATACGAGTCTCTTTGTGGTCTTTGGTTTTAGGAGTACCTGTACCCATGTATGTTACGATGTCTTTGGACAGTATCTAATTGATTTTTGATTCAATACTCTCTGCTGATACCACTGCTTGTGTCAAAGAGTTCCAAAATGTAACCGATCTGAATGAGAAGAAGCCGCATACACCCCTTGTCGTTAAACCTTTCCTGACCAATTTTAGGTGGTGGCCTCTAGTTTTTGTTATGGAGTTTATGGTAAAAAGTTTATTGCGGATGTTGCATCACCACTAAGCATTTTGTACATTAAAATCATCTCCCCTCATAATCGCCTCATTTCGAGCGTGAACAAGTCTAAATTTAGCAACCTTGTCTCATAGCTTATGTCTTCTTAGGACTCTCTCCTGCTCCAGGACATCCTTTCTGTGGACTGGTGACCAAAATTGAACCGCATACTCAAGATGAGGCTGAACCAGAGATCTATAAAGTGGCAAAATTATTGCTTTGTCTCTACTGTACATTCCCTTTTTAAATAAAAGACAGCACTCTGCTAGCTTTGTTTGCCGTAGCCTGGCATTGCAAACTATTATTCAATCTGTGGTCTACTATGACCCCCAAATCTTTTTCTATTTCTGACTTCCCTAGTTGATTACCCATTAATGTATATTTTGCTTGCCTGTTTTTAACCCCAACATGCATTACTTTTTTTTAATATTATTAATATAATATTAATATATAATTTTTTAATATTATTTTTCAACATTAAACCTCATCTGCTGTATATTCACTCACTCCCCTATTTTATTCAGGTCCTCCTGTAATTTTATACTGTCTACGCCCATGTCTATTACCCTTCCAATCTTATGCTGTGCACACACCTTACAACCATCTCAAGACTTTTGTCTTGCGATGGTTGTAAGGTACTTAAAAAAACGTAAGATCTGCCTATCTTGGACAGGCAGATCATACTTGCGATGATCGCAAGCCGCGCCCCCCTGAGGGGCGGGCTTCCGATGACCGCAATGCCGAACGGGCAGTGTACACTTGCGCACACCGACTTGTCCGGCTTTTATCGTACGAACATGCTACACACCTGTCGAACATCGTACGATGCTCGGCGGTTTTCGTACATGTTCGTAAGTTTAAAGTTGTGCGACCTTACAGTAGTAGAGGTCGCACGGCTTCCACGCACCTTACCTTAGTATCATCCGCAAACACAGAAACATGGCTATTAACACCCTCCCCAATATCATTAATAAACAGGTTAAACAGTATGGGGTCTAGCACAGAACCCTGGGGAACGCCACTACCAACCTTAGACCAATCTGAAAAAGAGCCATTTATCAATACTCTCTGGACACGTTCATGTAGCCAGTTCTCTATCCATGTACACACCATTTCATGTATGCCTATAGATCTCAGCTTGTGTATTAAGCGTCTGTGTGGTACTGTGTCAAATGCTTTTGCAAAATCCAGATATACCACATCCACTGGTTTTCCTCTAGCCACATCTCTACTCACCTCTTCGTAGAATGTTAGTAGGTTGGTCTGACAAGAATGGTCCTTCATAAATCCATGCTGCTTTTCACTTATTATACCTTTGTCACAAACAAAAACCACTAAGTAGTCCTTTATCATTCACTCAAACAGTTTGCATACCATTGATGTTAGACTGACTGGTATGTAGTTGCCACGTTGGCATGATGAGCCTTTTTTAAATATTGGTACTACCGTTGCGTTACGCCAGTCACTTTGTACCTTTCCAGTCATTAACGAGTCCTTAAAGAGGAGGAATAACGGTCTTGCTATAACATGACTGAGTTCTTTAAGTACCCTGCGGTGCAGGTTATCCGGTCCTATTAATTTATTTTCATTAAGTTTTTCCAGTCTTTGTTGAACCCCGGCTTCTATCAACCACTGCGGTATTTTACCACTAAGCTACTCCATTAAACCCATCTTTTCCTAGAGTGTATACCGAGGAGAAAAATTTATTTAATACCTTGGCCTTCTCGGGGTCGTTTATGATTAATCTCCCGTTCTTATCTTATTGGGCCGACCTGCTCTTTTCTTACCTTTTTACTGTTTTTATATTGGGAAAATTTTTTGGGATTCTTTTTACTGACTGTGGCAATATGCTTTTCGTAATCTATTTTAGCTGCCCGGATTTTATGTTTACATCTCTTATTACATTCCTTGTAGCTCTGGAATGCCAATTCAGTCCCCTCCATCTTACATCTTTTAAATGCCAGCTTCTTTTCTTTGATGTGTTGTTTTAACATTTTATTTAGCCATGCAGGCTTAGCTCTTGATCTTTTATTTTTGTTACCCAATGGTATGCACTTGGTAATAGTATTATGCAATGTATTCCTAAAACAATCCCATTTCTCGCTGGAGTTCTTTTTTAATGGAGAAGTAAAGGTTATTGCTGCCAGATCTTGACAGGTCAAGAGCTTTGATTTGTTTACTCATAAGCTAGTAGGCCGCTGACATATAACCTATCATGTTGCATTTTATCACTATCAGAGATTGGTAAAGAGCTGCACATTACCAGAAAGAGTGATGTTACAGATATACATAAAAAGAGAGCGTATTGTGAGAGTTGAACATTACCAGAGAGCATGTTATTGCATTACTACAAAAACAGTGGTATTGAAGCTTAATGTACAATGGAACGTAAATTCTCTATTAGTCATCCTGCCTGTCATCAGAGAAACTGACTGATCTGTTTTAATTTAAAAACAGAGATCTCAGTTGCATACATATGGAAATATACATGGAAGCTGAAGAGTTGTATCAAGGCATCTCTGTATCCTGTATCCTACAGTGGGACTGTGAACATTACCTGAACTGAGAGCAGGCTTTCTTAGGAGTTGCTCTGTTCATTCATATGATGCATACACACAAAGAACCCTGCTGTAGCTAATCTCAGCTGTGCATTAATGCAATACAAGAAAAATGGCAGCTGCTCAATATTATAAAGTATATCTACTATATAATTCTTCTGTATTACACTCTAAACAAGTCTCAAATCCAGTTACTGTGTGATGCACAAGCCTTATAAAGTAAACAAAAAATTCCTTTTCCTTCCCTGACTGAGCCAAATCACCTTAATTTGTGTTTCACGCACAGCCCCCTCCCAGACACTGCAGCTCACTGTGGGAGGGTTTCAGCAACAGAGGCAGTGCTGTCAATCCAGAAAGCAGTGGGCAGGACTTGGTGTGGCCAGGGGCTGACCAACCAGCTACAAGCTTTTAAATTAGCAGTGACAGTGCTCATAGCCACAACCCCTGTAACATCCTTGGCAAGCAGGCATAGCTTACGTGAGACTGACAACTCTAGTCTGAATTTAGGAGCAGTGCAGCATCATTGCCACCCTATCACCGGAAGCTGCATTAGGTGGACTTCACTGGTAGGCTCAACATGTATTTGTAGGCTATTGCAGATCAACTAAGTGAAAACTGTAAGTGTGGATGCACTTAAATTTAGGTGGTACAGCACATATTATTAAATGGGAGACCCTAGTTCTACTTTAAGACTTGCATGGTTTATGTATTGGCTACTAGTTCTACTTTAAGACTTGCATGGTTTATGTATTGGCTACTAGTTCTACTTTAAGACTTGCATGGTTTATGTATTGGCTACTAGTTCTACTTTAAGACTTGCATGGTTTATGTATTGGCTACTTAGTTTCAGTTAATTATCAGCTGTCACTGTTAGAGCTGTGTGTTAATAGAGAGGATACTGAAAGGTGCACATTACCTTATTATAAGTCCAAGAGGCTGATCATGAACGTAAAAGAAATTGCATGTCCCATCTGTCCTCGTGCTCCAGGTCAAGTCAATGTGGCATTGCAGTGACTATATATTTGTGATGGAAACCACATAAGAGTGGCTTTCCTCATGTACTTTCTAAATCAGTTATATAGTAAGGTAAAGCTAAACTGCATCAATGTATTCTATGTTATACACACAGGTGTCTTTATCGCCACACTTGCTCTGTAATTTTCATGCCACAATAGAGAGTCTGGATTTCAAGAAGTGTACTTTACATAGGTATAGGAACATAGGTTACCTACTCTCTAGATCACATGTGTCAAACTCATGGCCCAGGGGCCCATTCCGGCCCACCAGGCCATTTCCTAGACTTCTACTTTCAAATCTAGGTATTAAGTTATTACTAAAACCAGTGATAATCGATTGCAGAGGCAATTATGATAAAGATTAGATACATTTATACAGTCTTACAGATACCTTTGAGGGCAACCATAATGTTGATGCGGCCCACGATTAAATTGAGTTTGACACCCCTGCTCTACATCAATTTCTCATCCAAGCATTATTGTAACGCACCAGTCCACCCCAGCCAATGATCACAAACATGAAGATGTAGATGAATAAGTCATTTAAGAGCCAGAATCTTAGTCTAGTTGCTGATTCAAGATGATGCCTGAACAAAAATGGCTCCATGCCCCTGGAAAAATAAAAATGCATTCTCAAGGGTTCTGTAATCTCTGTGAAAGGTTGTAAATACAGGAAGTATTACGTTTGCACATTACGTAGCATACAGCACTTATCATGAAAAAATATATCTTCCGCTAGGTCCACGTTAAAGTAGAGTGAGCATAGACAATAAATTCTCCTGGGTATCTGATTTAGCGACTAGTTTGCATATTAGCATCCTTCTCTGCTTCAGAATCAGAAAGAATTCTTATTTTAGATTTAAAATATTTTGCTATTAAGTAACTACAGAAAACATAGTGACAAATTATACAGGAGGATATTTGGCAAGCCTCTAATAGACATATTCCCTCTGTAGAAAAAAAATCCACCTTGCCCATGTTATATGCCAGTATGATTTATTACTAGGTTCTCTTAGTGCTCCTTAATGGATATTATTGGAAAAAATATTAAGTCTGCTATTAATGGTGTGGACCTAATGCAAATGTAAGAGCTCCTTAATTTCTGCACAGAGATTGCATAAACCTTATGAAAGTTTTACATTCTGCTGCTGCTCATTAAGTCATATAGGTATTGTGCTTGCTTGTGAAAGATGCAGTATATAAGGGCAAGCCTGAGATGCTCACCTGTTTTTTTCACCTCTATACAACTGTGGACACATTTGTTGGTACTCTTCCAAGAAAAAAAGAACCCACAGTTTTCTCTGAAATAGCTTGAAACTGACAAAAGTCATTGGCATCCACTATTGTTTATTCTAAATATATTACAAAAAAAAGACCTTTTACTTTTTGATTCAACAGAATATTTTAAATAATGAAACAAATTAAAATGGCATGGACCAAAATGATGGGACCCTTAACCCAATATTTTGTTGCAGTGATTTAGTGGAAATCACTGTAATCAAGCGAGTTTTATAGCCAGCAATAAGACTTCTGCACCTTCCAAGTGGTAGTTTGACCTGCTGTTCTTTAGCAAACTGCTCTGTTTGAAGGGTGCCCTATGATTTAGATCAGGTCTCATAGAGGTTACTTCAGAATAGTACAATGTTTTTTTCGTAGCCATTCATGGGTGGTGTTAGCTGTGTGTTTTGGTCATTATCCTGTTTGAGGACCCATGACCTGTGACTGAGATAGAGCTTTGTGACATGTGGGTTTTACATAGGTTGCTGTGCATGCAAATGCAGCCTTTCCAGGAATACCCACTCCCCCAGACTGACATCTACCCGTAAAGGCACTTTGATATTTGTGTAACATTTCATAAAAGCCTGCCCACTGCTTGTATCAAGGCCGATGGCTGTTGAGAGGGTGCTGTAATGTTTTCAGGAACCTATGTACAGCACCGTGGGGCCCTTCTCACCAGCCATGATCTTTTGCATTGCATAAAGAAGCACACAGATCTAGTGATGACATCTCTCAGTGGGTCCAAAACACAGTACGTTATATAATGATAATAGAAAGGTTTTTTTTTATACTTTTCATGTGGATTTCGAGGGAAAGGAGGAACCAGGGAGGGCAAAAGATAAGCAGATTCAACTTTACCTTACTAAGAAATGTAAGCTATAAAATCCTTGGTCATTATAATTAACTCACTTTTAGTTCAAATACCATAACTTTGGGGTCTCCAGTGCACAGATATTATAGCAGTTAAGCCAAATGCAATAGGAGCGGAAGAGTCACTAGTCTGCTGAAACCAAATTTGTAATGCTTTCACATTTGCATCTTACCTTAGCAGTAAGATTAAAGTGGGTACTTCAAGACAAATGGTGGCAGAGCTGGGAACTCTGTCAAAGAGACCATACTGCTGGGGTCCTAAAGAAATATATAGATAGACCAGCTTCCAACAAAAACTGAAATAGCCCTTTGGGTGGGCAGTTACCTCAGAGACTTACTGAGAGAGTATGAAGACGCCCATTGCTGGCCTCTCTTTCAGAAATTGCCATTGGCCAGGATGTTGTGCTGATTCAAAGTCTTTAACATTGTCTGAGGCACAGACCTGCAAATCAAAAGTTTTCACTTTCCAGTCTGCATGCATGTTCCAGGTCAATGACTCTAAAAGCATCTTCAGTTAGACACAGCCAGGTTAGTATTTTCAGAAGAAGGTCACCCCTTAAAAAAATAGCACTGTGAAATCTCAGTGTGAGGACTTACATAGTGTAGGACTAATGACCTTCCCCTTGTCCCCAAGGGGAAGTACTCAGGCCTGGCGATCATCCCTTGAGCAATGCATCCTGAGAGGAATAGAAGAAGGTCACACGCTTTCCCATATTCAAATATACTAGGTAGGTCCAAGGACTGACAGAGAGTATGGCAAAGTGATATATGTGATTATGTTTTATGGCCACATAACAGTAAAGTTTTTACCAGTAGACCCTAATGCAGGGAAACTTTTTAAAGTATAGCTCCTCGCTGCTCTGAAATGGCGATGGTCCTTGCTGTGTTGAAGGGCAATCCATAACTAAGACTTTAAATAAAGGTGGAGCCTGGGGGGTTGTGTCATCACCTGGCTTTATATTTGTCTTGGGTACTAGGTCTAAAGTGGTGATATTAGTTTAGGGTAGAATTACTCTTATGGAGGAGTCTCATGTAGATAGGGAATTTTCAATATAAATTAATGAAATGGAAAAAATGAAGGGGTTAATTAAAAATTATTTACTTGCTGTTACAACTATTTTGACTTGTTTCCCTGAAGAAGTCGGAGCCCTTGGGGTTTTTTCTTTTTAATAAAATAAACAGTGGTTACCTGTAAGTACTATATGTATAGGATAGACACATTTTTTCCCTGGTATGCAAATAAACCTCATTTTAATTATAATCTCTTTGCTCTAGGCAGAGTACACTCTACAATTTAAATAATTTACAAAATATGAACTTACAAAAAATACATGTAATTATCCAAAAAGAATAGTATATAATTCTGCACTAATTTGTGTATTTTACAGACTACTCCTGATTTAATGCTTCAATCAAATTAATAGCCAATCTTGAATTTGATTGGAATCAGCAATAGTTTACCATCTCTTGTTATATGACTCTGGTGTATGCCTGGAATGTACAATGAGTTATTAAAGAGAGTGCCTGATTCCTTTCTTTGAAATTAGAGGTTGCAGAAAATGTACTTTGTCCATATGGGCAGATGTACAGAAGTAGAATTTTTACAAATTACTAAATTTGTAGACATTTATTTTTTCACAGCAGGTTACATCTTTTTACTGATTTGGCAACACATTTGGAAAAAAAAATAAGGATGTTTGAGAATGGGTCCACTGTTCAGTGCAGTCATACAGGTCTCCAAACTAGTGCTTTTTATTTTATGTATTTCTTTATTTTTGTTTTATGCCATCACATATTTGATTTCTGTTGTAAAATATTATATTATAAAAGAGAGATATGCAGGTTTTTACTATTTACATCAAAATGCTTCTGTAAATGATAACATAAAGGTTGAAAAAAACCCTGGTAACTCCATTTATCAGAAAACTCTTAAAACGCAAATGTAAAATATTGTGCTGTGGTGCAAATAATATAAAACACAGAAACACGATGATCAAGCATTTCCCCTTATGATGTGTAGTGTTGAAGCAAACAATCAAGGTATTAGGTTTCTTCGAGGAGCTAAATGCAAAAAGCTGCATGTTGAGTACTGTTGTAGAATGGAAGCATACAGGCTTTTTTTAAATCATGATTGCTGGTGACTCACTGGCATAAAGTGCAAGGTCCCATCGTCTGATGTGCAAGTAGAGTTGATAGATGGTGCTAGATTCCTGAAGCATTTATTTTTCTCACTCTGTAGTGGAAGGGGAGGGTGGATTAGTGTAATATATGTGTCTGGCCACTGGCAGGCAACTTCTAAACACCAAAGGGTTTCCACAGCCATCTTGGGCTGTACCTGGGAAGAGTGAATGTGGAATTGAAGAACGATATGGGGATTTTGTATTCCAGATACAAATTTATTCTAATGTAAAATAAACAAGAATTGTACATAAAACCAAAGCAGCGTTTTAAGGATAGGGAATAGTGTATGCCTCTCCTAAGCACCTTTGGTGTAACCTGTGGGTTGACCACACAGTGTGTTACAGGTCCAGGGCCATGGTGCACCAGTCTAATAGAATCCTGTCCTTGAAGACTCCCTAATGAGTATGCCCAGTGTAATGGTAACAACTATCTTGATATGGCATGTCTTCTGGTTTCTGAATAACTGCCTCCAGAATACCATGCTTAGAAAGGACCACAGGGTGTCCTAAGACCATTGTGTCCTTTTTTGTGGGAACTTGGTGTGTCCTCTACTGCTCTGGGAAATCCCTTAAGGGGTTAACTCTAGAGTGCCAACTGCAACACTTTGTGTCCCAGTTTGGTGACGGGAATAGGCACAGGGCCTTTTTTTTTAAATGACACACAATATCCCCTACTAGCCGTGCCTCTCTACTAAGTTTGCCCAGTCTCCCTTTGGATTGTCCTACCACGTGCGTCATTTTCCAGGTTGCACACGGGCCTTCTCAGCCTTCCCACCATCTCCAAGCACGCCACAATCCTCTTGGAGCTCCCTGCTGCTTTACAGTGACAAGCTCATAACCAGCATTAACCCTCTCTGATCCTAAAGAGTTTTGTTCCCCTTTGTGGGAAATCCCTCACTTGCTTACTTATTTTGGTGAATCCTAGGCTGAAGGGCAGTGGTCCTGTCGGCCTTGCTAGCTTACGATCTACCAACCATTCCAGGAAGGGGGACTTGCTGTGTACCTCTTGTCCCCTTCCTGGGTCTCAGCACTCCTCAGAGTCCTGCTTAACTCCTTCTAGAGTTACTTCCTTCTTTGTGTTATCCAAGAGAAATTATCTTTTACTATACCTACATTTATAGGGAAAATTTCAGTCATGATAGCTGGCTGAGAACGCAGGGGCTGCATGTGTGCATCTGCACTCTCTCCTAAAGAGTCCTTATCTGATTTTTATGTAGTTGCAACTACTGAAGAGGAACGAAGAAGAGGAATGTACCCTATCCTTTTTTGATGATTTGCACGTGAAGAGTCTCAGTCTGCTGATATATCGCCTTAACTTAAGGATGCCATTTGAGGCTATATTGATGCAGTGTGCATCAGTGACGTGCGGTACCTTCGGATGTGGGTGAGGCATTCCCCAGCACGCACAGCCCCGCCCCCAGCCTGCTGAAGCCCCGCCCCCAACCCGGTCACCAAGCTAGTTTGAGGGACACAGGGAGGAGCCTCTCTGCCCCTCCCTTTCTGGTCACTGCTGAGGCATCGAGATCGATGGCCTCAGTGCTTTTTTTGATTTTTTGATTGGACAGCTTGGACCAATGGCGCTTCAGACTTGAAGCTGACAACTTTTTCCGCCATTATACTAGGTGAGGCTCTGCCTCCCCTGACCACACATCCCTGGTGTGCATGTACCAAGACCTGGTGGACATTCAATTGTCATTGCCCTTACTTTTGATCTATCCACTGCACCGCAGGTTTTCACCAAGGTGCTAGTCCCTCTCTTTGCTCTGCTTCATTCTTAGGGCATTCCCACAGTGCCTTAATGACCTCCATACCTTAATGACCTCCTACGGAAGTAACAGTCGGCACAAACTCTGTTAGTCAATGTCCATTAAATTGTTCAATCCCTGGCCACTATATAAATAAATTCCATTTGCCAAGTTTCACTCCCGATAGTTGGAACTCAACATTCTGGTGGTGTGGGGCAAGAGGTGATCTCTGGTCTACTGCATGCGCTTGACTCCCAAAACCAGACTTGGCCTGGCCTTGTAGGTCACAAGTCAATTGCTGGAGTCAGGTAAATCCTTCCTCAAACTGGTCTGTAAGATTCTCATGTTGGATTCCAGCCTGTCGGGTTGGGGAGAAGTCCTGAGCACTTGGTCACTGGAGGAAGCCCTTTCAATATTCTGGAATTCGGCTATTCCTTCAAAACAGGACCTCTTGACTGTTAGGTCTTCCAATCAGGCTTCAGTTGGATAACACCATGACAGTGGTTTACATCAACCATCATGGAGGAACCAGCAGTCTCACAGCTCAAAAAGAAGCCAATCAGATTCTGGCTTGTGCAGAACCTAACCAGGTCTGGAACCTAACGTTCCAGCCCTGTTTTCTGTGCACATCGCAGGCATGGAAAATTGGCAGACAGAGTTATTTCGTCAGCAATGTCGGGACTCTGGAAAATGGTCTCTTCAACTCGAGGTGTTTCAAAACCACTGTCACAGGTGGGGACACCAGAACCTGGTCTCCTGGCTTCCAGGTTCAACTACAAACTGAGAAGGTTTGTCTCTAGATACAGCAATCCTCTAGCCTTCACAGTGGGTACTCTGGTGACTCTGTGGGGTCAGTTCAACCTTATCTGAGCCTATCCTTCTTCATCACCTGCTTCATAGGATCAACCATTGCATGGAACTGGCCCAAGCAGACTCCTGGCAGACTCTCCTTGGGCCATCCAGCTTTTCTGTTCTAAGGACTGGTTTACCACAGTGCTTCTCAGTAACTAGCCTTAATGGCCTGGTTGTTGAAGCCGAGGGTCTGTCTGTTTCAATTATACCTGAATGGCTAGCAGGTGGGTCTGGGCTCATTCTTTCCTAAAGCTGGCCATACACCTTACAATTATCTGCAGATTTTCTGTGGTCAGATGGAAAAGGTGCAACAGATTCCTCCATCTACACTTAACTGTGTGGATGGAGTAATCTCCACCTGGGCCAATCTGTTGCACTTTTTCCATCTGACCACAGAAAATCTGCAGATAAATTGTAAGGTGTATGGGCACCTTATCACTACAAAGAGGTGTCAGAGAAGATCAGAGAAAGCACAGGGCTGCAATATGCAGCAGAGCTCCATATGTCCAGTTTAGCAGCTTTCAGCGTGAGCGGTGGCAGTGCGTTTTACTAGGTGGATATTACAGTTTTGAATGTAAGGTTCTTCAGGCAGGCCTTTTGGCTTTATTGAGCCCCCTCTGTTAATCTGTTGTCTCTTGTGTGCGTGTTGGTGTTTTGTTTGCTGTGTTGCCCTCCCCTCATTTGGACTGCTTTTGAACATCCCTTAATGTACAGTTAAGCAAATAGGATCTTTGACCTACCATGAAATCCTTTTCTCAGAATACATTAAGGCACACATTATGATCCAATCCTGCTGTTACTTTGCAACAAAGCTGGAGCATAATGGGGGTGGGAGGGTTTATATTAGGCTGTCTTATAGCTTTGTTTGCCAGTGCCCAATCTCCTAAAGGTAGCCGCATACCCCAATGTACCTGATTTACTTCATCCTATGTCAATTAATGTATTTCAAGAAAAGGATTTTACAGTAGGTAAAACATCCTATGATATTTCAGTTTACCAGTACTTAGATGTGGTGGCTGCATCATTTTTCTTTTCCAGAATCTTTCATCTGATGTTCCTACTAATAACACACTGCCTGTCCTAGGGTGACGACATTCACTCCACTGGAGGAGCAGAGTTGTCACCCTAGCCTTCTTTCCTTATTTGTAAATACAAACATATTGCCTCTCCTTACCTGTGTGACATAGAGGGGTGGTGCTTTGTAGTTCACAGGACATAGCTGAGCATACAGATAGCTTTGCAACAGGTTTTTTACTTGCAGAAAATACATAGCTTTTAAAAGAAACAAAAAACCTAATGCAATCACCACAAGGAATTAATTGTAAGGTGCAAAATATTACATGTTTTCCTGGGTTTAAGCATACTTTAACCTATACTGAAATCCTGAACATTAAAAAAAAGTTGTAGGGACAGTGGAAACAGCTACCATATATGACTGTGACTTTAGGTGCCCTACCAAGTTGCTGAATTATTCCAAGGTATTCAAAGTATTGTGCAACCTATACACCTATATGAGTAATAAAATAAGGCAATTACCTATTGAAAAAATTCCATTGATCATCTGATTTTATTAATGAGTTTTGTTCTGAAGAATAATGTTTCCTGTGACCAGGCGACCTCCAGTCTGAATTGTTAGACAGCAAATAACTTTAATGTGTTCGAATATATATTCTTTGGATCATGGCCTGAAAACAATTGACCTCAAATGTAATAATGATGTATCAGCCCCAGTGAAAGAATCATTGTCTGGCATTTTTTATCAGTATAATTTAGAACTTGAAGAAGATTTCTGGTCACGTTAAAGGGTCAGTGCGCCCAAAATGGATATTCCAGGGGGGGTTCTTTTGTTGATGCTGTAGGTGTAATCACCTGATGTTCTTAGTATATCGGTCAGGTGTTCTAGTAATGAGGTACAGTATGTGCATTTACATTCTCTGGTCAGATGCTGCTTTCTATCAGGGTTCTACCTCTTTCTGTTGGATTTATGTAATGTATTAGGATTGGGAGTGTCTGGGAACACCCAAGTTATACCAGGGTGAGATTCTTTGATGATCAGCACCAGTCCAGAAACATTTGACGAGGATATCTCTAATGAATTCCTTGAGAAATATAAGAAGTCAGAGCCTAACCTTACCCAGCAGACTTCTTCTATAACTGAAAAATCACTTTTAGATAGACTGACTCCTTAAAAAATATTATTTCGTTTTTAAATGAGGAGCTGCTTAATTTATTATACCGGAGTGTGTTTTGGAAATGCGTGCGTCACAACACATTATCTTGCTTTATACATTATTGGGGCAAGCTGTGTTACTGTGCCCATTCATTTTGAATAGGCCCCAACACAGAAGTCTCCATGTGCGTTGTGTGGCAATGATATGTGATCTTGTTAGGGTAATACAAAGGCTAGCCAGTTGACTGGGATAGGAAGAAGGCAGAACAAAATAGTTAGATATGAACAAAAAAAGCGCCAGATAGGACTGCTCAGCCAGGATATAACAGTGCAATAAAAAACATAATAAAAAGCAAAATCTGTTTAAAATTGAAGCAGGTTGTAGAAAGTCTGCAGGATGCTGCCCCAAACCAGCCAGGGAGACTGCAAAATCTAGGGAAAAAACACAAACAAGGGGCGCCTTTCCTGGTGCAGACAAATTTATTAAAACAAAAGCAAAAGTGAATGTCTGATGAAGGGGGCGTGACCCCGGAAACGCGTCATCACACAGTCTTATTTGCTGGCACACAGACTCGGCTGTGCAGCAATCACAGGCTTCTTCTTTGGTCCATGTACTTACTCTTTATACTGTAATCATGTTGACCTTTGTGAGTATGTTTCACATTCACTTTTGCTTTTGTTCTTAATAAATTTGTCTGCACCAGGAAAGGCGCCCCTTGTTTGTGTTTTTTCCCTAGAACAAAATAGTTAGCCTAGGGGAGCAGGAAGTGTAAATCTGCCCCTGACTTCCTTCTGAAAATGCTTGTTGCCTGGCTGTCTCTTGCTTCAATAATTTCTAGTGACTGAGTAACTGAACCAAACAAGAATGCAGCAAGTAAAAGTTGGAGAAAAGTCAGAATGCCTTATTGTTATACTTGTTCCAGCTCAGAAGAACTGAGATAGTATTGAATTCAAAGCCAAACCCATTAGCAAAAATCCAATAGCAGCTTGCATATTTCTGCAATAACAGGTTCATTTTGAGGCCTTCTTAGCACAGTAATCTAACCTGGGCACTTGACAGTCAGTCCTGACCCCTTCCAAGCACTCTCAAGTGTACAGCAAGATATATCCAAGCTACTCAATACCATAGAATGGCTAGCAGATGCTTTGTGGCATTGCAGCAAGAAGATTGAAGACAACTTTCAGGCCATGGTAGCCTATAGACTTGTATTGCTTCCTGTATGATCCTGCCAGGAGGTGGAGGTGTTCAACCACAAAATCTATCTATATGAAAACAGAGGATAAGTGGTGGTTCACTTTATGGCCCCTATCTCACTAGACATCATTGTTGGAAATGAGGCTGTGTGGTTCATCCTAATTGTATCCACTGAAAACAAAAAAGTAAACTCTAGGTGAATTGCCCCATTAAGAACTGAAAAAAGTCCTTAAAGGTTTGGAAAGCCTTAGTGCAGATATAAATGACCCATCTGCAATTACATGTGCGGTGCCAATATAATCATGGCTCATAACACCATGCTTAAACTTCTAAGTACTTTTTGTAGGACAATAATCCTAATAATAGAGAGATAAAGTATTCTATAGGTATGGAAGAAATAGGGTTTTTTTCTGTCTACTTGTAGAAGTAAAGTAGTCCCTCTATGGCCCCCACTCTCTCTTTACTGGCTAAACAGAAGGTATTATTCAAGTTAGTCTCCCCTGTTCCCAGTTTCCTCTTGTAGTAAAATATTACAGTGATTACACATCATAAAGCCTATCTGTAATAAAACGCATCAGCTGGCCAAGGTTTTCATCGCTCACTCAATAATCCATTAATACAGCAACGCTGCCCAGGCGTCTTTATAATACCAACTCAGAGGCAATTTTAATCAGCTGCACCAGCTGGTATTTAACAACAGCTGCTGGAGTCGCCACAAATATACTCAGTAGCTGGCATCTTTATGTGCAGTATTTAAAGGGGAGAAAAGATCCCCAATACCTACATACATTGGAGTAAAACCACCTCAGATTTACACAGCTAAGGGGCATATTTAGAAAGCATTGCATGTGGCATTCATCAAACAATGATGGTGAAGCAATCATTTTCTTCTAAAGCAAATACACCTGGAAGATTTGCCTACAGAGAATGTTTGGTGAATGTCAGATTCAGTGCTGTACAAACATGCCCCTTAGGTTTTTTCTAATCTTTAGAGGCTAAATTTACCTTTCAGACCATATTTCACGTTACACCCATATTTAGGAATTAACATGAAACATGGTCACGTCGCCACCTCACTCCACACACTTACCCGAGTTCTGGGGTTCTTGTATGTGCAGGCTGCTGCTCTTTTTTCTTTTAATTTGGCTGTGCCCACACAGGCTCATCGTCCATTCATAGATCCTTTGACACTGCCACTACCATTTCGGAATGTCCGTGCATCAGTATGGACAGGGACGAGAGGGAGAATCTGGCTGGATTGTGAAAACAAAATTATAAATGCACATTTTTTCTATTGTCAATACGTGTTCCTTTTTTTAAAGTTAGACTATACATTTGGATTAAAGCATAAGTTCACCTTTTGCTAAATTAAAGAAATGCATATTTAATAATATAACAAAAATATGCTATTCTTTAATTTTTGCATTCAAGCCTGGAAAGCATTGCAACTATGATCACTCAATCATGGCTGCAAAGCACAGACATCTGCACCTTCTCTCCCAGGCAGAGCTCCGTACTAAGGTACGGAGTTTCAGTCAGGAGAGATGGGGAAGGACGGCTGGACTTCAAACTGGATTAAATCTCCTTATACAGCGTCCAGCCGTCCACTCTCTGGTTAGATGCAGTAGAGCTGTCCTTATTCCCGTTCAGCCGTCCTTCCCCATCTCTCCTAACTGATACTCTGTACATTAGTACGGAGATCTGCCATTTTGAGAATGTGCAGAAGCCTGAGCTCTGCAGCCCCGATCGAGTGATCACCATTGCAATGCTTTCAGGGCTGGAATGCAAAAAATGAAAGAAATGCATATTTTTTGTTATATTATCAAATATGCATTTCTTTCATTTTTGCAAAAAGGTGAACTTAGCCTTTAAAATAAATAGTAATACATATAGGGGTATGATAATATTTTTCCACTCAAAACCATGGCCATACTTAGAAAATAATTTAAAAAGGTGTTAGTTAAGTAATGCTGTATGCTTAATGTGTATAGCCAGATCCTTTTTTTTAGTTTTGCATATACTAGGAAAGGACTACATCCTCTGTCAAATTTGTTTTGCTGTTTGGCATATTGGAGATGTCTACTTGGCCATTGTCACCCAGATTGGAGGTGATGTGGAATCAAACATCTTGAAGTTGTCACCAGAGCAAGGATGTGAATCTTTCAATGGGTTTCCCAAGCAAATGTCCAATAGAGGAATTTTCTCTCTCTTACCTTCTTCTGGACAGGAAGTAAAGGGAATTCTCCCCAACAGGGTACAGACAGCAAATCATGAACTCACTGTTGTTTTGACCCTTCCCAACACTATCCAAAACGAGAAAAAAAGTAATAGGCTGTACATAAACTTTTAAAAACATTAAGATAGAAATATGAAATCTGCTATTGCAAAATTAATGCATGTTTGGGGCTGTAATCCTTTTCCTCACTGCACTACCTATTTAGTCCCTGAATCAATATGTGTGAATCAGGTGTCCTTGACCTTTATGCCTGCAAAATCAATGCCCATATTTCTGTCTTAACCATCCACTTTTACAGGGCAGTCACAATACATGTTGCATTATCTCAAGGCATTATCATGCGTAAAGGCAGCACATTGATTTTTTAATGGGCTGGCAGTACACCTTCGCAAACCAAAAAATGAACCAATGCAATTCAGCATATTGAAACACACAGCATGTCAGTCGTAAGCTACCATAATAATGCATTGGAGAGCCATTCAAAATTAAGGAATAATGGCACCATAATCCACCCCAGTTCAAAAATGTTACCAATACATGAAAATGTGAATGGGCCCTCATGTTAATTATACATTTACAGTAAGAATAATATTTTGCTTTGTTATACAGGATTACATCTAATGAATTCTGAAGAGCTAGTGACTGGACATTGCATATCAATTTGCGTATTTAACTTTTGCTATTAGGTGGCCAAGCAACGAAGTTGCAAGGACACCTATTGTTGTTCTTCTGATTATTAGGTGTCCAAGCAACAAAGTTTCAAGGACACCTATTTTTTTGTTCCGATTATTATTAGGTGGCCAAGCAACGAATAGCAAGGACACCTATTGTTTTTGTTCAGATTATTATTAGGTGGCCAAGCAACGAAGTTTCAAGGACACCTATTGTTATTGTTCTGTTTATTAGGTGTCCAAGCAACGAAGTTTCAAGGACACCTATTTTTTTGTTCGGATTATTATTAGGTGGCCAAGCAACGAATTGCAAGGACACCTATTGTTTATGTTAAAATTATTATTATTTTTATTATTATTCCGCCGCTTTTTTCAAATGCCTGTAACAAGTGCACTGTTGGTCAAAACTCATGAAACTTTTCACAATGGTAGAGCCCTGTGCTCTTCAGAGCTTATTACAATATAAAGGTCATAGGTCACATGATGTGGCAGCCATCTTGTTTTTTGCAACGATTTTTTGTGAACTAGTCAGAAACCTGCATCTCCAGAACCGCTAAAGCTACAGATTTACAAATTGCTGTGTGAGCTTATGCTGTGCTCTGTTGTCAAATGTTTTCATTATAGCGCTATTAGTCACATGGTTTGGCAGCCATTTTGGATTGTGCAATATTCTGAAAACAACTTAAACTCTGAAACCATTTATCAGAATAAATCAAAACTTTGCACATATGTCCAAGGCGACTTTTTCTACCAGGGTTGTAAAAATAGACCCAGTCCCAAAATCAAAATGGCCGCTGCTAGCCAATGATATTTAGATAGCGTTATTATTGTTATGGCCTTTTTTTTCAAAAGCCTGTAATAAGCGCACTGTTACTCAAAAACTTACGTAACTTCGCCCAATGGTAGAGCTCTGTGCTATGCCTAATCTTTTGCAACACATGTATTAAATTAGGACTACAGTTTGTAAGTGTTCATGTAGCTGGGCTAGCACAGGGTGTCTATACCTCTATCCTTTTTTTTAATCTGCATCAGACCCCTATGTAGTGCCTGCAGCCACCAAAGAAATGCAATTATAATTTTTTTTGTCTCGACTTTATGGCTATCACATAGGGCACTAAGAAGCCACCTATGTAATAGCACATTGGAGGTGGCAGGTTCTCTTTATGGAGACATCAGGGTCTATTAGACCCCTAACGTCACCTTTGCACTCCAGTGATGCTAAACTGAAACTCAGTCTAACTTATGTTTACACCTTTGCTAAGAGAGACATTGTGATAAATGCTGCAACAAATGTTGTCTTATGTAATGCCTCCTCCTCTTTCCCCTTCACAAACTCCATGTCTTTCTTCTTTCTTCTCTGTATTCAAGTTTTAAATAAAGTGTCAAGAAACATTTCTGTTCCTGTGCAGAACACATTGCTAATTCATCTAAAAGTTACAGTGAAACCAGTTGTTTTGAGCGCGTTCATTTATCAGTACAAGCGATTTTCAAAGCCTCAGCCAAATATGGATCTGTCTGCTTTGGACTATGATTGAGTACATACAGTTAAATCTTGCAACAAAATAAATTACTGGAATAGCAATTTGAATACAAAAAAATACATGGCAAGCATTTTCTCTGTTATTTCTAGTGAAAACAGGCTGTTAAAGTTTGTTTAGTGTGTTTGACAACAGACAGTATGATGTATTGCCGGGCACAGCAGTAGGTTGGACTTGAGTGGTATTAACTCCCTCTTTTGATTAATGGTAATTGTTTCAACGAAAAAGCATGTTTTACATACAACTCATAGTGGTGGAAAGCATAAGTTGACTTGCGAGATCCATAATTAGCGTTTCGAGTTAGCATATAAAAAGATCACGAGGAACATGCAGACATGATATGTTTAAGCTTCTATTGTTTTGCATTGTGCTGCTCGTAAACTATTCTTTATACAAAATTAAACCTGGTTGTTTATCTTTTGTTTCCTGTTACAATGTGATTTATGAGCTATAGTGAAAACCCACAGTCCTTAAAAAAAAAAAAAAAAATTACACACACAGAAAAAATGAAATTGTACCTGTTTATGATAAGAAACGTAATCAGATACTGCAGTGTGTCTAATTACTCTTGGAAAAAACTATTTGGCAACAGAAATCTAGAAAAAAGTACAATGTGCACGGTAATGTAGAAATGTTAGCAGCTAAAACAGAACTATGACTTAGTTGTGGTTTTAAGGTGACTCATTTTAATTTTTTTTATTTAATTGATATTTTATAGTTATCTCATCATGTGTGATGTTTTGTAACATAATACAAATCAAGCTTTTTCTTGTCAACAATTAAGATTTATGCCCTGCATTAATGCCATATGAAGATACACTTTTAAAAAGTTTTTAATTAAGAATATGAATAAATACAGTTTAAAGGAAAGGAAAATTAGTAGCAAATGTATTTTACTAAATAGTGCTCAGCGATTTATTAATACATTGCTATCAGTTCTCCACTATTCAGGTAGCATTAATAAAGTGACCGATAATTGTTGTTAAAAAATTTTTTTTTTTAAAGCTACAGCCAACAAAATTTTTTGCAACGTCAGAGTTTGAAAAGGGAAAAAAAATATGAAACTTAATCAATTGTGTCCCTGCAATGTTTCCTTGATGAGGGAAAAAGTGAAGTGAAGGAAGCATTTAATTTCATAATTCATATTATAGTTAACAAAAAGTAGTATTAAACCCTCTATTTAAAAAAGTACCTATCTATTAACATATATTTACTATCTTCATTATTTTGCAAGTGCTCTGCATCCAATATGTTTCATATAATTTTAATAAATTGCCACCGCTCTCTGTTCCTGGTGCAGTGCTTCTCCCATCTTCCGGTCAGAATTGGTGCACACAGTCTCTCCGCAAAGCCCTCACAGTCGGGACTACATGTCCTATGAGCACTTGTGCATATACTATAATGCATATGTGTGCTGAAGTATCAGAGACTTTCTGTTGGTCTCTCCTGCCTCATATTACTGCAGTGGAGGGCAATCAGAAAAGTAA
Organism: Nanorana parkeri; assembly: GCF_000935625.1. Classification (NCBI taxonomy): domain Eukaryota; kingdom Metazoa; phylum Chordata; class Amphibia; order Anura; family Dicroglossidae; genus Nanorana; species Nanorana parkeri. Next base: position 1,201,135 of record NW_017306272.1, read on the forward strand.
GTAAATCTCTCTTTTTTGAATTTATTAGCACATTTTCTATGTGTTATTAAATGAACATTATTTCCCATATATTTACATTGTACTTTCAGCAGATAGCTTACAATCAGTGACCACATGAAGTGTCAATTAAAATCCTATTGATGGGAAGGTGAGCCGATAACACATCCTCTTGCGCTGCAGCCTGTGTCGACTGTGCATGTCTGCGCCCAGAGTGGATGCGCATACATGAGTAGTCCCAGGGGGGAGAACACAGGTTGCAGTGGTTATGATGGGGCTTCAAAAATACCCCACTAGCAAATGTAGCCATTACAAAAACAGAAGTATGTGTCATCAATAATACAAACTGTTCCTGTGAAAAATGGAAGACAGAATCAACAGAAGGAATAAGCATACCAGACTGCAAATAAGGGCAGTTATATGAAAAAACATTTGGTCAATGAGGTTTGATAATAGTTGAATTTCCCCAATTCAGTTTTGTTTGTTTGTTTGTGATCAGTTAAAATTGGTAACCACACACATCTTAAGTGGTCTGCGTCAACAGCCTTTGGGCTTGTGTTGACGTCATGAATTTGACATCAGTTTGCTTCTGAGCTCAATCAAAATTCATTTACAGGTGCATTTGACCTGCAGCTGACCTCCTTGTGACTGGCATTTGACCTGCTTTAAGTAGGTTTTTTCATTCCCATAGGCTTGTATAGGAATTCAAAACACTCTTGAGATGAACAAAAGCCCCTGGACACAGACACTAAATTAAGTTTTTAATTAGCTTACTTTATAAAATGGTTACTGTTATAATGTGGTGTTTTTATAAAATGATATTTTTTCTATATAACACCAGTAGTAAAGGCTTTCTATTTGCCTAAAATTATATTGGTATGAATAAAAGTAGGGTAAGAATATGTATTTTGCATAAGCATTTTGGTGAAAAAGTGGTCCTGTTACCGTTCTCTGAAAAGGGAGGTTTAATCCTGTGTTTGTTTGGGCTTTGTTCCACATTCCAGGAAGTAATGTGGTGTCTAAACTCACCTGTGGCATCAGCCAGAGAGAAAGTGATGCAGGTCAGATTCATGCATAGAATATACCTGTACATAACATCAACCAGGTTGGAAGACATTAAGCTCTTCAACTAAGATCTATGTCCAAAATGTAAGGCTGAAAGGCACACCTTTGTACATATGTTTTAGTTATGCTCAAAGTTAGTGGAATAGAGAGCCATAACTTCCAGCCGCTGATCTCTCCTCCGCTCCCTGAACCCGGAAGTGATGTGTATTACATCACTTCCTGTGTCACTTTTACAGTCTCCGGCTCTTAACGCCAGGAGATGAAGCTGGGAAAGCAGATCTCTGCTTCCTCAACTTCTTTGAGGTCCCTAGGGGATATTAGGGGTCTGATAGAACCCTGATGTCTCCATAAAGAGGACCTGTCTCACCTTATCTGCTATTACATAGGGTGCTTGTTAACCCCTATGTGATAGCAATAGGGTTAGTGTAAAAAAAAGTGTTTAAAAATTAAAGTAACATATAAGAAAAATGCAAAAATAAAGTCCCCTGTCCCCCACGTGCACGCACATACACACGCAAACACGCGTCTGTGCGCCTACGTGCGAAAACGACAATTGCACTACACATGTTACATATCGTCGCGAACGCCAGAGTGAGAGCAATAATTTTAGGGCCATCAATCACTGTTAGCACTAAACTGATGAGCGGTAAAAGCGTTTAAATTGTTCACTATGGAAAATTCTGGGTATTTACTTTTTTTGCGGTTTCACGGGCGCACGCAATTGTAAGGCTTGACATGTTTAGTATTTATTTACCCGGCGTGACCCCATCTTTTATATTTTACCAAAAAATTGGGTATTATATTCTGTGCACTAAATTTAAATGTAGTTTATTTTTTCCTAAAAATACTGGTTTAATAAAGATTTGCGCAAAAACCGTGCAACATAAAAAGTTGCAACTAGCATTTTTTTTCTGCAGGTCCTCTGCTTTTAGAACATATATTATTTTTGGGGGGTTTGAAGCTGTTTTCTAGCCCAAAATGTATTTTTTATCATGTGTGCGCAAGTAGTAAGAAAATGACCCGGACAGCAAGTGGTTAAAATCAGTGCTTTCAAAGAAAAGATAGCTGCATGTAAATAGCTATTTGCATTGCAAATTTATTGCTGTTTTTTTCCCAGAGTTCTCTGTTGGGGAACAGTTAGGAAAACCATAACATTTTACAATGTGGTATTTTTTAATAAAATGTGTATGTTTGTTTGCTAAATCATATAAAATTCTTCAGAAAACTAGGAACTTCGTATATTACTAGCCTAAGGTCCAAATTTACTAGTGAATTCACAGGCAGAATTTTGTCTCCGCTCCAATAATGGCAGCCCCTCATTATGGTAAATTTATTCTGTGACCATCATGGCTCATAAAAAAAAAAAGGATCCAGTAACCTTATCAGACATATTCTACCAGTTTGTCCAACAAGTGTCCCTGGGAGGTGTATACAGATTTGTCAGTTGAAAAGATACACACAAGCAAATCTCTCACTGTAACAAGAGCCCTTCACCTAATTAAATATGTTATTCCTAAGAAGTCTGAACAACATTAATTTGCAGATATAAATGTGTTAATAACCCACGTTCCTCACCTCGGTTTCTTTAGCCATCCCCAGAGATTCTCAATTAAGGTCATACCACTGATGAGATTGAGCACTAAGAGCTCAGAAATGTAAAAGCGTTTACTGTTTGCTGTAGTTCAGATGTATCTGTAAAACCTTTTACTGCCTACAGTGAAACCTACAGTGACCATTTTATAAATGTGCCCTTTTATTATTTTTTCAACCAGCAAAACATCAGTAAAATCAGAATGCATTTCACTTCCTTTAGTTTGTGACTTTTGTTCATCCATATTTTTCATAAGTTTTGATTGTTTCAAATAGCAATATTTTCAGTTACCAATTAGTGTCCCTAAATAAGTGATTTTATAGCATTACTTCAATCTCAACAGAGCCTGTCCTGCAATGTGTGGTCTTCTCTCCACTAAGAGCATTGTAGCTGTCATTGATTGTTCAACCCCTCACTTCCAGCTGTCGTGCAGCCTCTTCCTGCACAGCCCAGCTGTCATAAACACAACCCTTTTAGTCCTTGCAATACAGGGATGATGTCATGATAGTAGCATTGCAAGCAGTGGACTTACTAGTTGTGTAGTTTAGTTCTCCACCACCTGCCCAGTATCCTCCGATATACTGTAACTGCTGTGAGACGAATGTGCACCACTTCTTCTCTTCATGGCCCAATAAGAGGAAGGATCCGTATGTGGCTTAGACAGTATGGTGACTGCATCTTTAGGAGTTGAGAGCAACTGTTTTGGATGCACATCTGTATCTGTGGTGTGTTTACTTTGCCCTTAAAGATTTGTGTGGATTAAGAATTGTTTAAAATGGTATTACTTTTTACTATACACAGATTCCGTGGTTTTATTTATCAAAGTCTAAAAGGGCAGTGTGTTGTCTGTAACATCCAATCAGCTTCTTTCTTTCATTTTCAAACCTTCATTACATATCGTTCATACAATCGGGGAGAAATTATTGAAGTTGAGGATTAGCATAGTGCCCCAAGTCACCCCAGTAAGTAAAACTTTCACCAAACATTTACTGCTAAGGAATTGCTTTCACTTAAAAATGGGGAAGTTGCTTTAGCCCATGTATTAAGGCATCGGCCTTTGCATTTTTACAGTATCTGTGCCTATTTCCTTGCAAGCTTAAAATTACAATAAGTGGTTAGCATTGATGGTGCTAGTTATGTGAGTTTAATGACTTACCTGGAGATTTAAATCACCTACCGGCTTCTTGAGTTTCTGGGTCCACCCATATGACACAACCATTAAAGGAATTCTCTTGTTTAGATTTAGCTTTACAGTAAAAGCATTGGAACATTTAGTTTGTAGTTTAAAGCACTGGAAAATGTACTTGCAGAGAGACAGAAGAAGCCAGCGTGTGATTTAACCCAAAAGTCTTCAAATATAAATTAAATATCTTTATGAATTGATATGAACTTTAAGGGCAGTTTTTTCAATTTAATCTAGCAAATATTTATATTCCAGAAAATATTATATATCATCCTTTTAGTAAATAAAAATATACCTTAGTTATGAATAATATATACATGTTTTTAATATAAAAAGCAGTCTAGCTATTTTTTATTATTACCTAATTAGATGATAAATAGGAGTATACTTTTAACTTTGTTAGTATGCTGTAGTGTTTCACTGTGGCATCTTTTATGGAAGGGAACTTTGTTTAAGTAGCATAAACTTGTTAGATTAGCTTCAATTAAGTGATGATTTGTTAATGCAAATGTGTAGAGAATGCCTAGTGGTACATCTGTCTCTTCATCAATAGGCCATTACTGAGCCACATTAGTACATGATTGTAAAGAAACTGGAAATCATTAGCTGCAGATAGCACAAATTCACTCACATCTGACCTTATGCCTCAAAAGCTTAAGGCAAGAATAAGTCTGAAATGGTGATATGAAGCCAAGCTATAAATGTATATATATCCTTCCTTTATGATCAATAATTATACATTATAAGTGACACGGCAGAAGCTCTTGGATTGATTGTCTTTACATGTGTCTGTAGAAAGACACGTATAATGCATGACCTACAAAATGGATTTAGAAGAAACCTGTCACCTCGCTTACAGCACCACGTAAAACTGCCATTTAAAAGTTTCACTGCTCTGTAGTTTCTACTTCTTGTAGTACATTAAAAGAGGTTAAAATACCTAAGGCAGCATACAGTTGGGAACATTTGTGTTACATGTGTCGAAATATTCCTGCATTGCCTCTCTAGCTTAGTAAAAAATATAATAATTAAAGGTACAGTCTGTTCAAACATGAATTTTTTACATTAAACTGACACGGGGGACTCTGCCTAACTTGTTACTGGATCTGATTTCTATCTGAATATCCATCTTCTGCACCTGGTTGAAGTAATAGAAAAATCCCTTTGGTTGTTTGTTCTCTTGTCATCTGAAAGTCCCAAAATTTAAGATCATGAAAATGCAAGTCCATGTGTTTGCTGATTCTAGAAATGTCCTCCTGGTAATTCTTTTTAATACAGTTATCCTTTAAAAATTGCAAGTGTAATGATCGGCATAAACATAGCAATTTGTGATTATCTAGGTACGTGTTATCGCGAACAAGCAATTCATCAATGACTGAAATATTGAACAATGTCACATAGCATTGTTCCGCACTTTAAAAACAACTGCAATTGTTGATAAAGATCAGTTCTCTGACACATGTACAGATATGTGTTAGATAAATCAGAAGAAGAAAAAATCTACTAAGGCTAATTGATTTGAGTCAATATCAATCAAGAGCTTGCTAAATCAATCAAATGGAGGTTCTTTGGTTTGCAATTTTTGTTCAGTTTTGATAAGTTTAGTCACACTGAATGATCATAATAATACATGCTTGGCCATCACAAAACGTTGGATGGAATGATCAGAATTTGTGGTTATGAATAATAGGCTATTAATATTCAATATAACATAGAGCAACCTAGCTGGAAAAGCTCAATGGCTTTGGTTGGGTAGATCTGATGTCACTGGGGGGCTCACAAGGCATCTGGGGTAGATACCTAAGGTAAAGAAAGGGATAATAGCACCACAGCCCTTGTAATGAGGCCTCCTTACACAGGTAGATTCTATTTGTTATGAATGAAGAGTAGTTAGTAAATTAATTTTTAGTTAACCCAGAGTCCAGCCTTCTATGCAAATGAAGCACTCAAAGGCCTGATGAAGGGGGCACTGTCAACCTCCAAAGCACATTGCCTGTTTTCTTCTTTTGTCATCTTTTTTAATGAGTTAAAGGAGTAAGTTGTGCAGTTATCATTTAAAAAACGTGGTTTCACATAATATTGCAATACACTACAATGTAACTGTTCGAGGAACTACTTGATTCCGCTGCCAATTAATAGCAACAGCAGATACCAGCTCGGATTCAGTGATATGATAACAAACCCCCACACTGAATGTTGTGTTTCACTATTCTTTATTATAAATGCCCACGTACCAACATGTAAGAGTCACAGGATGTAACATGTTTCACACTAAAAAAGCATCTAATTACAGAATAATTATTCTGTGATAGATAATTATCATCTATAATTAAGCATTATTTGTGTGAAATGCTTAAGTTCTGAGACTCAGTTATATGTTTTCATACCTGGATATTTATAATAAAGTACCTTGGAATACAGTGTGCAGGGTGGAGGTTTTCTATCACACTGTTGAATATTCAGTAAGCAGGTATTATGGAAAATAAAGCAGCTGATTCCTAAACAAAATGCATAAATAAACAGCATTAAACAATCCTCCAAGGTATTCTTGGAATGTATATGTATGATCCTGAAAAGTAAAGTTAAAAAAAAAACCTGTTGTTCTATGCTGAAAGAATAAAAAAACACTGATTATGACAACATAACTGAGAATTGAATACACAAAGGAATTATGTGTTTGCTTCCACAAGAGTTTTGCATTATTGTGTTACCAACAATTTATCAAGTATCTAGAGAAAAATGTTTTAGGCCATCTGTGTTACCCAGAGCAGCCCGATTCTTGCCTTCTACTTCATCTTTGGTTGTGCTGTACTTGGTAAATGCAAGGGATATCTAATCAAAATAGGAAAATCTGTGAGTTCTTTCATCACACCCAGGAGGCCCAAGGTAGGTTATGTATTTCTAGAATAATTACAGTAACCAAGTATACTTTACTACAGATAACAGACTTGAGTTATTCTGTCCTGCCCGCTACTCGCAACTACAGGGATGTCTCTAGAGTTTCTCAGCAACACATCAGTTTTGGTATCAATACTCTTTGACTTGTTTATACAGGATAAAGTTTTGGATTATAAGGACTGAACTTGACACACCTTTTGTAATACAGTGTATGGAAGATGCCTCCTACGTCCCAGCTACCTTGGACATGCAGGGTGATTGTGCATCTACATGGCAATGTGGCAGTCATTGTTTGAGGGAGTTTAATGTATGTCAACCTGTAATGCTGAAGAATCTAACTGAAGATGTACACTTGTAGGTGTCAATCATAGACAGAATGGCAGCATACAATGAAAGTTGGTGTACTTTGTAAGTCAGATGTTTTACTTTCAGCAACACAGACCTTTCCTAGCAAAAAAAATGCAAAGGAGAGCAATTCTGTAGCTGCTACACATCACTGCTAGAAGTCGACATGGGCCTGAGGGTGAAAAGGTTCGATTAGTTTTGTAGATTAACTGTTTCTAGCAGATACCACAGATTGCTTCACTACAAGTTGAACGACAAATTTAAAGGCATCAAGAAAAAATTTTTTTAATCAAGTTATTTTTTATTTGATAACAAAAGTGTTTCAATTTTTTCATGTTTTTTGAAAACATTTTTTGGCAAAGGGGTGAACTTTCCCACTATTATATCAAGGTGCAACTTAGAGATGGAAAATAATACAGGAGGAGGCAGAAAACAAAAAGAACAACTGTATATGAAGTACATAAGAAAAAAAAAGATGTATGTTAAATATATAATATTCAATATTCTTGACCTCTGTGTATTAGATTTTATCCAACTAGGTGACATTGGTGCAATAAAAAGCATTGAGTAGCAGAAGATTGTATCTCTTCAGTATTATGCAACCTACCAGTACCCACTTCAACCAAGTAGGATGTTGATACAAGCATCTGTCTGCCATCAGAAGTCAGGAAATATCGGACAAAGTTGTCTAAGACATTTTGCTTTCCTATAGGTTAGGGTTTCTGTAAAGGCAGAACATTATATACATATACTTATTTTAAATTAGTATTGTTTATACCAGAAACATGTATTAAAAAAAAGAGCATGTCCTTTTTTACATTATTTTGCATTCTGTGCTATCTGGCCTCTTGAAAAGTTACTAGTGTCTGTACTTTCAGACCCTGTATTAATTAATTTGGCACATTGCATCATGTTTGTTGTTAATGTATAAAAACATGGTCAGATGATGTGACAAACCTGTAAACTATGTTTTTATATGTGCACTGATGCTGAGTTTCAGTCAGCACATGGTTTTCCATAAAACCTCTGAGTGTCTGTGCATGTCATTGTCATCTATGCCTAACTCTTCATTTAGTTGCTGCCTTCACTGTGTTCCAAGCAGTTGGTAGCTGTAAGAACTCATAGTGGCAAACTCTAGGTATACAAAAAAAAGTTTGTCATAATTCCATATATGCTGATCCCATTTTTGTCACTATTCAGAGGAGGGGGAGCTGAATTCCAGACAGATATAAAATAAATACATTACAGTTCAGTATGCAGTAGTACATCATTAAATGTATGTTTTTATTATAAGCAGTGTAAGTACCTCAATTTGACTTGGCATCAGCCTCTTGCGGTCCCTTTACAGTGGAGCTCAGAGAGGGAGAGGAAAAAGCAGCACAAGAAGCCAGTCAGTTCATGTTCTGACAAGGAGCATGCTGACAGGAGGAAAACGCAGAGCAATAGAGATCACTGTAATGCTTCTCCTTTAGGCTCATTTCAGACGGCTGCTCTGATCAGGTCCATCTGTCAGTTTTTCAGGCAGGCCCGATCTGATGCCCAATCCAAGGCTATGGTCAGCCGTGTGTAAATGGGTGAGCATCCATTTACACCCGCTAACCTCCTGGCTCCGCAAAAACTAACGGAACAGTGTTCTGTTTCGGTAGACCAGTTTGTGCCGGATCGGGGGTAATCTGATGTAATCGGACACATGTCTGTTCACATCATATTCCCCATAGACCGGCTCGGGGATGCAGTTTTTTTCTCCAAAGCAAGATAGAGGAAAAAAACTTTACGGACACGGATGTTATAAGCCCGTGTAAAAGGGGTCTTACTGTCCAGTCAAAGGTTGGGGGCTGGTACATGATGGCCTGGGATCATAAGAAGTGTGTTGAAAGATCCTGGCTATCATTCAACCTGGGATATCGAACAGTTGAAAAGAAGTGCTGTGGGTGACAGCTCCAGTTTAAAGATAAGTACTGCAAAAGCAGTTTTTTTTTATTTTAATGTCTTTTTATTTATTTATTTTTTATTGGAGCTCAGCTTTAACTGATGCCACCGTGTCATGCTTTCCAAATTCTGGTAGTATAATTTACTTAAGTTTTCATCTAATGAGTGAGTGATGAGCATATTTCTAGAATACCCCCAAGCACTTAATCCATCTATGTTTGCAGAAGAATGTGTGCATTTGTGTGTGTGTGTATGATTTTATTTATATATACTGTATATGTGTGTGTGTGCGCATATATATTAGGGATGCACAGATACTTTTCGAGTACCAGTGCAGATACTTGGCATTTTCATGAGAACTACCAGGGTTGCAGCGGTTGCAGCTGGGACCTGGCTCTGGCGCTCCCCCACTCTCCTGAAATCATTAGGCCCCATTCACCCTGAGCGACATGAAAATCGCGCGATTTTGAGCGATATTGCGTGACGAGCGATATTGAGCGACGTAAGAGTAAACACATTCAGTCTAGATGACTTGTCTCTATGCATAATAATATTTTTAATGATAGCTACTGTACATAACTGACTAGAATGAGTTAAATTCGGATAATAACGAAAGAGGTTAATGAGCTCATTAGGGGTGATTTACATATTGTCTGGTTCTGTCAGACTCTCTAAGATGAGAGAAAAAAATGTGCAAGCCCGTTTAATGTTAAACATGTAGCCTGTGGCCAATGCCATGTATCTATCAATAATACTGGATTTTTTTTTCCCCTTAATATGGCCACTGGTTACTTATACCAATTTAGAGGAATATGCCTGCTTGGACAAATAAAATGTGGGTGTGTTGTAAACAATTAAATATCACTATTAATATATGCCTCATTTACAGATCATACTTCAATTGATGAGATGAGATTATGTCGAGTAAATAGATACCAATTATGTCAAGCCAAAATTATATGCACCCACAAAATGGTGAAATATTCTGGTACCCTAATTATCAATAGGCCATTACTGCTCATCAGTTTAGAACTGTAAATGAGGGACCTCAAATTATTTCTCTCACTCTGGTGTGTGCTGTGATACCTAGAATGTGTTGCGCTATCATGGTTTACATACGCTTGGTAGCATCCCCCTCTCCAGTGTTTATCTTGGTTTTATCAGTCTCTTTATTGTGATCTTCATCTTTTGCAGCTTCAGCTATCAAGCTTAAAGTGAACCTGCTCTTTCATGCTGGGAAGGTCAGTAGGTTCACTTTAACCCCTTCCCAACAGCATATAATCTTTTTTTACTGCCACACTGCTCTCCTCAGCTGTCTGGAGCAATGTTCTGTGTAAGCTATGATTTATCAGAGTCATAGCTTACATAGGGCTATGGACTCACCGTGTGGGTGCATTGATTGGCCCACTGCTGTCACATGCTCATCCATACCAGAAAATATTTGTATTTCCTTCAGCTTCCAATGCTGAACAGAGAGGCCAGGAGGGAAGTAAAGACAAAAGCAGGGAAGGGGGCTTGAATTAATATTTTGTTCTTGGCTGGATTTAGACTTTTGTAATAAGCATTTTGTAGTTCTGCTTGCACATCTGTGTTTGTTCATTCATAGCAGTTTCTCACACCTTTTAAAAAAAAAATTCACAAGTCCATGCCCTGCTTTAGCTCTAGTACCCCATTCCGCCGGCCCAATGCTTCCCGGTGTTGCGTTTATTACTGCCCTTTAAGCTCCTTTGCAGCTTTTAGCCTTGCAGTCTCTTTGTTAAAGTCTACATACTAATATATAGTAAACAATATTTTCGAAATCTGAGCAGGGGGTTGAGGAAGGACTAGTAAACTTCAGTTTTACACAATGCAATAAGTTTTACAGTACACTAGGGATGTAATCTTAGAAAGATGACCACTCACTGCATAGGCTGAGAACAGATTTTAAATCATTACAATAAAACATAAGATATTTACACTTTATCTTTACATTTTTTTTGCAAACTGTGGATAAAATCTAAAAGTTGTATTTTTTTCCCCTCAAAGTACTGTGCATTTATAGACACTTTACTAACTACTTGTAAGAAGTCTGGTTTGATGGGTAATCTCATACGCTACTTGACATTTGTCCTCAATCAGACCGGATGCTACATGAAAAATTTACTCAGGCAAAAGGGCTCGCAGGAATACAGCGTTCTCTAGTGTCGCTCACTGGGGACTCTGCAAGGTGAGCGGAACTTCAGCTTGTCACGGATGCACTGTTCTGACAAACATAAGTAGATGCTAATGGCTAAATCGTGACAGAATAAAGTCCCACCACCATATGGCTAATTGCCACAACAATATCTTCAGTGTTATTAATCAAGTTTTCATAGTGTGCCATGATAATTGGAATAATTAGAAACAGCATTGACTCCTTGCCTCTGCCACACATCGTGTAAACAGGGACCTGGAAAAACTGCAATCACACTTTCAGGACTACATTGTTTTACTGCCTTCTTTCTTAGCAAATAGCGAGGTTAATTAATATATTAACCACTTGCTGCCAAAGCAAAAATAAGCACATGGTTGTATCAACCCTGCACACATTCTGTGCCACTGTTTTTTCAAAGACAAAGTCTGCTAACTTTGAATAAGTCCACAGTGGAGAGAAGATTACAGCAGACCTTTATTCCAGTAATGTGCATGTGTTCCAGGGCTGGTTTAACAAAATATAAAGCCTAAGGTGATTATGAAATGTAGGGTCTACAGTTGATGTCCTCTACACTGCATTTTGCTAACTGCTAGTGCTGGGATAAGGCAGTGTATAACCAGCTTTTGGTTTCAATATGTATACATGTAACACGGTGACTCCTGCAACATTTTTACTTGCATAGAAGATAAGGGTTCCATCTGTGGATTTGCACTTAATTCAGTGCACTCTGTGATTGTCTCTTAGTCTGACATTCTCTGACTAGAGAATCCCAGCTCCATTGTCAGAACTCACAATCTCTATGTATTCCAACATCTGTTGTCAGGCAACAGGACTTCACTTACCCTGTCCTTACTCTGGGCAGCTTCAAAGTCTCAGTAGAGTATCCTTCCTGATTTTCCCTCATGCCCTGAGCTGACACACTTTAGGGGGTGTCCCCTTCTCTTCAGAAGACAGACATAAGCTGCTTAATCGTAGCATATCTTAGCTGAATTCTAGTTCCTGGCTACTGCAGGAGGTTTCAATTGTGTCTCACTGGAACTCCAAAGCTCACAGTTTTGTTTTTTTATGGTGTCGGGAATAATTTAAGTTTTCCATGTAGGAACTTCTGGAAAACGTAAGTGTTACTTTGTCAACTGTCTATTATGTAGCAGGTCAAGAAGAGCAGGCTGATTGTGTCTGGCTTAATTGGCATCTCACCAGTGCTTGTTCCTCACTTTCCCAGCAGTATCAAATCACACAGACAGTTGGTTGGGGGAAGGAAAATAGATAGTGTCCACAGCGCTCCGCAAACCAAAGCAGGGTAATCTTCCTCAATCTTCGCCACCAATCACTTGAGGGTGGCTGCCGTCCACAAAGATAACTGGGAAATATCCTCATGAACCATGCAAAGATACAAACAAAAGGACAGCACCCTTTCCTCATGTGATATCGTTTATTGAATGCAAAATATATGTCGAGATAAAAACTACTCATATATACAAGATGGAGACAAGCGATGTAAAACACCATACATGCAGCGTAGAGCCAAAGGTTCTAACGCATTTCAGGTGAGCTCCCCCTTCCTCAGAGCTTTGACAACCTGACATACAACTGAACCCTGACTCCCCCCGCCCCCTTCCTGTGCCCTGTTAATCTCAGTGGGCATCCTGCCAGGAGAGGGGCCTGCTACATGCTGCGGGGGGGGTAATCTTTGCCACAGTAGTGAAATTAATTTCCTACTGACACCTCAGCACCACACACTGAACCCCCTGACACCAATGAGTAGTCTATTTCCATTTCTCCATCTTAAAATTCCTGATTGTGAAAGAGGTATTTGTTGTATGGACCAGTCTCCTCTCAGACTGATTCACTGATCAGTGTCAGTACCCAAAAACCTTGAGACTAGTAGATTTTACCCATTGATATCCTAGAACCTCTTTATATTGAATGTTTGTATTTAGTAAAAGTTATTGGAAGGCAGGGAACAGAAAAGAACTTTTGGAAAGCAACAGCACCTTAAACCTGTCAGGACAAATGTGGTATATAAGCTTTATAGGGCCTGCTGTGCTTGCTTGATATCTGCTGGAAAGTGCCACCATCTAGGCCAGCATTCCTCAACTCTTTAAAGTGGTATAGCTACTAACATTGAGCCCGGGTCTATCCCTCCCTTTAGGCTGAAATTCAGCATCAAGAGCTGATGGCAAAATTTGGGTTTTGGGTCCCCTAGGGTACTATTCAAGCTGTGGGAAAATACATGGCCTGTATTATGTAGTAATTGAGTGGGTTTAAGCCTAAAGAAGAACTCCAGGACATTTTTTAAAATAATTTTGTTTACTGAAAACTGCACCAGTATGTGTAAAAATAACAAAGTTATACTCACCCGAATTTCAGAGCCGGCGTGCCCTTAGACTAGTCCCTTCTGCTTTTCTCCTCCTCTGCTGCAGCTATGGTATGTCCCTCGGCGTCCTCCAGTCCTATACATTGTGTATAAACCGTCATGAATCACAGGACCTTAGACCGCTGCAGAGGAGGGGGAGCGAGGCAGAAGGAACTAGTTTAAGAGCAAGCCAGCTCGAAGGATTGGGTGAGTATAAATTTGTTATTTTTTAACCTAGACAAAAAAGAGCACTTAACCCTTGCAGTGCAGGGGTAGCCCCAGTGCAGGGGTAGCTTTACAGCTTCTGGAGGCAATTTTTTTTAACAGAAACATTAGGGTAGGACTATTGGACTCTTTGTTAATCAAGCTTCATTGTGTGTAATCTTTTATGCTATCTGTAACCCACAGGATCCAGAATATTAGGCTTAAAATCTGTCCCCGACACCGGCTATAGTCTCGGCATGCAGAGAATGGAGCCAGGATGTATATTGCATAGCTAATGTGCCTTGTACACAAAAAACAGAAAGTCACTTGGAGCCAGGGAAATCACTCTTCTTCCAAAAAACCCTACTTCCTGGTGACTTTTTGTTCTGCTTTAATTTCCTTCTACAAGCCTAAAGATTTTGGGGATATCCATTACATTTTTTTGCTGTCTGAGTACTGTTCCCGTCCCAGAGATGCAACAGGAAGTGAGAGGAAATCTCTGCAAAGTGATGAAAAATTCCTATCTCAGACAGTGATCTCAATGGAATAGGTGACTGTTCTTGTGACAACTGTAATATTCTGGATTTCCCATCACTTTCTGTTTCAGTGACAGTGGTCACTAGGACAAGCATAGATGGTAAATCTACCTAGCCGGGACAGAGATAGCATAAAAAATCTGATGGGGTTTCTAATTCAACCCCACTCTCTAAGCCCTCATTCACATGACTAACAGCCGGCCCGTACAGATCCGTGCTGCGTGCACGGCCGTATTAGGCTGCTCACGGGATGGACAGGTGCTGTGTGCGATGTGTACGCAGCAGCCTGTTCTTCTCTATCGGAGTACACCACCGTACGCTCACCCGAACTCCACGTCCGTGTGGGTGCGGGTGTCCCTGCTCGGACAAAGACAGGATCCATCCTGACTGTGTAGGAGTACGGACACCCGCACGGACGTGCAGTTCGGGTGGGTGTACGTCCGCATACTCCCATAGAGAAGAACAGGCTTCTGCGTGCAATCACACGCAGCACCTGTCCTTCCCGAGAACGGCTGTGCACGCAACACGGATCTGTACAGGCCGCCCATTACTCGTGTGAATGAGGGCTAAAACTGAAACAAACAGATGTATATAGCTTGAGCTAACTGGTTTAACAATTGCATGTTGTTTTGCTTTGTAGATGGGCAAGCTGTACCTTGGCATTGCTAGTTTTGTCAGCTGATGCTGCCTATAATTACTGGAAATTAGATGCAGCAGTTATATAAACAAGTAAAGCCCCGCTATTGTCTCTAGCACTTTACATTTCATACTTATTTATCAGGTCAGCTAAGAGACTCCAGTAACATTGGCACATTACAGCTAATGCTGTTGTCATTTGGACTTTATTTATAGGAATCTTGGTCTGCCTGCTAGGAAACATCTAATGGTCTTTTTGTTTCTTTGCTGAGTATAATTGCCAAGAAAGACTGGTAAAATATGAATTATTGTATTATTGCTAGTGATAAAACGCAGCGTTATGAGCATTTCGTTGTGCAGGTGTAACAGATGCAAAACAAGATTAATAGGACAGAGTAATAATTAAACCACAGCCAGCTGTCTTAAAAAGAATGGGTTTCTCTTGTCCCTTCCTATCATTCCAGGGATACCTAATATTTTTAAATGTCAGTGAGATTACAAAGATTTCCTTGGCTGTGCTAGTAGAAATACCCTTGGAATGTAAAATGTTGACTTAATTACAATAGATCAAATCCATCTGTACTGCTTTTATACCAACCCTGTAGACTATAAAATGGCTGAGGGAGCTTTAAATTACATTGTTTAGTGGATAGAATTAGAAGGTAATAGTGGACTACTAACTAGACAATCTGCAATATCAAAGTCTGATAGTTTTAGTGTTAACCTGTTTCTTTTTGAAGGCCATGTAGTTGTGCTATAATGCTTAATTTCAAGCAGAATTTCCTGCCCAGGCAATGAAAACACCAACCAATGTGACAATATTAATGCCTTGGCATGAGTAACTTGTAGATAGTTGTGTACTGCTTAAAACTGTTTCTCTTAGGACTGTGCGCAGGGCTGATACAATGCATTGGGTGCTGCCATATAAGATTCTACTGGGGTGGGTGATAGATATCAGCCATCACTTATACTCCCTAGGTCTTTTGCCTACATTTATCTGTGCCCCTGATTCCTCCTTAATGGAAGCACCCCCTGAGATAATGATACCCCCCCCACACACAGACTCAGATGAAAGGGCTGCAGTGTCACAAACTGAGGTGGGTAAGCAAGGTTAGCTGGTTAGGCAGGCAGTGTGGCTTGAATTTAAGTTGCACTTGACTATAAAGTTCCAAAGTTAATTATTGCTTAGTGCCTTCATGGTTTGAAATCAGAGAGTGCTTGTTTAAAATGTATTTCTATGCGTGTTATGCACATATAATTGGTATGATATCCATAGCATGGCCACAGCTTCACTTTAAGGCAGGACAAGGCCACATTGCCTGCAACACTGTTGAGTAGCTGCTGATACTTAATCACAAATCCTCTGTTGCAGATATTTTCCTATGTTAATTCTTGTAAATCATTATCTTCAAATCAGAACTCCAGTATTCTTGCCTTGTCCATGAATCCCAGAAATCCTGTAGCGCACATACACTACAGGACCAAACATGGTTTCAGAATGATGCTACATAGTTTGGTATTGTTATATATATATATCATTATGTGAGTGCCATCCAGTGCAGTAATACTCTGAGTGGGACAATGACAACCAGGATTCAGAGGAAGTGGGTGTAATGATGCCTGCCATGAATGGAGACATCCAGTGGCAAATAAAATGTTTATTTTACTGTGGGGTGCAGCCTTGTGTTGAAGGCAAATTTTGCTACAAAAGCTCTTGGACTGAAAAAAAAAACCCACTGGCATTCCACTTTAAGGGGTGCCTAGGGCAGGTTGATTTCTAAATATGGCCCTGCAGCCAGTTCAGTGGAACCGAAGGGCTGCTGTACGGGCTATTCACAATAGCCGGTACAGCAGCCGAAGTGACAGCCGAAGCGGGGGGCGAGAACGGCCTGCCTAAGGCAAGCCGTTCGGCCTGCAAATGACAGCTGGACGAAGCCAACCGTGATCTCACAGCTGGCTCCGCCCAGTTGTAATGACAGATCAGCGTCCCCAAATGACCTGGGGATGCTGATCTGTCTTTAAACAGGAACAAATGGGAGGAGCCGGCCATAAATCCTATAAGAATAGGGGTGAACAGCAGCAAGTGAGCTGCCGAAGCTTCGGCTCAGCCGATCCAGATGTAGTTGCAGAGCATATTTGGCTGATTGAAGGCAGCCGACGGAGCTGGTGTGAATAGCCGAACGTCGTCCGGCTCTGTTTACTCGTTTATTCTATCGGCTGCCTTCGGCAGCTTAGTGAATAACATTGTATAATTACAAATAGTTATCTGTTCCATTAAAGACAGCTTTGACATTCAGTACAGAGTTGTTTTACAAAAACTGGAAAAGACAAGTTCTGAACAAAGATGGATTTGTCCATATCGACCAATCTAATATTTAGTTTAATTTTTCCATAAGATAAAATGTGCTTTTGGCAAAATCTCCACTTTTGAGACATTTTCTTTTCTCTTATTTTAAAGAATCGGCCCCATTATCTGTATATTACTAGGTAAAATATGGAGTGACTGAGGACCCATCTGTACCAGTATGTTACTATGTTAAAACGAGCAGCAAAACTTGGCAAGGACTAACCTATATTTACATCCTCCCCTCATCTGTTATTTAAAATTCCTAGAGTGTAAGCGTTTTAAGGATCTTCCTATGATTAGCACCTTTTTTTATTTGTTATATAACACGTGTTAAGGTTAATTTGATGGCACAAAAAAAGAAGAAAAAAAGGCCCTAAACAAAAAATATGCACAGTTAACAATATGATACAAACCCAGTTTTATTAAACAAAGGATAAATATCTAAACATCTATTTTAAAAGAGAAATATTGATAGATATCGTCTAATGCCTGAAAATGGTAGTATTTAGGCAATTTGTAATAATTCTTTAATTACTAATTTGTTATAATAATAGTTTGTATAATCGCAGGTTCCCACCAACCTACATGTGAGTGCAATTACATCTTCTTTGTCTGTCTCCCTGTACCCACTATAAATGAATGTGCTAGGTTGTGGCGCTTCTCTTTATTTTTTGTTTTGATTTAGTTCATACTTGGGATACCCCCTCCTGTGATAATTGGAGCCGCACACCGACACCACCTTTCCCACCCTTTGGAGGGCACTTTTTTGGGGCAGTTCCTAAACTTTCCACTGTCAATTTCCATATTATGCATTTATTACATGTGCATTGCTATCAGAGGGTCCGCACATATAGGGGTAATCGTCACTAACTGAAGGTCACTGTTTGTGAACCAGAATTAGGGATAGTGGCTGGGGGAACTCAAACTTGAACACGCATCAAGAAGACTTTCTGATGCAGGTTGACAAGTAGCGCAGCCGGTTTCTCGTCACAAGTAGAATGATGCCCCCCCACTAAAATACAGCACCTTGCATCTTCCTCTCATTTCTTTCTTTCTGATTTTGAATGTGTACCAAGACATAATTTGAAAATATACATAAATGTACTGCCATGAAGCAACCATGCTTTGAACCATGAATCAGTGCAGTGTATCAGGTATACAGTCATTGAATGTTTTGGCTGATGGTGTTTGACCTGTGCAGAAACAACAATTTTGGATATTTCCTTCCTTATGTTATGAATGTAAGATGATTTTAAATCAGCATGCAGAGCTGCTTGCTGATGTGATTTTTAGTAAAAGGGGGTAAAGGTCCGCTTTAAAGGAGAACTATGGGGTTAGGGCTTTTACCCATAGTTCTCCTAAGGGTAATGGGAGGACACAAACTAGCGTCCTCCCGTCACCCTAAGCTCAGTATACCACGAGCTACAGCTCGCGGTATACTGAGACGCCGCAGCTGAAACGGATCCAGACAATTATGTCTGGATCTGCCTATCTAGAGGCACAGCCAGCTGCACCTGCCCCCTCCTAGCCGTGACAGGATTGAGAAGTGAGCGGACGCCGGTATGTGTTCGCTCACTTTCCGATCTACTGAGCCCACCTGTGACAGTTTCAATGTCACAGGTCGGCTAGAACTATGAGGATGAGTGAAAAGCACTCACCTCATAGTTCTCCTTTAAGCACTATAGCACAAAACACTTTATGCATCCTGGGTCGCTGTATGATGCATTTCTAAATAACGTCTTCTTTTATACCTTGGGTACTCAAGTTTCTATATATTTTTGGCTAGAGTTTGCCTTTAATATATATATATAGAGGGATTAAATAAATCATCACAAAGCAAATATGGTACATGAAAAGCCACAGCATTTACACCAAAATGCAAAAAAAATTCAAGAATAACATTTACTTTGTTATTGCACTTCCTAATAAACAAGGAATAGAAATGGAGTTTTGGTCCCACTATGAGTTGCATGGAAGCTTCAGGTAATTGTGCTTTCACAGCTCTTTACACTTCTGCATGCTTGCAGTTTACCAACAATTTTTTTTTTTTGTCTGTGGCCCACTGGAGAGACTTGAACAGGACGTAGGGAGAGATTTATCCAATAGGAACACAGACAGCTAAAGAAAAGTTGGGCGTTAATCCTAACACTTTGAGTGGCCTTTTATTGGTGACAGATTCCTTTGAATTGTTCCTTATTTATTCTGGTGATAATGTCTTTGTGTGACAACGTACACTTTGTATCTGCCAGCAGCTCAGCAAAGGATGAGTCTTTCTGTTCATGCCACAGTTCTTAGAAAATGTTGATAGGATAATAAATTGTGCTAAGTTTACTACTGCTCCAACAACAGATTTTTAATTGAATTTAAATTGAATTGAGTTTAATGAATATGATGGCTCATACTCTCCATATTGCCTTAGCCATTTAGAAATTCAATAATGACGAGGTAAGTTATTACAGAGCATTACTGAATTCTGAAATCCCAGGTTTTTGAATTGTATAGAATCCCTAGCATGCTGTATTATATCATAAGGCAGTGCAAAGAGCATGAACCCTTTTAAATGTATAAGATTCTACTTACTAAAAGGTGTGGGTTATTGCACTTTGCTCATCATCATTGCTTTTGTGTTGTAATAACATGATTTTGTCCCCCCCCATTTTTTTATTGTTTGTTTTAAGTTTGAGTTCCGTTTTTATTTTAAATGTAAACACTTACTCACAAAGACACCTCTGTCTATTAAAAAAATGGTAAATGAAGACTATTTTGCCCTGGCTGTTGCATAGAACGTTCATCAGTTAGAGTCACGGCTGACAAAGGACAACACTTGTCAACTCCAATGATCCAATCTACATCCTCCCTTCTACTTAAAAAATAATTTTTATGTCACATACCCACCCGACAGGTGTTTCAGACATAATTTAAAGCTTATTTGACTTGTTTTTTTTCTAATTTTGGATCACTACCACATCACATTCTGATAATTTGATATAACACATGTGCACGCAGGTGGAAATTCACCCATGTAGTGTGATATTCTTTCCATCAATTATTTGTGGTGCCGCTTGCTTAGGCATATAACATGATAATTGCTAGCACTGAGGGATTTGTTCATTGGCTGAATATTTCTGACTGTAAGTGTAATTCTAGGAATATGGATGTCCCTTTCTCATTAAGATTGACCCTGTAATAAAATGAGTGCTTTCCATTTCTCAGTATCCTTACAAGTAACATTAGGACCATATCGTGCTTTTGTTTACAGTTGTTTGTGGACAGCAGGCTGGCCATTGAAGTACTATGGTATTTGTAAAGGTCACAGTTTCAGTGATCCCACATTTGCTCAGTTAGTAACTTGCAAGATGCATTTCAGAAACATATCTTTCAAATAAACTCCCCAGGTTGATAGTTCCATTTACAGTGTGTGTCTGGGGAAAAGAAAAACGTTCAGTGCATCTTTGCAACACATGTACTCTTACTGCTTTCTTCATCCGTACAGAAATAAAATCAGTTGATCTGCCAGAAATCCAGTGTGCTCCTAATGTCTTGACTGAGCAAAACATTGCTTCTGCTGCACTGAATACCCATGTGTTGTTGTCAGCCCAGGCTAGTTCTCCCTTCTTGAATACATAGGAGACCTCAGGGCTGATAGCGCTTCTTGATTTTTGACAGGATTAGCAGGTCATTTTTTGTACCTGTAGTGTTTTTGAAAAAGAGAAAACATGGATAAATATTCATGAATGCAACATAATATACCTGTCTTTATTGTCTATTGAGAGACACAGGAATATAGTAATGCTTAGACATTTGGGGTTATACCTCCACCTTCAGGGGGTTTGGATAGTGGAAAACACTGTTAAGCCAATGACTGTATAGCCCTGCCTCCAAAAGTAATGCCTCCGTTTTTTATTAGTGTTTGAGGGGATTGGACGCTTTTTTTCTCATCTCTGCTGAAAATCGCTAACTTTGGATTTTTTTTTCTTTCTACTTTTCTTTTTCTTTATTTGAAATGTTCTGTACATATTTTTCTTTGGCAGCTGCCTAAACCTAAAATAATGCTGCTTTGACCTAGTCTGTATGCAGCAGCTATCCAGATCGGTGTATTCCTCAGCGATAGCATTGGAGGCTGTACCCAGACCCCTCTGGGTTACTAGATTCTGCATTGTGGCACCTTTTAGATCTCTGTGAACTTTGCCACAGAGTGCTTTCGGGGTCTAGACTCATGGCACAGCCTACTGGTGTTACCCAGTCTCTGAAAACAAGCCTCATGTCATGGTGAGGCTAGTCTATAATGTGACCCTTGGGTACCGGGTGTTGCATTGTGGCACTTTTTAGACCTCTATGTATTGTACTAGTTAGCCGCAGAACGCTCTCCAGGTTCAGAGCCGTGGCATAGACTTTGGTGTGACCCAGTCTTTGAAGAGGCCTACCAGCATGAACCAATATGGCACGATAAGCCATATTAACACTCAGCTGCATTCTAAGATTTGCGAACTTCAGATCCTTTACAACCTTCCCCTGAAGAGCCTGTATTTCAGCAAGTTCCATGATTGATGCAGTGCACTCTACACTGCAGTTGAATGATCGGCCTGCTGTTCCAGGCTCAGGGTATTTTAGAGTTGTTATTCCAAAGACCTTTCCAATACACTTGGTATGTTAAACCTTCCTCTATAATAAGTGGAATTAACTGTGGAATCATGAATTCCCCCTGACAGCGTGAAGGTAGGGATGTTCAGATACCATGTGCCGTATTTGGTACAAGTACAGATACTTTTCCCAGCTCCAAGACTACACTAGAGAAAAAATCAAAAGTTAGGAGGCAGCTGTCATTTTTAAGGAGCATATGGGGCTCCTGGGATTTTTGCATCCTTGTTATAATGTATGATTTCTTATATTAGGGATCCACCGGTACCATTTTTTCCAGACCAAATACAGATACTTTTCCAAGTACTTACAGATACAATTACTGATAAATTTTTGTTTATTGTCATGTGGCAGTTTTTCTAAAACAATACAGACTAATGATTTCAGGACAGTAGTGGAGTGCCGGGGCTCTGTCACAGCTGCAACTTCTGCGACCCTGGTAGTTCTTGTAAATGCCAATTATCGGCACTGGTATCCGAACATCCCTATGTGAAGGAGCTTTTTACCTTTGAAAATGAATTAACTGATAAGTGGTCTACCCATTATAAACGTTCCGTTCATTCACAGTAACAAATATGCCACCAGACAGGCTGATGATGATCTTACCTTTAGGGATTTTACTGATTATCAGTTGGATTACCTAATTAGGTCTCAGTTTGAGTTATCTGGCTTAATTGTCCATCCCTTACTGATGGTAACTCAGATCTATGAATCTGTGTCTTTGTGAAGCTCTGTTAAACGAGACTGCTCCATTTCAAGTATAGACCCTTGTGCCGGGATCTTTTCAAACAAATGTCTGGAGCCCTGCGGTACAGTTGCAGTGATCTTTTACAAGCATCCAAGCTTGTGTCTTTTTCATGGGCATATAATGCCTATTAAGATGCAAAGGGGACTTTGTGTCTGGCACACAGAGCATTTACTAACGGAAAAGTTGATTTACTCTCCCTATCAGGGTACATGCCTTTTCAACTCTACTCTTGATACTTATATCCCTGAAGCCTTTAGTGCTCAAAATGTGCACCTGGCTCAACACAGATCTTGGGATGGCAAAGGAACCCCATTCATCCTTTACTACTTCAGTAGTACCTAGTAGATAATTTCTGTCTGTTCTTCTACTCAAACTCCAGATCTTTAATTCCAACATTTTTCTGTATCATCTTCTCAACACTCCATATAAAAGATACTCCTTCACTTTACTCCTTCCTTTACTATCTCCTAGTGGTTTGGCTGCTCAAGTTCCCCTTGTAGCTCCACTCTAAATATTTGGATACGACATCCTTATATGTCTGCCCCTTCTGGCATTACTGCACTTCTTGTGCATTTTTTTCTCCAGAAACAGTGCAAGTTTTCTACACCCTGGGATTTCTGATTCCTAACTTTGATCACATAATTCTTTCCATCCTGTAGTCCTTTGCTATTAAAGTTGCTTTGCACACCTTGAAATCCTTATCTCTTAGAGCCCTGTTCCTCTCTGGAGGGATTCCTATATCAACAGGGATTAATATCCACGCTACCTTGCCTGAGAGAGCCTAACTCTTCAGTATATTTCAGTAGTTTTTATATTGTATCCATGACATTGCCTAGTGTATTAGCTTTAGTGGTCTAATTTACTAGCTTCTCCCTTGTGGAATGCCAGGGGGGCTTCACTGATAGAATCAACGTTATGAGTTTTCACAGTATTTTTTTCTATTCTCCTCCTAGAATTGGAGAATCTGGAAATTGGGCAAGTCACAACATTGGCTCTTCAAACCAAGTCTCACTAACTATTTTCTAGACTCTAGTAAAAGTGGCAAATGTTCTCCTTTCTTTTTCTCTCATCTTGGAAGGAGTTCTATTACAGACGTATCCTCTTCCTTTTTCCTTGAGTCTAGCTCATCGTAACAGTCAGTTTGAAGGATCTTGCTATTAATTGCTGCTGCACTTTCTTTCAAGGCTACCATTTCTTTTATCTGTGATGCAGCTGTCTCAAAAACGTCTACTACTTAAGGATCAGTTCAATCAAATCTGATATCTCTTTTACTTGTGTCTTGGTGAACTTAATTACCAACTGTACCTACAGTACTGAGATTTCTGCTTTGGAGTTTCCAGCTCCCCCCACTGGTTGAGGCTATAATGAGAGGTTCCTCTGTTATAAGAATTATAGAGGCCTGTAAAATGTTATATTTATTTTATATTATGCTGGATATTAGGTTTAGATGCTCTGGTCCATAATGTCTTTTTGCACATAGGACATACAACAAGAAGTAAGTAAGCATAGTAAGATACTAAATACTGATAACAAAATGTATTTTCTCAGGTTTAACAAACAACCAATGCATTTCAACTGTAACATATTACATTTTGTATTTCAGACGATGGGTACGCCTCTTGTTTGGTCGGGAGTTCCCTCTGCAGGACCTGCTAGTCATTTGGGATGCTTTATTTGCAGAAAGCATTACATTAGATTTGGTGGACTATGTTTTTGTAGCCATGCTGCTGTATATTAGGGATGCATGTAAGTACTACATCATTATATGCTTCTATGTATTGCAGTGTGACTTCATGGAATACTATTTTCCTGAAATATAAAATGTTGATATAATGACTGGCTCATCCAGTGGGAACCCTGTGGTCATTTTAATGGACTAGACTCTTACATAATATAGACCTAAAAAAATCCTGGAAGACAATTTTTATAAGGAAATTTGAGGCTGGTGTATGTGTGGCTGTGTGGCCTGAGGTAATACTGTAGTAGTAAACTGTAACATCCACCACCTCTGGTGCTTTGAAGGCCCTCCTTTGGCAGAAGCACCTTACTTTCTTACATCAAACAAAGACTGACTCTGTATTATTCAAATGGAAGGCATTTTCCACTTCTTCCTGCTGCAGCCAGCAACCTTTTCTGTTAAAGTGGCACTACATGGATCATGTATTTTAAAATAAAGTGTTTTTTTTGTGGTGTAAAGTACAGTGGCAGATGTGTTTGTTCTACTATGCTTAATGTGACACTAAACTCCAGTGTTAGATCTTAAAAATGCATTCAAGTACCTTTTACTATTAACAAAACTGGAGCTTATTTGTGTATCGCTCTGCTGTAGTTTCTGAAATCATCTCTAAATTCATGTTGACACTGTCTTTCCTTCTGGAGGATGGCTACTTTTGTTCCCCATGGTCCCTGCGTAAAGTAGCCATCGCTCCAAGCTCACTCCCGTGATGGACTACTACCTCACATTTAGTTTGCAAATTTGTATTGAGGTTGTAGTCTATCACTGGAGTGAGCTTGGAACAGTGGCTACTTTAAAACACACACAGGGACCATGGGAAACAAAAGTAGCCACCTTTCAGAAGGAAGGACAGTGTCAGCACCAAGTCAGATATGATTTGAGGATCTAAAGCCAAGTGATACACAAATAAGATACAAGGGGGGTGTGGTGAGGGCGGCCCACACCGGGTGGCACCAAAATGACTGACTCCCTCTGAAAAGTTGGGCACTCGGTCACGGACCGTGATGGCCGCAAGCAGGTAAGTGCGCACAACATCATTAAGTGTGTGCGTGATGATGTTATGCGCATGCGTGATGATGTCCCAGATGGCATTCTGTGCGGAGTGTTGCAGTGCCAGTAATTTAGAATGGTACCCCAAATTACAAGTACAGTAGGTACCACTGGACCTGCATAGCAGTGGGTTGCATTATAAAAATGGTATAGGTCCGTTAACAGAACACACGTTAATATATAAAATAACACAGGTTAAGATGCGTGTGGTAAGGCGCCACAATGAAACTTGTAGATGTGAAGGGGCCCTTGACCATTTCCTACTTTCAATTTTATTTTGTACAAAATAAAACTCTTTAACATCAGCATGATCTCACTATTAGAGTACAAATCTAAACAGCCAATTATATTCCAGTTGTTATATTTGCAGGTTGTGGAGCTTTACAAAACATACTAGACTAACCTATACAGTCACATTTTGTAAGCAGTGGTGACATCTATAGCAATTTATAGATAGAAAAAGTTAAAGTATTTCGTTATTTTAATTATGAGCAGCAATAGTTTTTTGTGGTCGTTCATGACAACAGTAAAGCAGCCATTAGTAATGAGCACCACCTACTGGACAACAAGGAAAATACATCCAGTATATATGACATTGTCACATCATTCTTTGTATTTCTGGCTCAGCAGGAAATAACATTTTACTTTTCCAGTAATGCTGTAGTGTTGTCACATGATCTGAAGTACTTGGGGGCCATTTACTAAACCCTTAAATCATATAACAGGCAGAACAGCTTGGACTTTGCCATTGCCTCTTTAAAGATGCTGCATTTCTTCTTTGATGAATCGCTGTACACTTACATTTAAATAGGGATATACAACCCTGGCATTGATAAAAACAGTATAATGTAAGAAATGACACTGTGATGGATCACCAAGGATACTCAGGGTTTAATACATAAAAGTTTTGAAATACACCACAGTTCATTTAAATAAACATTAATATATAATTATGTTTAGCTAACATTCAGTTTTTTTTTTCTCCTGCTGTCCCCTTGTGCAAGAAACCGATCACTATATTTGATAGGACTCAATCTGGGTCAGTAATTTCTAAGCAGGAGTTCTGACACTGATGACAAGAAAACTGTTTAAATAAGTATAAATTGTCCAATTTATTTTTTAAAGGGGCTTACACCTAATTAGCTACAGTATGTTGAGCTAAGTGGTCAGATTCATTACACCAAAATGACACTGAAAAAAATGTGGGCCACTTTTAACCCACAGATTTCAGAAGCATTCAGTTATATTTTAGTCAGGTGGAACCTGATGACCTTAGTCATGGATACTCCAAGATCTCCCCACCATAATTCCTGGCTCCTGGAGAGTGGGAACACCTCACAATAGCCTTTAAGGAATCCAGTACAAAAAAGGTTTGTCTGCATTTTCACTTTAAAGCCCATTTCCACTTTTGCAGAGGTATTTAAAAAAAAAACATATGCCAGCAATGTACACCGAGTCTACATAAAGCAGGCATATGCAGCTGCTGTATGTGAACTACAATATTTTTTAGCTTTCCCCAAATCCTCCTGGAAATTGTCACATCTGTGCTGTGCAAGCAATGTATGTATACAGATGTTCCTCGCTTACTGACTGTTTTGCGACCACTCGCACTTACGACGGACCGCCGATCGACCTCCGACCTTGCGCGTCAGCGTCAGTGCGCCGTTTCGCCGGCCGAAGTGGTGTCCTCCGATCTTCTCCAACTATTGCCAACTATTATTATTGTCGATTAGTTGTTGCAGCCCTAGTTTACAGCCTACATTACAATGCGACACCCCGGTGTCAGACTGAATTTCTTGTGAAGAAAATTTAGAATTTCTAGGATTCAGGCCTAATAATAAGTTCATCAAAAATGTGAGTCATGAAAATATGCACACATATACACTGAGTGGCCAGTTTATTATGACCACCTGACATGTGTAGGCAAATTAGCTATAATTAGCTATAATTTCGCGCTGAAGTTGCTAGAGCTCCAGACCATTATAAATAGGGAAGCAGGTTTACCATGACAGTAGAAGATTTTTTACTGAAAATACGGGTAAATAACGCGATTTAATAGCCTTTGAACGTGGGATGATTGTTGGCGCGAGCCATGGAGCGAGTATCAGCAAAACAGCAGAATTCGTTAAATGTTCAAGAGCAGCTGTTGTTAAAGTGTTTAAAGACTGGACTGTCAGCCAAAAATCTGGGTCTGAACGTGCGAATTGTGGCCGTCAGCGACTAGTCAATGTTAGGGCAGAACGGAGAGTGGCAAGACTGGTACAAGACAACAGAAGGGCAACAGTGCAGTGTCAGATTCCTTGCATCACCTTTCAACATCTCGTGGATTCACAAGGCGGCCCAACAACGTCATCTCGTGGAGTTATCTCGTGGCCCAACGAAGTACTGATGGGGTGGTCATAATAATCTGGCCACTCCAAATATCATCATTACACCGCTTCCTCACCACAATAAATGCTAACCACTTACAAATGGGAAAATGGATTTTAAGACTTTAGCACTATATTGCTCCCCTTTTTTATCCCTTGTTGAAAGTGGCTGTGAGATGACTGTGATTTCAATAATTATCTAGTGTGCCCCTTAAACTTAGCAATCATCATCGGTTCTTGCTATAACCACAGGTATGAGACCACGCACATTTAGTATATTATGGTTTTTGGAAGCAAGTAGTAAGTAACTTTTGCTTTTGTTCTGCTTTAAAAGAGAAAGGATTAACAGAAAGTACACTTGTTTTCAGTATGCTAGCAGATAGTATTGTTGCAGGCAGTCAATATGGTATACTAAACAAGCATCATTAATAGGCTTTGCTTTGACAGCCACAGCAGATGGATTGCTTGCATTTCGATTGGAGAAAAAAAATGCAGTTTTCATAGACCTGCTTTGAATGATGGGTTTAGTAATTGTCCTTGTAAAATGTATGATTTTGGAAAAGAAAATAAGAATGGGAAAAAAGCATTGCTTGAGACAAAAGTAACAAATTAAATACAAGTATTGTATTTTGTCAGACAGAAAATAAATTACTGTGAAAAGGTTAGTCTCTGTCAGTGTTTGTTTGTTTTTTCATAGTTTTAGTGTGACATTAAACAGTTTAATGAAACAATACATGGCAAGTCGTTTAATTGTTTTAAAACCAGATACCAACAATCTAAGGTTAAACTATGGAAGAATTTTAAAGAGGCTTTTTATAAAAGTGTGAGTGTAATACACAAGTATCTAAATTCTATATTTGATTTACAGTTTGCACTCTCTCTTTCTTTAGCCCTTTAAAGGCCATGGCTTCTGCACAATTGTGGGCAAATTTATTACTTGCAGTCTCCACCTTTTAATACCCCCCCCTCCTTAAAATTATGGTATCACATAATACCTGACCGGTTCCTACTTTTAATTTCCCCTTTGGTTCCCTGAAGCACAAGCATGCTTCTGGACTGCTGTAAAGGATAACAATAACACCAACCTGATAATTTAATTGGATTGCATTATATTTTGTCATTTAGACTCAAAAGTAGACAGGTTGAACATGAAATACTGTCCCTCTCCCCTTACCATGAGGGGGTAGTGATGGGTGAGTTTGCCTGGGTTCGATTTGCCAAGGATTCTGTGAACCTTGTTCGAAATTTGGAGAACCCAAAGTTAGAGGCAAATTCCATTGAAGTATATGGGGAGGGAATCTTTGTTAAATTATAACCATTTTTAAGGCAATAGGCAAACTTTTAACAGCCAGCGTAGACCACTGCAGCGCATAGACCTTCTCAACATAAATTTTAAAACATGTACAAAAGAAATTTAAAAAAACTCTAATAGAAAAGCCCACTTTTTAAAGTTAAAAAGCTAATTTTAACCCCAAAATAATGGCTTTAACTACATGTAACAAAAACCAATATACCCCAAAAATAAAAGAAAACCTTGAAATACAAAAACGTTTGCTATGGAAAGGATAACATCTTAAAGTAACCGCTGACCTCAAATCAACCACTAAATGAAATACAAAAAAAAACAAAACAATAATAACAAAGAAAGGCAGCAATGGCTCCATTGCCCCAAGAGCTAGAAATGAAAGAATTAAAGTAGAGTTTCTGACTGACCCTGATCTTTTCCTGTGCAGTTTATAAGCTTGCCCTATGCTGTCCCCACTACAGCTTCCAATTCATTGACACTATGGCTGCTGTCTTCTAATGATATGGGGGCTGGCCAAGCCAAAAGCTCCTTGTTGGTCTTTCTAAGCCTGCTGGCCATAGTTCAAAGGTCATGCATTATGGTTTTAAAAAATTCTCCTGGGTGACTCTATACATAAACCGTGTATCTCTAACCTGCATGATTCACCTTTAACTCTTATAGCAGCAAACCAAAGCCTCATTCATAATGAGGGGTCATTTAGATCTAGCTGTAGAGGTAATTTCTGAAAGATGGATGCACCACAGGTTTATTTTAAGTAAACCTTAGATGCAGGCTTGTTGTCCTGATCCTGGGTTTACAGGTAAGGAAAGTCATTTTTAAGAAGGATTTCTAGAGGGATCTTAATAAAGGGAGGAAAAATTATGATTTATACTTAAGCTATGAACATTGAACTAACATAATCAATATAAGAAGCCAAAGGCTTAGATGGCTTGAACATGTAATGAGATGGGAGAAATAATTTTCAAGAAGATTTATGAGTGGAATCCAGGACATAGAAGGTAGAATGGAAGACCAGTAAAGAGATGAATTCATGATGTGAAATAGAGCCTAGGAGAGCTGGTAGTCAAAGGTGGAGATTAAAAGCAGTTGATAGTGTGGAATGGGCCACAATTATACAAGAGGCCAGAGCTTTAAAGGGCTGTGTTGCACAGAGCGAGCTTTTGCAGGACTTCTTTGGCTGACTTCTGCTTGGGTATTACATTACACTTCTATGTCTGAAGAAATTGCATTGCTCCTTCTCCTAATGGTTGCATGTATATTTAATTTCTTTACTTCTAGTAATCTCCAGCAACTATCAGACGTGTCTGGGACTTCTAATGCATTACCCACCTATCGGTGACGTACATTCCCTAATTCTCAAGGCTCTGTTTCTGAGAGACCCAAAGGTACGTTAATACTAAAAGCCTGTTTTCTTCAGTGCCTAAAGCACATCAACAATTATACTATCAAAGTGTGCAAATGTGTTTTAGACGAAGAGCTTACTTGGCAGCTAGCAATAGACATTAGCATAAAGTTTTGGGACCTCATGGAGAGATTACGTCTGGAGGCTGTCATCTACTATCTGTAGTGACAGCGGTACATATCATTAATCACAGAGGGTGTGTTTAGAGGGGGGAAGCTTTAAGGATGTTTTAGATCTGTATTAATTGTGCACTGTACAGCAACAAGTACACCAGAAGTTTTCAAAGCAAATAGTAAATCTGGGGTAAATGATTGTTCACATAGTGATGATCAGACATTTTGAAGTTTTCCTTTGAAGCAACATAACCAAGTACTGGTAAGTGGCAGTTTGACATTTCTGTTGTCAGTCACATGCATTCACAGCAAAATGTGGATGAACTAGCTTCTTCTATGAAAGATTCTTTCCTTCGAATCAAGTGACAGTCATGTAGACATTATCCAAACCCCATTCTTCTCCTTAACTGAATGACCAAACCAACTTTTCCAAATAGTTTGACTTTCATTTCACCTGATTTTGCCTCTCATCTTTTTTTAAGCATAGATATGAAAGCTTGATCCCATAAGATCAAGGAGTTATTTTAAAGTGGCACTTGATCCACCAGGTTTGACCCTCAAATGGCTGGCATCATTGCTGATCACATGTGCAGCACCATGGCAACTGCAATCCAAATAGAGGCCAAGATGGCACCTTCCTTAGCTGTAAAGGATAGGAGGGTGTAGTTCCTCTTCACCGCCATTTGTTATTTTCTCTCAATAAAAATGTAATAGTATTTACTTGTCCAAAGTCAAAAACCATTTTGTAACTGGACGTTAAGCACTAAAAGCCTTATTTTTTTATAGATTGTTATTTTATACCTTGAAGTGTTATTTATCTCCATCTCGGATAGCTCCTTTTCCTGTCCTTCTAAATAGACACCTCATTGGAATTTACTGTTCAGTGAACAGATATTTAAGGCACTGTAAAAAAAGGTTGTTCTACCCATAACTGATATTTCAGGTTTTTTTTTAGATGCGGGGAAGTTAAATACTTGCCAATATGCTGTATCTTCTAACTCTGTCAGTGTGATCTCTATCATTGAGACTCTGGGTCTCCACACTTATAAGGGAATTCCACTCTTCTTGTTGTGTTTATAGTTTATTTTATATCATGGAGAAAGCAACAGGAGAAGCTGAAACATACTTGCTATTTCCCTATTCAAGACCTATAAGAAGACAAGGGCAACCCTGCACATCAGCCTCCACCTATAAGTATTGCTTTTGGGCAGACTGGCCTATTCAGGCTCATTTAAATAGGGAAATTATTCAGGAGAATCCTATGTGACTGAAATCAACACAAGCAAATGTTTTAATGTAATCATTTAGCTTTCATCAGACATTTTTTTGTGCTGGGTATCTTGATAGGGCTTAAAAATGCTTTCAGCAATTCCTTCTGGACTCTTCTTCTGGTACACTAAGGAGAATAAAGCACAAATGTACAGTGAAGTCAGGAAAATTAATTAATAAAATGGCTGCCTTCACAGTATAATACTAGCCATATGTAGAGTAGTGGCCTGGCCTGTCACAAAGTATTTGTATCTGGAATTAATGCTACTTCCAGATACAAATTAATGCTATTTGTATCTGGAATTAAGCTACTAGTGATGGGCTCGGGGGTGTTCGCAGCTCCACGTGCCGAGCCCGCCAGGAAGCTGACAGTGTCGCAGCACCAATCACAAGTACTGAGACATTTCCCGTTCCGCAGCTGCAGAGATCGGGAAATGTCTCAGTACTCGTGATTGGCGCTGTCAGCTTCCTGGCGGGCTCGACACATGAAGCTGCGAACACGCCCGAGCCCATCACTATTAGCTATACCAAAATTCAGACCTCAGATGTAGCACAGTCCTGCTCTACAATGTCAGGCTCTCCACTGCACTGGCCAATGTTTATAATTGAGTTTTCTCCCATTGCCTTAGCTCCTGTGTGGGGCACGAGTACAAGCTCTATGGAGATGAACTGTAGAACCCAACAGTTTATGGCCGGGCCACACTGCATCTGAGATCTGATTTTTGGTACGTTAGATAAAGGAGGACTGTGTGAACCCATGCGGTCTTTTTTATAAAAGAGCACTCTTGCACTTTAAATGTCACCTAGAAATAAAATGTTATACCTGAATGGTTGCTATGGGCAATAGTTCCACTTTCATTTTTTTTTCTGTTCTTTAGCTTTGAATAATCAGCCCCCATATGTATGTATGTATGTTCAGGAAACCATGTTCCATACTAACGCTGGTGTGCGTTGGGAATAAAGCCATGTGATGCGCTGATTTCAGTGTGTCACACTGTTTACCATTTTTTATTTTGTGTTTGAACTTTGTTGAAATGTTACAAAATGACATTTCATTCAGTTTTATTAACTGCAGTGCATTGTGATGCTGTGTAGTGTGCCACAGCAGGGCCACCCCTACAATGAAGCAGCCCGAGGAGGTAGCCTCAGGCGGCATCTCATTTGGTCACGTGGGAGACACATCTGCTGCCCCCTTTCCTGTCAGAGTGTCCCAGGTTGCTAAGAGTGCATAGCGACCTGTGATGCTCTGGCCAGAGTCTCACCTAGCTTGTGGCAACCAGTGATGTGACTAGTTGCCAGGAGCTGAGCGGGAAGATTATGGCAGTGGGGGTCTAGGATCACCCCTTTGTCACAACATGTTGCTCTGAAAATAGGTACTACATGTACTTTTTTTCAGCGCACACCACGGTGGTATGAACTGACATAATAGAAATCAAGACAAATTGCAAGGCTGCCAAGTGCAGTCCAATGCACCTGGTATGAACAATCCCTAAAGCACCTCCAGCAGTGTTATAGTTTGTGGCAACCCCCGTCACTGTCACTTTGGCTTGACAGCTTGGTCTGGTGTAAATGTGGAGAAAAATATAAATAAAACATGTGAAATAAAACAAAGGGACTGATATACTGAATCCTTACATTACATCTATTAACAAGATACAATAATCAGAATGCTATCTTTTTCATGATAGTAGGACAGGAGCCATCCATAGATTTTTAGATACTTTCCACCCTCCATAGTTTAGTATTGTGATCTTTATATGACCTCCTTGCTGTTTACTAGCTTACTTCGTTACGAGAGAAAAACTTAAAACCCAATTAGAAACAAAAAGTCATAGAGGATGTGAACATATTGTTTTCTCTAAATAGCCAGATGTTCCTTTGAGTCCTGGAGGCAGTAAGGCCTAAGAAATAAAAGGTTTGAAACTATTGTTTTAAGTTAACGGTGAATTTCGAAAATCTGCCTGTTCCCTTTAGCAAATAAAATTCTAATACAGCACCATAAGCATAGTAATATTTTGTTGCTGCACATCTATATCCCGCTTTCATTGATTTTAAAAGTGTTAACCTTATCACAATGAGTAATACCTACTGCATTGCTAAATTTGTGTAACAAGCATTAACATTTTAAATTAGCAACTAAGAACAAAACAAGTGCTTTCCTTTAATTTTATGACCATTTATGTCTATAAAGATAGCCAGAAGTGAGTTTAGCAGTAAATGTTTCTATCATAAATTGTGTTCACTGAGTGTTTAAATGTAACTCTTTGAGTTCCACAGATTTAATACTATAAAATCAGAAATCCTTGTCTTTAGATTTCAAGAATTGTTTAAGACTATGTTATCCTTTAAACAGTTCTAATTTCAAGTGCCTTGCTTCCCTGGATAAGGAGTTTAAGCCAAGGCTAAGAAAAATATAACAACCATCAGTAAACAAATATTTAACTTGGTAAATTAGTAATCATATGCTTATTATGGGGTCCTGTCTCTGAAATTCTTTATTTGGTACATATACATACAATATATGTTCTATACTATCTTTAAAGTAGTATTATTATTATTTTTCCATAGTGAATCCAAATCAAACAAATATACGTTGTCCAGCAAAACAAGTAGAACAATGGGAATTTTCAGGTGCTACCCCAATTTCCCAGCAAATTATTTCTTTAAATTTATGCCCAACCACCTGCAGACATCATGCTTCTGAACAGCTGGCTCCAACTCTCTCATCTCCACTTCCCTGAACTTTCTGTTGAGTACAAGATCACAAGGGACAGCACAGGCTCCAGCAGCTGTCCATCTATTAGCTTGGAGAAGGGATGAAGGAGGCGTAGGGAATGACTTGCCTTGCCATGCCTGTGTGTTTGTGGAGACACACACAGCTTACTAGCACACACAAGGGTAGCTCCATAGGACCATGCAAAGGGAAAGGAGCCACACTAAAACATGATATCAGGGTTATTGCTCAGGGGATCAGCTGATTCTGCAGGAAACAAAAACGTTTAACCCCTTCGTGACTGACGACGTACAGTGTACGTCGCCAGCATCGGGGCTGTTTAAACAGA
This sequence comes from Nanorana parkeri, assembly GCF_000935625.1. NCBI lineage: Eukaryota > Metazoa > Chordata > Amphibia > Anura > Dicroglossidae > Nanorana > Nanorana parkeri. Next base: position 1,236,087 of record NW_017306272.1, read on the forward strand.
CTCCCGGCGACTTTTGCCGCCGGGACTCTGTTTAAACTTGTAGAGCCGACTGTCGGCTTTACAACAGAAGCGATCCTGGCGACTTACCTGTCGCCAGATCGCTTCTGCGTCCCGAAGAAGGGGCCGCCCCCAAAAATATATAATGTTGGGGGGTTTTACGTCATTTTCAGGCCTAAAATGTGGAATATAACATGGGTGCAAAAATGGAAAAAAGGGCCTCAGTCATGAAGGGGTTAATTATCAAGGAGAAGCTTCCATTGTATGTGATTTATTCAGCATTTGAAATAGATTAAAAACTTTAATATTACTTTAAATGCGGGTGTCAATATATTTGTTATGCCTTATTTGTTTGAAGGCTCATATATGCGATTAATTTATATATGTTTCAATGTATTAGATGTGTATGATTATTAGCTCGGCACAATATTGTTTTTCATACTACATGTTGATGCCTTGCCATGGGTAGAGATGACATTTAAATTTGCAATGTGTTATTAAATAGATTTTGTTATTAAACATCTCTTTCTTAACACAGTTCAAATAGCTGTTTTTGTTCATGGTCTGTGCAGCAGTAACATTCGGCTGGGTGTTAATAATGTGGACTTGGCCAATAACTTTGTAAAAGACTGCATACGTCAAGTTTTAATACAGTAACACCAACTTTAAATGCAGCCTTGTGGGGAAGCTGAGGAACTTTCAAAGTACACTTACCCACCCTGCCTAGCCATTATGACCTAAAAGGACACCCCCTCTGCCTCAGCACCCCTGCATAAGACAGCCACAGCCTGTCCAATGTTTACCTTCTCCATCCAAGATCTTGATTGCTGTGTGAGCCCAGATAGCCTTATATAGGACTGTCTTCCAAACCTGGAGATGCCATCCACTGCCCTGACTTAACGAGCGTTAACGCGAGGCACCAGAGGGGAGAGATGTGAAGGGGCTCTTAAGCTATAGCATTAGTTTGACAAATGTTTGAGACGCTTCTGAAATCATTCAGAATTCATTAACAGGTGCATTTCACCTGCACTTGACCAGCTTTAAGGGTTTTGCATTCCCATAGACTTGTATAGGAATTTAAAACTCATTTAAAGGACACAAAAGCCTGTCACACCCAGGACCTTATAGTATTTTGCAGCCTTTATCACTGTCATTTGCATTGGCTGGCATGTAAATGTGTAGTACAAAATATAAATAACTGCATATGAAATAATACTCCTATAATAAATCATATAATTACACATATTAACTGCTTACAGTTATCAGAATACAATATTTTTTACAGTAGCGTTCCTTTAAGTGAAGCAGAGCAGAAATGAAGATGCTTTGGTCCCTTGAGGTATGCATGATGCCCAGATGTGGAGGAAAGAAAATAATCTCTTCTCCCTTACTGGCAGGTCACATTCCTATTCTTGGTATGATTTTACAGTGTTACTGTGTCACTTGTTCGTATTTACTTATGCAGCGTATGAGGCGGACAGCATACAATTTGTGCAGCCTTGGTTTAGTATGGGAGTCTGTTTGAGGGACAGCAGTGCCATCATATGCAAATGTGATGAACACACAAGCTAAAAACAAACAGAGGTGGCAAAAGCAGAAATGAAAGACATTTCTCCAGGTGTACCGAGAATAAGGAAGCAGAAATATAAATTAAAACAAGAAAATTACAATGCATGAAATACATGAAAGGTCAAATGTGACATTTGAAGGTCAGATTTGAAATATAAATTGCTCAACATGCTGCTAAAATACATAAAACAAACCTGAACTGAACAGAGAAAACAAGTTACAAATGGCATAGTAAGTTCAATAAGAACAGTCTACAGTATGTCTGTGTGCCACATATTTGACTAATTAATATGTAAATAAAATAGGCACTATTTAGATAAATATACAGTATGACTATGGGTATAATTACCTTTTTATTCCTTCTGTTTGCCTAAATAATTAAATATTTAAGTGCAATTAAAATGTCTGTATTTTTAGAGAATCTACTGACGATTTGAAAAAATACAAAAGTGGACACTTAAGTGAAAATAATTTCGACCTTGCATAATAATAAAAGGACCTTATTTATTAATAATATGTGTAAGGAAAAAACTTTGAAGCTTAGCCTTATGATGTAAGAAATATGTATAAAAAA
>NW_017306272.1:1238259-1257193 GCF_000935625.1 Nanorana parkeri
TTTTTTTTTTTTTTTTTTTTAAAGGCAAGAACACTGCACATACAGAATATAAGCTGGTTTCATATATACATTTCCATATGGCATTTTATAATGCTAAACTGATAAGACAGAGAATTGCCGACAATTCTAATATGCTAGTCATGTGACATGTAATGTCAGTAATCTTTCTTCTTCCTGGCCAAGTCATTGTGACTAGAGTTTCAGAAGACTTATGAGCGAGAGATAAGTTCACTCTGGATATTTAAACATGTCAGCTCCAGAAAACAGTTTCACAAGAAATACCAGCCACATTATCACTTATTTGTATGTGTTTTAAATTGAAATTGGATATGATTTAAACAATTTTTTTCTTGTTCAATATGTTTAATATTTTTCAATCAGGTGAACACATACACTGCTTGGCCACCACCTGAATTTAGCTAAGCAAATAGGTCAGAGCCTTCCATGGTTCAGCAATGTGATAAGAAAAATTTAGGTCATCTGCCTACCTAAATATACTGAATAACCAGGGTTTTCCATCAATTGATTTTTTTCTTCCCTGATGGCACATTTGGCATATTCCAATATGACAATGCTAGGATTCATCTAGCTCAGAATGTGAAAGAGTGGCTCGGGGAGCAAGGGACATCATTTTCACACATGGATTGGCCGCTACAGAGTCCAGACCTAAACCCCATTGAGAATCTTTGGGATGTGCTGGAGAATTCTTTACACACTGGTCTGACTCTCCCATGATCCCTACAAGATCTTGGTGAAAATGAATACAACTGTGAATAGAAATAATTGCTGTGACATTGCATAAGCTTGTAAATGTGTGCCGTAATCAAAGCTAAAGGCAGTCCAACAAAATATTAGTGTGGCCAGGCAGTATACATTAAGAGGGGTGTAAGGGGTCAGGGAAATATAATCTGTGTACATCATCGCTGTCAAGTATGTTAAGCATTTTGAGATGTAGAGTAGTATGCAATAAAATAATCAGCAATAACAGTAGAAAATGAAATGCAGGAGGCAAATAATATCTAATGTATGAGACTTAAGGAGCACATGTTATCAACAGGGCGAGGCATAGAATGGGACAATGGAGAAGGGTGATGGTGGAGAACATAAGACTATTGGTAATAGTAGTTCTAAAGGCTAAGGTGAGGAAGAGGGAAGTGCTCTGAATCTTCCTCCAGCTCTGTGCTGCTACAGGTCTGACAGGCAGTGGGAGGGCCTTTGGGCAGGTGCAGAAGCCGGGAACCTCACCGATGACATTTTTTGACGACATAAAATGCTGGGAGACTACATGACCATTGATGTTTGTTTCCCAGGGACACACCCCTCAATACGAGGACTGTCCCCAGCAAACAGACAGAATGGTAACCATATTATGGGAAGAAACCCCTCCTTCCCCTTGCCTGTGACAGCTGATGCTTGTCTGCATTTTTCTGAATTTTTCATGTACTACCCATAGAAAACTAGAAAGAATCCACTACAGGTTGAGTGATAAAAGTATTTATGTGGCTTGTGCCCTCTACTGAAATCTCCATAGAAATATATTGTGTGGAGAACTCTTTTCGGCTTGTGACATCAGACTTGGCCGGGTGACTTCACGTGGCTTGTTACAGCTATGCTGAGTGTGGAAGGTCTTCCGCACTGGGCCTCCAAGAGCTGTAAAGACATGACAGAAATGTAATCTCCTCCTTTCTTCCAAAACCAGAATATGTGTTTTTGCACAAATCTGCTTCCAACATTATGGAATTATTGATTCATTATGGCAGGTTCACATGGGCATTTGATATCAGCTCTAGATAGGCAGAGCCAGCTGTCACTCACGCAGCTGGGTGGATCTCGACATGTCGGGATCTGTCTCGGCTGCAGCAGTCTCAGTATACCGCCAGCTGTAGCTCGCGATATACTGAGCTTTAGGTCACGGGAGATTGCTAATATATGCCCTCCCGTGACCCTTAAGAGAACTATGGGGAAAAACACTTACCCCGTAGTTCTCCTTTAAGTGTATATAAACCCTAAAAATTAGATCCTCTTATTCCCTTTTGGTCTGCTTAATAAACTATTAAAGGTGTTATGTTATATTTGTTTATTAAGTGCACAAAATACTTGATTTTGTCAGGAATCTTATGAGCTTAAAACGTCTGTGCTCTCTGCCTGTGCATAAGGAGAGGTTGTGGGGATAAAATGCAGGGATGAGATGAGATGTCTCTGTTCTATGTATTGCTGACACCACATGCTTAGGAATTCAGAGCTGCATTGTAGGAACATACTATATTTTTAATACAGCAACAGTTATTTTTCTGTACTTACCATGTGTTTAAAGGGTTAACATATGGGGAAATATGGTGAATATTTAAATAAAATAAATTAATTACAGCAAAAGACACATTGCCATTAATCCTCCTGAAAATACACCCCCTTCACCTCGAACACACTTATCACATTGTTCTTGCCACTTTTTGAAGCAGTTCTGGAAGGCCCCTTTCGTGAGCTCCTTTAGTTGCACTGGCGTGGCTGCCTCGATGTCCTGAATCAATTCAAACATTTGCCTTTTATAATTATTTTGACTTTGGGGAAGAGCCAGAAGTCCTGCGGTGCCAGATCAGGTGGATGAGGACACACCATAATGTTTTTATTTTACAGAAATGGCCAATCCAGAAGCAGTGTGTGACATGAAGCGTTGTCATGATGGAGGATGAAACTGTTTGCCTATTTCTCAGGCCGTCTTTTATGCACATCTTTTTTTAAACGCTCTAATAAGTCCTTATAATATTCAGAGTTCACCGTAGTGTTCCTGGGTACAAACTCAGCAAAACATGGGTTCTTGATGTTGAAGGACGTCCTGATCTCTTCTCATCTTCAACCAGTTCACAACCATTACGAAAACCGCTCGAACCATAGTCACTGCAGCATCACCAAAAACTAATTTTAGCATTTTAGCACTTTTTTGCAGTTTGAAACAAAATTTCATGTTAATGCGTTGTTCGTGATCCATAATTTATTGCACACTTTAAAAAACACCGTAGCTCACAATCGACTGACTGTACCAAACAAGTTGAAACTTGTCACACACTGATACTGAGGTTCAATGCGCCGCTTCTCATATAGAAGATTCGTGCTTTTCCGTTGGATGGCACTCGACAGCCGCATTCACCGTAATTTTTTTTTATCACACCTTGTTTTTTTGGGTGGGGAGTTTTGGCCTTGACATACACTTTAACAATTCCTCCAAAATCACAGAAAATCAGAATTAGATGTCTCTGAAAACCTTTCCCTTTGTGTGAAGGCATTTGGGAAGCATTCTTGGTGTCCTTTCTTACCGGCGTCAGAAAGTGTCCACACACTTTGACCCCTGCCAAACGTAACTGCAGCATTTTAAGCAAATCACAGCAACTTGAAGCAGTGCAAAAACTTGTCTTGAATGGAAATATATACTAACACATTCATTTAAGATTACGCAAAGCCTTTGTAAAGTGTTTTAGTTGCTTTACAAACACTTGCTCGTGTGAACAGACTCTCAGTGGTAGGCTTTTTGTGACATACAAGATGTGATTTTTCTGGACCAAATACATATTCAGCATAATGGTCTTGAAAATGGAAGGTTTATCTTCCATTTGCCACTTTTGAACTACTAGCTACTCAGCATTATGAACGTGCCACTTTTTAACTACCGGTTACTTGGCATTATGAATGTGCCACATTTTAACTACCACCTACTCAGCATTATGAATGTGCCACATTTTAACTACTAGCTTCTCAGCATTATGACTGTGCCAGTTTTTAAATACTAGCTACTCAGCATTAGGAATGTGCCACATTTTATTTACTAGATACTCAGAATTTTGAATGTGCCTCTTTTTAACTACCAGCTACACAGCATTAGGGATGTGCCACTTTTTAATTACTAACTACTCAGCATTAGGAATGTGCCACTTTTTAACTACTAGCTGCTCAGCATTATGACTGTGCCACTTTTTAACTACTAGCTTCTCAGCATTATGACTGTGCCAGTTTTTAAATACGAGCTACTCAGCATTAGGAATGTGCCACATTTTAATTACTAGCTACTCAGAATTTTGACTGCCTCTTTTTAACTACCAGCTACTCAGCATTAGGAATGTGCCACATTTTAACTACCAGCTACTCGGCATTATGAATGTGCCACGTTTGAACTACTAGCGACTCATCATTATGAATGTGGCACTTTTTAACTACTAGCTACTCATCATTAGGAATGTGCCACTTTTTAATTAATAGCTACTCAGATTTTTTAATGTGCCACTTTTTTAACTACCAGCTACTCTGCATTATGAATGTGCCACCGTTTAACAAATAGCTACTCAGCATTATGAATGTGCCACTTTTTAACTACCAGCTTCTCAGCATTATGACTGTGCCACTTTTTAACTACTAGCTACTCAGCATTAGGAATGTGCCACTTTTTAACTACCAGCTACTCAGCATTAGGAATGTGCCACTTTTTAACTACTAGCTACTCAGCATTAGGAATGTGCCACTTTTTATCTACCAGCTACTCAGCATTAGGAATGTGCCACTTTTTAACTACTAGCGTCTCAGCATTATGATTGTGCCACTTTTTAACTTCTAGCTACTCAGCATTAGGAATGTGCCACTTTTTAACTACAAGATACTCAGCATCATGAATGTGCCACTCTTTAAGTGCAAACTACTCAGCATTAGCATTACAAATATAAAAAAACCCACAAAAAACATTATTCAGTGTATTACATTACTTTATGTAAACAATTTCAGTTATTTTTCCTTTTTGATGAAGAGATAGAAGTAGGTCGGTTAATACAGCTGTAGAGCACAACAAAATGTTTGCAAGATACCTCTGTATTTCTTGTTTTCCTCTTGAAACTTTAGCAATCTCAGTAGGAATTAGCAGAGATATAAATGATATATAATAACGAAGAGAATTGGATGCGCACTTTAACATCAGATAGATGGTACTGGCACAGCTCTGCGAGGTGCTTCTCCATTGACCATCTTCAGCTTCAACAGCAACTGGAAAATAAAAGGCTAAATTAGCATTTTCATTTAGAAATATCACAGGCTTTGCAAGAATTAAGATGGATCTACCATCACAAAGGAGACCAAGGAGAGTACTTCTACAAGCTGTCTTTATGCCACTTTTTAACTACCAGCTACTCAGCATTAGGAATGTGCCACTTTTTAACTACTAGCTACTCAGCATTAGGAATGTGCCACTTTTTAACTACCAGCTACTCAGCATTAGGAATGTGCCACTTTTTAACTACTAGCGTCTCAGCATTATGATTGTGCCACTTTTTAACTTCTAGCTACTCAGCATTAGGAATGTGCCACTTTTTAACTACAAGATACTCAGCATCATGAATGTGCCACTCTTTAAGTGCAAACTACTCAGCATTAGCATTACAAATATAAAAAAACCCACAAAAAACATTATTCAGTGTATTACATTACTTTATGTAAACAATTTCAGTTATTTTTCCTTTTTGATGAAGAGATAGAAGTAGGTCGGTTAATACAGCTGTAGAGCACAACAAAATGTTTGCAAGATACCTCTGTATTTCTTGTTTTCCTCTTGAAACTTTAGCAATCTCAGTAGGAATTAGCAGAGATATAAATGATATATAATAACGAAGAGAATTGGATGCGCACTTTAACATCAGATAGATGGTACTGGCACAGCTCTGCGAGGTGCTTCTCCATTGACCATCTTCAGCTTCAACAGCAACTGGAAAATAAAAGGCTAAATTAGCATTTTCATTTAGAAATATCACAGGCTTTGCAAGAATTAAGATGGATCTACCATCACAAAGGAGACCAAGGAGAGTACTTCTACAAGCTGTCTTTTTCCGAAATATTTGTTTAAATAAGGCTAATTTAGTTAATCCTTAGCAGTTTTGCGGTAATTGCAGTTCTATCGGGCTGTTTGTTCCAGGTTTAAAATACTGCAGAAGTTTACAATCCAAAAACTGAAGAAAAAAAATCTGTTTCCTTGGCATGGGAGAGACAGTTTTTTTCCTGACAGCTTCACTTTGCATATACTGTTAACTATCGCCATGTATCTTCATCACCCGCATGTGCTCAGACAATTTGGTTTCAGTTATGTTGCACTAAATCCCTTTTAGTGGCTGAGGCTTGGCCCACCTGTCTCCTCTACAACACCTGCAACATATGTTTGCGTAACCCTAATATACATTTCCTTTTGGGGCCTATGAATTTCCCCCTGAGCTTTCTGCTTATAAACAGCTGAGTAATTTTGTTTTCTAATGACGGCTTCTTGTCCCCTGGCAATGAGGCAATAACATAATCTCTGAGCAAAGAGTGCAGTTTTTCACCGAGCCACATTTTTTTTCATTATATAAATTTGGCTTAGAATGTTTAGCAGTGTAACTTTCGCTGCTCTTTTCTGATAACAAAGCCTAATGCGTTAGCCGAATGAAGAGTGCTATTGTTTTAAATTATTTTTACATTTATTTATTTTTGTATTGTAACAAAGGGAAAGATTTGCAGGTCTGTTGTTGCTTGACATTTTTAAAGCCTGCTTTGAGTGTGTGTTGTGTGTGGTTGAGACAGACAGATGCCTTCCATTTACATCCCTTGGACTGGCTATGGACAGATAGATATTTACATACACAATAAAATATCTTTTTTTTCCAGCAAAGTGTTATAAGCAAAACAGATTTTGATGCAATTTCTGGATTCTATTATATCTCACATACAGGCTGATGATTGGCTGCTGAAGTGCAGTACAACCAATTAGTATGATGTATGCCTGTAGTAGTGTATGTTGTAAAGGTAAGGTCCACCTTTTTAACAAAAAAAAGCACACATATTCATAAAAGAAAAAATATTGGGGATGCACCGTTACTGGTTTTTCGGTATCGAGTTCGAATACAGACATTTTTTTCTCGGTACTCACCCAATACTGATACCGGCATCCGTGGGCCCAGATTATCAAGGAGCCGGGCGGCGGCTCATGACTCGCCTGCTGGCTTCCTGATTGGTCTAGAAGCCAGGCTGCATAGCAACAAGTAAAGCTGGCTTCCCAGCTAATCAGGAAGCCGGACGGCACGTGATGACCCGCCTCCCAGATTCCTGATTGCTAGGTAGCCGGCTTCATGATGCTAGGCAGCCTGGCCTCCTGATCAATCAGGAAGTCAGGCGGCAGGTCATGATGTGCCTCCCGGTTTCCTGATTGGTCAGGAAGCCAGGCTGCCTAGCAACAAGTGAAAACGGCTTCCTGGCCAATCAGGAAGCTGGGCAGTGAGTCATAACGTCCTTCCTTCCTAGCAAGCCAGCTTTATGATGCGAGGCAGCCTGACCTCATGCTCCCTCGCAGTACTGCCGATCAGAGGAAGATCTCCCTTTCACCCAAATTTCTAGTATCGTGGATAAGTATCGGAGCATTTGGGCGAGTACGAGTACACCTTGAATATGGGTGTAACCTAAAACATGATCTAAAAGGCAAACTTAGCCTTTAAATATATCAGTATGTGAAATGAAAAATAATATATATCTATAGATATTTACATATCTATATATATCTATATATAATTTGGCTCACATCACTAGAAGCAATATATAGATATCCTAAGAGTTTTAAGATGCACATAGTTTGGACATGTTTAAGTTGAATTTCCCTGTAAAATATAATTAAAGGCACAGAAAGATATGGTATATTTTGGAACCAATTAAGCCAGACCTGTAGATGTCTTTGGACTTGCTCTGGAACCCAGGCAGAGAAACCGGAGGACAGGATTTTAAATTGGGAAGCACAGGAAAGGGCAGAAATGGGGGACCTCTACTGACACCAGTTGACATGTTCCTTAAGTTCTGCCCCAACCTAAAACTTCAGCATTCTACCCAGAAAAAAGTGTCACAACCTTGAAGCTAGAATAGGTGCAGCCAATTTCTAACGATCATTTTTATTGCAACCAAATAATTTATATTTGTTATTGACCGGTAGAGATTTAGGACTCGGCAGTGGAGAGTTTTTGATTGGTTAAACCACAGCATAGAACCTAGATAAAGGAACATATGGTTATTCTCCCTACAGTTTCAACCAAGACTGCACATCTGTGACATTGTGCCACTCACTTTTACAACATATTGTTATTTTTTATGTGAAAGTGGTATAAAAATGAAGATATATCTATTACCATTACTTTAAATTTTAACAGAGGTGTTTTCCTTACAAAGTGTCTGTTGTGTTTTATGGGGGAGCTGTGAATCATACAGATGCTATGTAAAATACAGCTGACATATTTTTGGGTTTCAGGTACAATGCTGAGTTATTTACACTCTTGCATTAAAGTAGAAATATGCTGTATTGCAGACAGGTGATAAATATTTAAGCAACAATGCCATTTTGTCAGCCAGTTTCCGCAGCATTGTTAATGTAATTGCTCTCAATGTTATTGCTCAGCAGTCCCTGGTAATAAATAAGTTGCAGACCACTTTTACGGCTGGTTACTAGTCACTCAGTAGGGGCTAAAGCAGAGTGCTTATCCCCGTAAATGGTTTTACTAAGACAATACTGCAAATAAGTCTTGATGCAACTCATGGACTTGTGTCCACTTCCTATCCTCTGTTATTAGCTCAATTGATAAAATATAATATTGGGATTGTGAGAAGTCTGTATACAGGAGCACCCAGCTGGAAGCTTCAGCACTTGTTTGATGCAATGTAAAGTGTTAATGAGATCAGTCCATATTCAAGGCAATGAATTTCTAATGTCAATGAATTTTCCAGCATGCACTAATGAGTGCAGTGAGAATGAGGTATCAAAGTGATGCTGTACTTTGACCATGCAGAACAAATGGCAGGTTCCCATTAACGGCAGTCTCACTACCAGTTTATAGTTGCCTTCCCTTTGCTGCCAATCCACTGAGCTGCAGAAGAAAAGAGAAGTCCTTTGCAAGCTCCAAGTTGCTGCTGCTTTAACTGCCGACATCACTTGATTAAATACTACTTCTGGGTATGGGGGAACAGCTAACATGTCACCTGCCTCCCCAGAATGCTACAAATGGACAACAAGCAGCCAACTGCCAGAGTCTGTTGCTTTCACACGGGGGCAGGGTAGGATCCATTCGCTGTGAAATTGTCAATTATTGCTTCCGACTTTACTGCCGCTCCTGAAATTTTCAGATCTCCCCCTCCACCACTGTAAAGGTTGGTGTAAAAACTAGCACTGGGTTGCTGAGGTGAGTTGGGGTTTAGGATTTGTATGCGATTAATAACAAGTCCTGGCTGTTCTCCTATGGTATGTGTTCATATGCTTATAATGTTTAAAATGAATGTGATCAGTTGCTTAAAGGACAAGTTGAGGAATATATAAAAGGCTCCCCGCCATCCCTTCTTAGCACCCTCTTAGCACATAGCTAATCCCCGCCATCCCCTCTTAGCACCCTCAAGCACATAGCTGTACTGCCAAGAAACCTACATCACATCATGAGATGAGTCTACTGAAAGCCAGTTCTCTTGGGGAGATTCAGGGTCTCTTATCTCTCAGAACTGAGCAAAGGCATTTTGAAGACAATAAGGGCGTGTGTCGAATGGTTTTGGCTTTGCGTCAATGGGCGCATGTAGTTTGCTTTCAGTTGCATTCTGCTTGCATTTGAGATCAGTTTACGATGCTTCTGAGATGATTTAGAGTTCCTTGACAGGTGCATTAGGCCCAAAGCTGAAGTCCTTCTGACCTGCATTTCGTCTCCTAAGCTGCAACAATATGCTTCAGAATTTTGTTGTTTTCATTCTTATTGACTTGCATGAGGATAGAAGCAATTTTGACATTAACAAAATGCCCATCAACAAAGGCCCTTACCGTGGTGTGCAGGTCTGCACATAAAGGTCAACTTACCAAGGAACATGAGTTATTTTATAGGCATTCATTATCTATCTTAATAATAATTTACTTAGCAACACGTTTCATTTTGTTTACAAACATAAATACTACGCTGAGTCGCTTTTTTTAATGTTATTTAATTTCCTCCTGGAATGGCTCCATTCACCACTTCCCTCCCAAGACGCCTCATAGAAAGTCAAAGTTAATGCCAGAAGCTAGCAGCGAAAAAATTCTACAAATATAAATACTGAAAAAACTGATAATATATTGTGCATGTGACTGATGTTGTAAAGCGACTTTTAAGGTTTCCTGGTTCCCTAGGAATTGATATTTATATTTTTTACACCTATAACCCTTTTTTGAAGGGTTAATACACTCGTTTACATGTCAGAGGGGTGGCACCCAATATACAGGACTTTTCTGTCTCTCAAATTTCCAAGAAATAATTCTTCAATTTTACTCTCACATTTTCCATTATACCTTCAAAATTGCATTTCAAGTGCACTTTTTAATCTCCCCGTACTGTAAACAGCTCATTTTAATACCGGCAAACCTCACAGGAATGTAAATTGCCCTGCCGTAGTAATACTTGCATCTTATTCATGTATTCAGGTTGGATCATTATTCCTAATAATGGATGTGAGCACTTAGATGGCAGATCTGTGTTTCGCGCCCTGAATTGCTTGTCAATCCTTTGAAAACACATGTGCGCCATATGATCTATCTGCTCATTGTTTTTCAATAACAAGAAGCTTAATCCTGTCTTTATTTTGTTAGAACTGAAAAAACTTTGAGTTTATGTAGCTTACATATTCCTTACCACTGTCTGTCTGTGTGCTTTTTTTTTTTTGCCTCCTAGTTTGCCGAAATTGATACTAACAGTTTTGTCTCCATTAAGAGCTGGCCGTTTATTATTAATAGAAGGGAACTATCTATCTATGGCTTGGAAATGTGCCAGCCTGTTTAGAGCCAACGTCTGTTCTTCATTCCGTCAGCAGCTACTGTATTGCTTGCTTGTTCATACTGTCATACCTGCAGGTAACTTGCCAACTTCTACAGGGATGTGTAATAAGTTTATGAAGTCAAATAGTGACAATGTTGTCATAGTAGAAGCAGTAACACATGCATTGATTGCCATAGATTTGAGGAGGCGGTGTGTTGTTTAATGAAGATTTTGCATTACTGGTAATCCCCAGAGACATGATGTCTAAGAGCCTATGTCAGTTCTTGGCAATGCTAGGTACTACTTTGTGGGCTGGGTGTAAAAAGAAATGATACATCTTGACGTAACTGCAATACATCCGTCCAGTTACTGATTTTTGTTTAACAGATTTTTATACTTTAATGTTCTCATAGATATTGGTTGACAGTCTTCTAGTGTGGTTGTTTTCAGAGATGTCTATGGAGAAGTCCTCAATACTCCTTAACAACCATTCTTGGAGGACAAAGTTAAAAAATAGCTTTGTTTGAAGGTTGTTGTTTCCAGAGAAATTAGGCAGCGATGAGACTTTCTGTGTACAGTTTTCCCTCTCCTTCCCTTTTCTTCCATTGCTTAAAAGGACAACTGGGCAACTTGTGGGTTACTGTTAAAGCAAGTAGCAGGGATCAAAGGATACCATGAAAATGGTCAGATCATGCATGCATGTCCAACCATTCATATCCATGGTCAGCTTTAGAACATGACAATTTACCACCTTGTATGTTTGTGTATCCAATAATAAAAATACAAAGAAACCAATTACCTTCAAAATTCCATAGTTCTGTTACAGTTGTGCATGAATTTGAAGCCACTGTCATTCAATGGCATTCCCTGGCAGTGCCCTACCATAGGCACTTCAAAATATGGCATTTTGTATTTTAATGTGCATTTTTTTGCTTTTTTTAATGGGCTGCCAATGCATGGCAAAAGACGAAGACACACCATTTTTAATGCAGCTAATCACAACAAACAGCATGTACATTGTGGTTTGCTGTAGGGTGGTCTGACGGCACCTGCTATGCTTGTGCATTAGGGTAACATTCTAACAGCACCACATAGACTGCTGTACATTAATATCCGCTACCACAATGCACAGATGTGAAACCAGCCTAAAAGAAAAGGACAGAAAATGGGTGCTGCAAATGAGCAGCTGCTTTCAGGACTGGAGAGGTTAGAAGATTCTTGGGTAATTCCTGTTTTTCTTAGCTGATTTATTAGAGAAAAGTTACTGCTGCACACACACACTCTTTATGTATAGCTTGTTTGTCTTGCCTATTTAGTGAATGTCAGATTGAAATAAAATAATTCCGAAGTCATTCCATTAACCCCTTAATATATCCTAATTAAGATGGCAGTATGTTTGCACACTGGTACCCCATTATACAGTATAAACAAATGCACCGCAATGCACAGATGTGGGTGAACTCACGCAGTGGTGCCCTGTGTTAACAAGAAGCGCAGCTAAAAAAAATTGTGCATTGAGGCGCATTTTAAACCGTTTCAGATTGAAGAGGCGGCCTCGCTACTACATGAAAAAACTCACATTTCTACAAGAGCTCACAAAAAGGCATAATGGACGGGAATTAGGGATGTACCAATACTAGTATTGGTATCTGTGCCAATACCGGATATTTGGGCGAGGGCTCCGATACTTACCTCCGACACAGGAAGCTGGGAGGTGGGTTATGACCCGCCTCCCAGCTTCCTGATTGGAAAGGAAGCCGACTTCACTGGTTGCTAGGCAGCCTGGCTTTCTAACCAGTAAGGCTACAGCCCATGTGAACAAGCCCTTATTGGTAGCTCATACTGTCAGCCTGTAGCAAAACAGCTCACAGCATTGAAAACTGTACAAAGGCAAAAACTGTAGGTAGTGTTGCACTGTATGACCTCCTGCGTGTGATAGAAGCATTGTTAATATGGGGCAAAAACATTCTCAGTAAAATGCAACTGAAGCTATTTTTTTAAAGTTTTGGATAGATTGCAGAGGGAATAGAACACCTGTCAGGTTTTTATTGCTGCCTGTGTCCCCATTTGGAAGATTCACCTTCCCTATTTTTCCTGTTGACCATTATCACTAAAAGTGAAAGTAAATGCCACATTTTGGTTTGTTATCAGAACAGGAACAGATGGCAAATCTTCCAATTGGGACACTAGTTCAGGTGAGCCTGATGACTGCCAGGGATTTCCCTCACGTTGGAGAGACTTCTCTCACTTCCTGTTTTGGCTATCAGACAGGAAGTGAAGAAAAGTCTCCCCAATAGGACACAGATGGTAAAAAAGCTGATGGGTTTTTACCCTCCATTACTCGATTCAAGACTTTAAAAAAAAGGTTTTGGCTTCAGATCGACTTTAAGCATGCTATATAGAAAACTTAGTTGTTGGCTGTTTTAGTGTTTTTCCACAGCCACTAATGTTAGGCCCCAGCAAGCAGTGCTGAGACAAACACAGAGTATAGAGCCCTGGAACATTGGAATGGAAATGTAATCTAAAGGACAACATACATTAGGAGTGATGTACAGTGACAAAGAAGTTGAAATAGAGGATATTATAGAATGTTATGCAGAAGCTCAGAGTATAGGGCAAACCAAACACACTACCTGAGAAGATATCACAGGGCAGCTATAGTATCAGGCAGCAGTTCAGGTGCAATTAGAATTGAAACATTTCAGCATTCTCAATCAAATATTTATATTTACGATATGGTTAGCATATGGTTTATAGGTGCCCTGGGAGCAAGGTAATGGACTGTCTGCTAAGTATATTTTATTGCATATAGCCATCTGCATCATCCGTGTATTTATAGCATGATTGACACTTGTCATTTTAGAAGGAATTATAGTTTTCTTTACACTAAGAAGGTTTCATTCAAGGATATAAACTTGTCAGGCAATGTAAAGTTCCACTTTACCCTGCGTTCTAAGATCATAACCTGAATTTCTTCAGGAAAATTTTCAGCACCTAGTCCTGGTGGCCGACCACTAATTACAGGGCTGAATGCTAGTATATTTATATAATTTATTTTTAGATGAATAAAGTTGGATAAAGTTTTGTTTTTGGATCGCTTTGGAATTAAACTCTGGTTGGTATGGGTAACAGCTTCCATTTTTATCAATCGTTCCTGTCTTGGTTTAATTGGGAAATGCTAGTTGTATAATACAAATCACACAAATGCTCCTAATTATAATAGCTGCTGCACATGTAGAATAACCTGGAAACTGTACTCACTGTGAACTAACACATGAGTTCTGATATATACGGAGCTGTGTATCTCAGGGTCTGTTTAAAACCCAAAAGTAATGTAAATTCCCTCACTTAGTAATTAAAATTGCTTTAAACCAGGGGTCTCCAAACTACAGTGCACGGGCCACATCCCGACTGCAGCAATCCCGGCTGACTGGAGGCTCCGGACTGTGTATCTTAATTCGGAGACTGGCACATCACCTACCAGCCAGCCATGACCCTCCCTCAATCCCCAGGACAGATTTCTTCCAGGTCCTCCACAGTAGTTGGTCTCTAGGACTGCCAGCGGCCTATCATGACATGATTGCCCTGCCCCCTGAATTTACAGTACTGTAGTTCCAGACCTGCTCTGCCTTCCGGCTTCTGCCCTGCTACTCTGCTGTCTGAATGGTAAGAGGGAACTCTGCTGGACACACATGGATGTGAAGGAGAACTCTGCTGGACAAACAGGGATTTAATGGGGACTCTGATTGGCACTCTTGGATGTAAGGGAGGACTCTAAAGGGCACACGGGGATCTAAGGGGAACACTGCTGGACACCCAGGGATGTAAGGGGGACCTCTGATGGGTGCTTTTGGATGTATGGGGGACTCTAAATGGCACTCTTGGATATAAGGGGGGACAATGATGGGCACTACTGGATGTAATGGGGAAATCTAAAGGGCAATCCTGGATGTAATGGGAGATGCTGGTGGGCACTCCTGGATGTAAGGGGCGACTCTGATGGGTACTCCTAGATGTAAGGGAGGCCTCTGATGGGCACTCCTAAATGTAAGGGGGGACTCTGATGGGCACTCCTAGATGTAAGGGGTGACACTGATGGGCACTAGTGGATGTAAGAGGGGAATCTAATGGGCACTCCTGGATGTAAGCTGGGATTTTGATGGACACTCATGGATGTAAGGAGTGACACTGATGGGCTCCACTGGATGTAAGGGGGGCATCTAATGGACAATCTTGGATGTAAGCGGGGACGCTGATGGACACCCCTGGATGTAAGGGGGGACTTATTAATTTATGTAAATGAATTAATTTATATATTTTTGGGCCTATGGATATTGTAAAATATGTTATGTGGCCCTTGTACTGAAAATTTTGGAGAGCCCTGAAATAACTTTCACCTGTCTGAATTAAACACCAAATAATGATGACATTTTGCAGCTAGGTAGATCATAATTTTTCATGAATAAAACTGGAGTGCTATTGAAAGAAATTATGAAATGTTCCATTATAGAGAAACCTAATGTTCTTTTCAATCATGGATAGCCTGCATTGTACATGATGACATCAGCGGTTCTAATACCACTGGAACGAAGGGGAGATTATTCTGTGGGGGAGTGGTTTAGCAGCCCAGAGGGAGCTAGCGTGGACCAGGTAAGTAAAACAGCTTTTTCCTGTCCCCTAGGCATAAACAAGCAGCTAACCCCTACAGTGCTGGGGTAGCTCCACTGCAAGGGAAAACTTTTTTATTTCCCTGGAGTTGTGCTTTAAGCAAAGGAAAGAAGACGACAGATAATATGTTTTTTTTTTCCTTAATTAATGGACCAGCACTGGAATTGAACCCAGTTACTATGAGCAACAGCTCCAATCTTATGTGTTCCATAGTTCATAAATCAGTTTAGAGTACCATGCAGGCAATCAGGCCACAATGGCTTCATAATCCAGAACACATTCTCTGACTATTTGGAGTATGAACTTTATTGTAAATATGCATGAGACAGAGCAATAATCTACCACGCGCAGGCCAGTTTTAAATGACTCCCACTGTATGTCATATCACAACCATGAAAGCTTTGAATAGCGGGCATTTGTATGTTTTATGCCTTTTAAACAACTGTGTACTGTAGTTTTTGACAGATTTATGAATCCGCAAATGTTTTGTTCATTTCTAGGATCTGTAATCAGAATCTCATTCTGACTAAAGGAAAGAGAAAGGCTGTGTCTGCCATCTAGCGGCCGTATCATCTAAGTGCACTTGTAATATTTTCCGATACCTTCTAATCTGTAATCAGTCAATAATGTTGTTATTTACTGACAAGCGCTCCGGTTGCCTTAATTATATGTAGATCCTGAAAATGAATGCATGATTGATGTCTTAAAAGGTTCAACTTTATTAAGGTTTGGCTTGCTATGCAATTCATATCTCAAAACTAAGTGAAATGCTGGATGTGGAAGATAAATATACCCTGTAATATGCCATTCTTCAACATTGCACCAGTTATTAAATGCTACTGTTTTCCCAGATGTCGAAGCACCTTGCTTGTCTAGGGTGTTGTTTATTTGTGTGTCTGTAATTTAGCTTGCTGTCAAACTAATGAACGGTGAGCATTGGAAGTTGAACTCTGCGAAGGGCTAATTTAAACTAACATAAAATTTATTTTTTATTGCAATGCTTTGTTTGGAAGATTTCCCCTTACTTCCTATCCTGATTACAATCATCCCCAGGACTGGAATTGAGGTGAAATTCCATTGTTGTCACAGGAACACAAGGTGAAGGGGTTCCACCAGCAGGAACCCCAACTGCCAAAAACAGGATTTCTTCTCAGTTTGGAGAGACTTCCTTTCACTTCCCGTTATGTCACCATGGCAGGAAGTGAAGTGAAATTTCCCCAATGGAGAAACAGCCAAGAAAAATCTGACAGAGGATGTAAGTCTTCCCTGTACTCACTGAGATTGTCCAGCTATGGATTAAATAGACTTGGTTGTGTGGCTTCATGTGAGACTGAATGGTATTTAAGGGGTATGAAAGTTTACAAGTTAGCTATGACTAAGGCTTTGTATAGCCAAAATGTGTTAGTGTTTCGTACTGGATTTTGGCTTTTAATTAACAAAAAGGAATTATATATCACATTTGGACTCCAGTGCTTTCACTTACTTGTACAGTCTATGAAAGGTAACAGGAGCCCTGCTGTTGAGACCATCATCTCTGGTTGCAGTGGCAAAAGAGGTAGAGTGAAACTTTTTTTTATGTATAACTTCCCTGTTCTATACTGAAGAATTATATGCTTAAAGGTCTACTTAAAAAGGAAATTTCAGCATTTTTAAACTAATGTGATATATGAACTGTACAACTATCAAGCTTCTTGACACTAGGAGAAAGTGTTGGTGAAGTATACGTTTAACTGTATGGTTATAGAGCAATGTAAGATTACATTGTTATAGTTAGGATTTCCTTAGCTCTATATTAACTCCACCTATGTAATTTTATTTACAGAAAAACCCAAGACCTGTGAGCTATCAGTTCCACCAAAACTTAGATTTCTACAGGGCACGAGGAGTAGACTTGTTGAACAGGTCACGGTGAGTATTATCTTCTGCAGTAGCTTGCTTTTGGCAGTGCTTCTGTTTTTTAACTCTGATGGCCACGGCTTCAACAATTTCTACTTATTATTATTGATAATACACATAACCACATCTAATGAATGTACATGGATAGATAGATAGATAGATAGATAGATAGATAGATAGATAGATAGATAGATAGATAGATAAATCTCCTGTCAGGATAATTGAGAAAACCTTTGGATTGTTTTGCCAGGTCTCCATCAGGACCAGGTTAATTTTGTAAATGATCCCGGCAGTCCTGCCTTAACTAATGAAATTTGTGTTCAATTGGCACTTGATGTGCCACCTCCACCATCGTTTAGCTTTAACCTTGTGCTAAGGGCCATGTTTATAAATGACAATTTAGAATCTGAATTCACACACTGTTTCCCCAGCATTTTCCACACCAGAATGCAGCTCAAGAACCATGCATTAAGATAAAGACCAAGATATGCCTTGAGAGCTATCAATCGTTAGGTAGGAATATGTCACACAAGTGTAATGTACTGTGTAGGGATGCACCGATACCGGCAGTTCGGTACCAAGTACGAGCACCGATATATAATTTTTTCGGTACTCGCCGATACTGTATACCGAGCACAGGAAGTCCCATTCAGGAAGCCAAGCAGCGTGTAAAGACTTGCCACCCAGCTTCCCGATTAGCAAGGAAGCTGTCCCCATGCTTCTTGTCACTATGTGACGAGAAAGCATGGAGCCGGCTTGCTGGCCAATCGTGGAAGCTAGGCGCCATGCAATGACGTGGCGCCCGGCTTCCTGATTGGCCAGGAAGCCGACTCCATGCTCCCTCGTCAGGAGGTGACGAGGGAGCATGAAGCCGGCTCTCCGACCAATCAGAAAGCCGGGCGCTGCATCATTACACGACGCCCGTCTTCCTTATTGGCCGGGAAGCCGGCTCCATGCTCTCTCGTCACAGGAAGTATCTGGCTAGGCATCGGAGCATTTGGGTTAGTACGAGTACTCGCCCAAATACTCGGTATCAGCACCGATACTAGTATCAGTGCATCCCTAGTACTGTGTTAAGCAGAAACAAATACAAAAGAAAGAAAAAAAGACAATGCTGCTGACAACGTGTTGACTACCTGCTGGCAGGTGCAGAAGTCTCATTGAGAGGTACTGAAATTGCTTGTTTACAGTGATTGACTCTGGAGGTTGTGCAACAAAATATTAGGTTAAGGGTCCCATCATTTTTGTTCATGCCATTTTATTTATTTATTTATTTATTATTAAAAATATTCTGTTGAATCAAAAGCAAAATCTGTTTTGTTTTTTTTTATTAAATATTAAATAAACAATGATGTATTCCAATTACTTTGCCTAGTTTCAAATTGTGGCTTTTTCTTTTTTCATGGAAGGGCACCAACAAATTTGTCTACCGTATATACTCGAGTATAAGCCGTCCCGAATATAAGCCGAGGTACCTAATTTTAGCACAAAAAACTGGGAAAAAGTATTGACCCGAATATAAGCCGAGGGTGGGAAATGAGGCAGCTAATGGTAGATAGATACCAATAAAATTACAT
>NW_017306272.1:1257282-1274831 GCF_000935625.1 Nanorana parkeri
GGTGGGCGGCGCTCCGAGCGGGGTCATTAGGACCCGGAGACTGCCAGATGACCCCGCTCGGAGCGCCGCACACCGGAGCAGCAGTGACGCAACGCTCGGCGAGGTAAGTAAGAAGACACCTAACGCTGACTCGAGTATAAGCCAAGGGGGGCACTTTTCAGCCAAAAAAATGGGCTGAAAATCTCGGCTTATACTCGAGTATATACGGTATGTCTGTAGTTCGTTCACCTTTTGCACACTCCTGAAGGTTATTTTCATATTTTCCGACTCAAGTTTTTAAAAATGAAATGTCCAAATAGTATGTTATATGAATATTGTAATACTGCTTACTTTATTCTTTGTCTTTGAATTTAGGGCTAATGCCAAGCCTGCTACCATAAATATAAATAAAGTCTCTAGCAGTTTACGGAGTCTTGGATGGAAACTAATTGGCCCAGCAATTCCAACTGGAGGAACAATGAATCCAATGATATCATCAACAAACACCAACATAAGCCATAGTGTTGTAAGAGCCAGTTTTTCAGAAGTTCTTCCAAGTCAATCTGTTGCTGAACCTACACCACATCGGGCTTCACCACCCCTGCAGATGCCACAAAATCAGCGCATGATGAAATCAGAGAGCATGCCTGTACACCTCAGTAAAGGTATGCGTCTGGATATTTTACTTCTCAGGTTTAGCTACTTGTAGTGTCATTATGTAAATAGTAGCATTGGTGGGACTATAGCACATCCAGAGACAACTGCCACACTAAGTACCCCAGAGCTGAGTCCACCGCTAAGGGTGGATAATCTGCATGTTGTTTTCTGCTTTAAAGTGTCTAAAGCCTTTTTTCCTTTTGGGTAGAGTAGGGAAAAATGAAATCCCCTGTCAAGTTGTTTTCCTCTCTGCTAGAAAGAATCACTCTCTTTGCCCCGGTGACCATAATCATCACAAAAATGATGGAAAAATCAAAATGTTCCCATCAACAATAGAGCAGAAATGTGACGACTAGCAATTTTACTTCACTTTGTTGTGTCTCTGGACCATATCTGAAATGGACACAGACAGCAAAAAAATTAGTGTGACAAATGCACTCTGAGCTTCACCCTGCGCAAACATTTTCCAGCTCATGGGACAAAAATCTAAACACCAGCAAACTCAGAATGATTGTCACTGGGGCCAGTTAACCCTTTACATACACAAACAGTAGCCACCACCACGTGTTTTAACAGCAACACACGCTGTTAAAAGTATCTACTGTTGCAGTTATGACCTTTAAGGAATGTCTGTGACACTCACCTACACGTCCTAGAAGCAACAGAACAGTGTAAAAAATGGCATTCCTTCATAGATCAATGGTAAGCGAGAGACCCTAGAGCTGCAAATGCAAACACATACCTAATGCCAAGTATTCTATATCTCCATCTGACAAGGATTTACAAACGAACAATCAAAATATTATTGCACCGATTGAAATTACTATTCATTACATACAAATATGGTACAAATTGGATGCCTATATTGCTTAGGAGATCCAATGTGTTCCATTAGTCTGCTGAACAATGTAATATAGGTGTGTTTGGTGTCTGTTTGTTATTTCCTTATACATTAGTGTAACCACTTCTTATGAGTGTAACTTCATCACAGCAGGAATCATGAATGATGTATAAAGGTTGGCTTTGTTAATTAAAAAAAAAAACAAATAACCCAAATGTTTATTTGCTCATACCATTCATAGTCTCTGGCTTAATGGATGTTTATTCCAATGCTGCATTCCTTTCTAGCTATTCTTTTTTGTGTTCATTTGTCTTAAGCTGGTTGTTTTCTTTTGTCAAATGTATTCCCTCACATGAATTCCTAGCACAGAGTGATTGTTTTTCTTATCGACTGGCAAATTTTGGAGAACTGAGGGTCGCACTGTGTTCAGTGGGACACCCCAAATCCCTCCACACAGGTTGGTGCTCATCAGCCCTCATTATCATCAGAAATGGGATTTACACATTCTAAGTCTCTTTAAAGCCCACCCCCCGATACTCTTATACACTTATACTCCCCTTCTCCACACTCTCTCTTTGTTCTGTTGGATCAACTACAAATTACCCAGTATCAGTATATTTTACAGGTATCAGGAAGCATGTGAACTTCTCCCATGATGCAATCCTTTAACTTTACGGCTGATTGCCAGACTAAAGCAATGTCATGTAAGAAGAAGGGCATGTCAGTTAGACTTGTGAAAGAACGATAAGTAAACAACAACAAAAACCCTAGCAATGAATTTGCTCCCATTTGGTCTGTAAAATATACCTCTGAAAGCATACTGTTATATCTGGTTAAGTGCAAAAAATATTTTGTTTGCTTCCAGGCATCCAGCGCACTGATAACTTCCTGTGCTCTCTACCTGTGCAGTACTCTTATCAGTTTATATTGTTCCCTTTCAATCTTTGCGAGCTATGGCACTACTCTATCTACAGTATCTTATGGAAAAGAGTAGAGGGGGTGTTCTGTAATCCTACAAAACTACTGTCCTAGGTAATCATCCCAGCATAGGAAATGTGTTACTGGCAGGATCACAAGGTAAAAAAAGCCTAATAAAAGAGAAAACCGATGCAACCACAAAACCTCAGAAATTATAAGCTTCAATATATTAAATTTTTGTCCTTGGTTTGAGATACACTTTAAGAATCTGATTACTCTCATTGTCTCATTGTGAGCGTTAGCCACCCCATGCCTTTGAACAATATACAGATGCTCAAGATAGGGGTAAGCAACGTTGCCACACCTCTAGTGTTTTTTAATTCGAAGTAAGCACACATTAGGTTTCAACCTGAATGTACCTGAACTGTGTACTAGTTTGTCCATATTTTGATAAGGTTCAAACTTTTCAAGGCCTAAAATCTTATTTTTCAACTAAGACCGCACTGAAGTTTGTGCTGTGTTAATTTATTCCCTGTCCCAACAATACTGTAATGAGCCAGAGCAGACATGGTAGACTGCTTTCCAACTATAATGACTGACAGCAAAACTCTGGAACATGTTTAAGATACTGTATACTTCAATGTAACTGCACCTGAATTATCTTGGGTGAAAACCTCTAATCATCATTATTTCACCTAAGATAAGAGAGTAGAAGAGGTGTCTGTATAAGTGTACCTTCTCCATGGCTTGCACCTGAATATGCCATTACTTGTGTGTTTCTGCCTAAAGCTGGCCTGCTGGATCATATCTACAGTTTTGGGTCATCTGATGTCTGTGGCCAACTTTGGACATCCTGTCTTAGATTGTCATATGCATAAGTCAACAACAGGGAGGCCGTGTGATGAGAAAGTGACAAAAAGATTTCTGATTCAAATACTCCTATATCTTTGCTTCTAAATTGGTGCTTTTATGTCTGCAAAGTTATGTTAAAAAAAACCACATAAACATGTTTGGGAGAGACAAACATTGAACAACAATAACATGACAATGAAAGGAATAAACAGTGAGAAGACAATGAATAAAAGGTATAATGTACATAAATTGAATGTCACCAGAGACTCCTATTACCACACACATAAAGCATTTTTCACTTTGCTTTTAAGTAGTAAAATGGACAGGAGGAGTTATGTATACCATTTGTCATATTGTGTAAAAGTAAAAAAACTTCTATAATCCAATGAATAATAATAATACATATACTTGGTTCTTAAAGGGAAGCTATAATTTTTTTTTAACATATTGGGCTACTTTTGTGACATTGACCAGAAAGGGATTTTAGAGGGTCTTTTAAAGTGACACTAAACTCAGGAGTTAAAACGTAAAAAAAGCATTCAAGTACCTTAAAGGAGAACTATGAGGTGAGTGCTTTTCACTCACCTCATAGTTCTAGCCGACTTGTGACAATGAGACTGTCACAGGTCGGCTCAGTAGATCGAGAAGTGAGCGAACACATACCGGCGTTCGCTCACTGTTAGAAAATAATATTTCTTGACTGACACTTACGATTTAAGCGTCTTAAGGTGATTAATCTTCATCAATGAATGTCCAGTTGTAGAGTGAAAAACTTGTGACTTTAATTGTATAATGGGAAGTCACAGCATACAATGATATTGCAAAAGTAATATACAAATAGATAGTTCAAAGTATATAGTTCTTAGTTAATGCAGAGTTTAAAAGTTCTGAGTCTTTACCTCATGGTATTCTCTAAGGCTTCTGAACGGTTCAGCCAAAATAGTCTTCTTAGCAGGTGGAATAACAAAGTCTCTTCTTGTGGGCGTGTTAGAGTTCTCTTCGTGTGAAATAGTGTAGTGTGATGTAAAGTAGTGTGATGATGTAGTGTAATGAAGTGCCTAGTGTGAAGTCGCATGTCGCTTATATTCCAAAATCGACGTTAATGATTGGCTAATCCTATAAAGTCATATACTTATGTAAGCATATTCTTAACTTATTTCTGACGTCACGACTCCCTTACTTTCTTTATATGGCTTGACCTAAACTACTTTAGTCATCAAGATTTCATTCTACAACTCTATTTAAAACACATAACCTTGTTCTTAAAACACTCCCCTAACAGCTGCTTCTTTACTAGTTCTCTTCAAATTCTGACATAGCTCAGTTTTCAAGGACAGATAAGGATATGTCTTCTTCAAAGTCATACATTCATATGCTTCATTTAAACGCACGAGGTCACTGTAAATATATATGTATGGGCCCATTCTATAATTCCCTTTAAGCCAAATCAAATTTTAATCTAAGTATTTTACACTCAGCTCTCGATCCTGTCATGGCTCTCTGCCGTGATAGGGGGTGGCTGGATTCCCCCCTCCCCGATCCTCCAGCACTGACTGGCGGAACGGACGGGGGAGGGGGCGGGTACAGCTGGCTCTGCCTCTAGATAGGCAGAACCAGCTGTCACTCACGCAGCTGGGCGGGTCCAGACATAATTTTTTGGATCCGCTTCAGCTGTGGCATCTCAGTATACCGCGAGCTGTAGCTCGCGGTATACTGAGCTTAGGGTGACGGGAGGAGGCTAGTTTGTGTCCTCCCGTTCGGAGAACTAACCCCATAGTTCTCCTTTAACTATTAACAATAATTGTATTGATTTGTTTATCACTCAACTGTAGGTCCTCAAATCATCTTTGAATTCATGCTGACACTCTACCCAATTTCTTCTCAGTCCCGTGATAGCTGTTAGGATGTAGAAAACTAAGAAGACCACAGTCATTTAATTTCAGGCACTATCTCAAACAGACCCTATTGCCAGACCATTCATTTAAACAAAAATAGTCCCATAAAATTATATGTGCATTTAATGTATTTTATGCAGGGTATTTACCTGTACAATGCTTCCTTGTGTAGACATCCGAAAGGCTTTAGACTGCTGCTGCTGAGAACTTCCATCGTGGATGTGATGTCAGCAGCCCAAGAGATGTCACTCAAGTGACACTTTATAGTATTCCGCTTCGCTCCTGCCCCAGCTGCTACATAAGGTTTATTCAGGGAGGTGAGGGGATGGGCAGAGTAGCTGGGTCAGCGCAGAGAGTAATTGGACACTTGCAGAAGAAAAGAGGGCTATGACATTTAAGGAGGAATGTCTAGGAAACTGACTCTTCCTGGAGTAGCCACAAAAAAAAGGCAAAAAATCAGGAGCGCAACTACCAAAGTTGTTTATGTGAGTTTGGTCTGGCGAATGGACCAGTGGATATATAAAATAAGGACAGAGTCAGGCACACTGTTAGATCTTTAGAGTGTGGAGTTTAGGTGTCTATGGCAATGTCACAACAGAAAAAAAGTGGGACTTACGATTAGGAGCTCCCCTGTTGTCTGTGCGATCATCTGCTTGGACCGATCCTGGTTTGAAGGGGTGTCTCCGGTGGTGTGGGAGGCTGGTCTAGAATGGATGTGCATCCGTATGGCCGTCCACGTACTCGACTGGCCGGGCCGAGCCGCGTCTGTCAGGGACGGGGGGAAAGGGGGAGGAGCTACACGAGGCTGAGGGACGCCGTGCGCCGCGTGTCAGTTATGGCAGTCGGGCTGTGGTCACAGGGGTACAAAAGTATCGGTTGTCTCCAGTGGCTACGCGTTTCGAGGGGTTACCTCTTTATCAAGCCTCAAGATGCTGGAGACCGCGGGGGATCTGTCTTCTTTTAAATTTAACAAAGGGGAGGCGTGTAATTTCGTTGAGCCCAGTGATAGGCTGCCTACATTACCTAAAACATAACCAAAAAAAGCCTTGTTACAGAACTGGAGCTACGAAATTCTAATTTTAATATTGGCTTAAATACTTTTTTAAAAATCTACAACAACAAAAAAAAGAAAAAAAAATTATTTACTCCATAGAGGTGGATGAGATAGTGGGTTCCATGTTTAACATGCAGATTTAAACAAATAATTAAGACTTGCTTTCTGCACATGTGGCTAACTGATCCCTTGCAGGCAGGAATTCACACAGATTATATGGTCTGCAGGGAATAGTGCATGACTAACCAAGCACAGCCTCTGTTATGAGCTGCAAGGGGATTCTTATTATCTCTTTCTCTCGGAGTGTGCATAAATCAGCTTGGATTTATTCTGCCTATCAGTCAGTTTGATAAAACTGCCTTTGTGTTTGTGTACCATAGGTAATGCTATAGTCTAAGATTAATAATGTGCCATTGCTTAGGTGAAGTTCTGAGTGTAGGCTGTTTCAGGTGTGTGTGCAGATGTGAATGAAATATTGGCAGATATGTATTTTGTTACATTAGTTTACAAGAAATGGGGCTGGCATGGCTCTGGGTCACATTACAGTGAGTATAATTATATGCAACACATTTACTTCAATATCCCTGATCCAAAGATCTTCATCCTTCAAGTTGCCAAGCTAGCCCGCCTCTACTTTGTAATAGTCCAAAACTAATTGTCATCCCCATAGAAGTCTATGGGAATTTTACTGGCAACCAGCAGTTTCAAAACAGAGCTCAGGGAGTGGGACATTCACTGACTCAAGAATTTGCAGGGTGAAGATCTTTATATTGAGCATGGAGGTACATTATACATCCTAACTTTAGAAAGTGGGAAAGAACACTAAATGGGGATGTGGTTTAATAGTAGATATAGTTTAATAGGTGTGGTTTAATAAGTGAATGTTCACATGTTCTAGAGACAGCTTCCATGTTTTAGAAGACTGCAGGAGAGCCTCCTAAAGCAGTGTGCACACCCTAGGTACGCACAGCTCCATGTAGATTATTACAGATCGGAAACACAACACATCAGAAGCCTAATATATACTTTTTTCACCACAGCAGCCAAATCTAAACATCTTCTAACACAGCAGCCAGATATAAACCTCTGGTAGGCGAATTAGCTTCTGTCTAAAATTGGCCCCAGTATGATATTCCACAACAATGCCTACTTTGCTTTTAATCTGAGCAGGTTGCCACTGCTATACGTCTCTTTAGCTAACCCATACTGCTCTTGAATCTTTTTTGTATATATATATATATATACATATATATCTGTATATAAACTGTCAGCATAAATAAGTACCATGGGGGAAATGCCTGGCTTGAAATTGAAAACTGCAGATTGCAGCAAAAGCTGGTTTTATCATACCTCCCAACTGCCCCTCATTTGGAGGGACTGACCCTCTTCTGTACCAAATCTTTCTCTTCCTCATTATACCTCAGTTGTCCCTCTTTCTGGTCTGATGTACAAATATCTATGAAAATTCTATTTAACTACTGTGTATTTCTACACTAAAACCTTTATCCGATCTCTTAATTATCTTGTTTGCTATTTTGAAAAGCCAGTACAAAGGAAAAGTAATGGTGGGTAAAAAAACAACAATTCTGGGTTTAATCAATAATTTTTACCACATAAATTCTTAATGGCCCCGCATAACCAGGGTTGTGTTTATTGCCTAAATACATTGAGGGGAGTTTATCAAAACTGGAGTCGACAAAATCTAAAGTAGCTGTGCATGGCAACCAATCAGCTTCTATCTTTCATTTTAAAACTAAAGCTAAAAAAACTGATGAGAAGCTGCTTAGTTACTATGGGCAACTGCTCCAGATTCTGTCTGCACCAGTTTTGATGAATCACCCCATTGTGCTAAAAGGTGTCCCTTTTTCTCTGCTAAGAAAGTTGGGAGGTATGGTTTTATTAGTTATTTGTCTTTTGAAGAGTATATCAAGAAGAAAAAAAAATATTTAGATAGAGCAGAGAAGGGTTAGAACGCCTCCCAGGTTCTAACTGCTATTTGGGGCTCTGCTAAGGAATTTTCGAAAGTAGAAGGGGAAGCGCCACAGCCAGGTAAAAACCTAAGACAGGGTGGAAGTCCATGGTGTGGAAAATTCAGATGAGTCGGTCTTGTTTAAGAATGCTGGTATGAAGGATGGGCAGGTTGGTGATGGCTGGTCCTTCTCACGTTGGACGTTGAAGGTGATTGGGAAGGACCAGTCATCACCAACCCACCCATCCTTCACACCAGCATTCCTAAACAAGACCGACTCATCTGAATTTGGACTTCCACCCTGTCTTAGGTTTGTGCCTGGCTGTGGCGCTTCCCCTTCTACTTTCGTTTTTTTCTGCTACATTAGTCGGACACCCCGGTCTGCACTAACAGGAAGCAGCACGTCAATCAATAACTTTTTTCCCACCGCCCCTTCCTCCCCACTCCCTGGAGAGCGCTGTACTATTGGACTGCTCCTCTAGCTTTTCATGCTAGGGAAGTTTACCCATTCTTCCTGTCCTGCTGATGTTTAGCTGCACATGAAATGAACAGAACACTCCAACAGCAACACAGACAGAATTAAAAATGCTTTCTGTAGTACAATATGCAAAGGCAAGAACCATTGTCAGATTTATATTTCTGTCCCTGTTGCAGATTGTTTCCTTATTTCCTGCGTTAAAAAAACATGGTCAGTGGGGCAGAAAGCGAGGAAAGATCTTTGTAACCAAGACCGGGATAGCCTTAAAAAACAGACATGGTTTCTTACCCTTTCTCTTTCTATCTTAAACAGAATTAATTGTTTTTGGCCTGATGTACATTTTTTTAAATAAATGTTTTCATATTTTTGGATTTCTTCTTTCAGAATCCCCAGTACTTATGCTGTCATACTTTATAGAGCTGAATGGCATCAGACAGAAGGGCTTGTGGTGGCCAAAGTATGAATTCAGTCTGTGCCAGCAAGGGTTAACTGCTGGTCTGGGTGCTAAAAAAATTATACTCACATGAACCGTGGAGCCAGCTTGCTCTTAGACCGGTCCTTCCAGGCTCTCTCCCCCTCCTCTGCAGCGGTCTAAGGTCCTATAAATCACCATCATCAGGATGCTGATGCGTAGGAGGAGAGAAATTTCAGTCACTAGAGAAGTAGGCAGCCAGCTCAGTGGTTTAGGTGAGTATAATGGGGGTTTTTTTTAGCACCTAGATAAAAAGGAGCAGTTAACCCTTGCAGTGCAGGGGTGGCTCCACTGCAAAGGGCTAATGAAAGTTTCCCCCGGAGTTCTTCTTTAAATTCCAAACTCACATGACCTCCATGCTATACATAACAATTGTGAATAAGCATAGCAAAGAGAGCTGCAGCTCTACTTGCAAACACTGGATTAGTAAACTTTACAAGTGACTGCTGGTTAGACAGTTTAAAGACTTTATAGGCTGAGAGTCAGCACATCCATTTTTATCTGACTTTATCTTGTATTATCAATGACACACTCTCCCTGTATTGTCAATCTGTGGAGCTCTCTTGGCTAATAACCTAAAGAAAGAATACGCCAGGTAGCATGAGCGAACACGCATCATTTTGTTATGCTTTAGTAGAGTTTAATTTTGTTGCATTAAATTTCAAACTCTAAACAATATGGATAAAAGTTTTTATACCCCGGGGGTGTAAACTATACTGTCTGTTCTTATGGAATAAATTGTGCTAGTAGTTAATTTTACACAACGTATTAAAATCATAGTTTGATATTTTATAGTTAACTAAAATGACTTGAGATTTAATTATGTTGTGAATCTCCTTACAGCAAGATAGAGCAGCCTCATACATCCTACCTCTGTATTAATGCCAGCAGATGTTTTGCTTACAACGTGCCCGAGGATTGAACCCATTCTTGGCGTAAGCATAAAATCTGCAGATGTTTCAGAAGTGAAGAAATGTGTTTTATTTAGGTTTTCACTTTTATGGATGGTAAAGGTAGCTCCCTCCACTCACTCAATTGATTGGAGGGGCTTCACAGATGAAAACAAATGTTCACAGCATCCGTTTTTGTCAAATAAATAGTTATGTGATCTACTTTTTAGGCCAGTTTTCTCTGGGGAAAAAAAACACGTTCTGCAGTTCACTGACATCGATACAAGCTTCTTGACCATTTGCCAGTCTGTGTTTATTGAACGATGCAAGAAATGAAAAGGGACATGAGCATTAATATCCAACACAAGAATATAAAGGGACAAGTGACCTCATCTTCTGATGCCTTTGTAGGAGAAGTGCGGGGAGAGTAAAATGTACTCTCCTCCTGGCTTAGAACCAG
This sequence comes from Nanorana parkeri, assembly GCF_000935625.1. Taxonomy (NCBI): domain Eukaryota; kingdom Metazoa; phylum Chordata; class Amphibia; order Anura; family Dicroglossidae; genus Nanorana; species Nanorana parkeri. The sequence continues at coordinate 1,267,748 of NW_017306272.1, forward strand.
CATGGGACACTACAGCTGTCACACATTCATCGGCTCTATACTGAGAGGTGAGCAATCATGTAACCCAGGGGTGCCCACAATTTTTTGTGTTAAGATCTATTTTCAAGTGACGAGCTACATGAGATCTACCAACAAAAAAAACCTCCTTCGCTCTCCTGGCTGTCTCCCCTCGCTCTCCTTGCTGTCTCTCCTTGCTCATCCTCCTTGCTGTCTCTCCTTGCTCATCCTCCTGGCTGTCTCTCCTTGCTCATCCTCCTGGCTGTCTCTCCTTGCTCATCCTCCTGGCTGTCTCTCCTGGCTGTCTCTCCTTGCTGTCTCTCCTCGCTCTCCGGGCTGTCTCTCCTCGCTCTCCTGGCTGTCTCTCCTTGCTCATCCTCCTGGCTGTCTCTCCTTGCTCATCCTCCTGGCTGTCTCTCCTTGCTCATCCTCCTGGCTGTCTCTCTTTGCTCATCCTCCTGGCTGGCTGGGTAAACTAATTGAGTATTACTCTTTGATGTAATACATAGCACTTTAACCACCAGTGTCCACCAGAAAGGTGTCAGGGAGCTTGGCTCAGCAGACTAGGTAATCATGTGTGCACAGCTAAATAAATATACCAAAATGGAATAAAGGGGCCACCATTCACACCCTTCCTGATCTACCAGCATCAGTTTTGAGAGCTACTGGTTGATCACAATCTACCTAATGGGCACCCCTGATGTAACCGATAATGTGTCATCTCTCACTCCTACCTGAGAAGAGCAGTAACTGTCAGTCATGACTTCCCGCAAGGGTTCCACCCTCCCCTCTCTGTTCCTTTAGTGCTTACTGGAGGGACAACCAGGCAAGGGGCCGGGTACAACTGTCTCTAGCTCTAGAGAGATAGAGCCTACTGTCACTTAGCCATCATAGGTGCCTTCTCAGCTGAGGCAAACCTCTGCACTGTCAACTGAAAGTGGGCATTAGCACGCTATCTGCTGACTTTGGATCCCAAAAGTACATAGGTAAATGTACCGATGTGACCCAAAAGAGAATGAAAGCAAAAAAAAAGCTTGTCTTTACTTCTCTTTTAATGTGTAGGCAATCCGAATAGGATTTGGATATATCAGAAGCCTCCATTCCCATCAGAGTCCCCCTTTCATGTCAAAGTGCCCCTTTCCCATCAGTAGCCCTCCTTTCATAACGGAAGCCCCCTTCACAGCAGAGTCATATTTTAATGTTGCCCACAGTGCAGCTAAGGCAGCATGGCAGGGAGTGGGATGCGGGGCAGGTCTGGTCAGATGTGGACTTCTGCGGATTTTACCTCCCCAGGTTAACGTCATGAATTTCCATTGTGCTGGTGGCTGGCTTGCCTGCATCATGGAAGTGCATGACACTGGGCAAACATTTGAAGGCATCCCTGACAAATCCAGAAGGCACACCAGTGTGCTCGGCGACCTGGTTGAGAAACGCTGATATACATTCTCCCTTTCTTTTTGTGCTGGTGACCGTTGTCACAGAGAGAGAAAGTAAGGCAACATTTTTAATTTGGAATCTCCAAATCAGGAGTAGAGGGAAAAACTTCCAATGGGACTACTTGTTTCAGTGACAACCCATATCTCCCAACTTTAGAACTTGAGAAAGAGGGACACCTTAGATGGATGAAAATCTGTGGAATGTGTAGCATGACACAAATTAGGCATTGTTATTTTATGCTGAATATTGGGCATGGCTTAATAAAGTCTGAGCATTCTTGGGTCACACAATATACACCTCAAACATATGCCGCATTCCTTGTAACTTGTAATTACAGTGCTACAAATGAGTGTCTGACAGACACACATAAACCTCAGCACAAAGAGTAGATTTTTTAAATGAAAACTCTTTCATTACTTACACCTTTCTCACAGATTATAACAGATACCTAACACTTTATCTGAGTCTACCTTAAACAATTACATTGCAACCAGCAGCTGCACTAACACCGTGGTTAGGCATATTTATAGGACAAAAATATAAGGAGTTGACTGTTAGTAAAATAAAAAAATCAGTAGGTGTAAGAATTCAACGTCATTTGATGCTGGGGGGATCAAGAATCCCCCCAGCATCAGTGGGAGAAAGAAGCCCCTCTCCCAAAACTTTCCTGACCAGTGGAAGGAAGACATTGGTAATCAGTGGTAGGAAGCTTCCTCCTACCTATTCCCAGGAATTAATGATCAGTGGATTAACGCTAGTCCCCCCTTCCCAGACATTGTTGGTCAGTAAAGGTCCCTATGGCCATCCCCAGTCATTGGTGGTCGGTGAATTTTTCCCACCTCAAAAACATTGGTGGTCAATTGTGGTTCCACTTCACCCCCACCACCACCACCACCTTCAAAAGTATTGCTGGACAGTGAAGGTTCCCCCTCCCCAGACATTGGTGGTCAGACCTACTCCAAAACAAAAACAATTGGCTTCAAATTAGCTTCATTACTAAAATTTTAAAGCTTTTTGTAGATCAGTCAACCGAGTTTGCCAACGCCCTCCTGGTCCAACCATTCTCCGCCCCTTTGTAACACGTAGCTGCGGGGTGGGGAATGCTCCAGCCGCAACTGATTGAGCTGGGATAGGGGTGTTTCAGTGACAGTTCTGTGCTGGTCTGGGTGAACTAGATTCGTAGCAAGCCACCATACAGCACTACTCATGATTAACCTTTAGGATCACTACAGAGAGGGAACCAATGATTCCTTATAGTGTAAGCTACACAAGCAGCGATTAATCACACTTGATTGAGCAAAGCAAATGTGTGCGATTGCATGTGATGCAACTCTTCATCCTTGTAGTCTGCAATACTAAAACCTTTGTTTAAGTTCTCCCTCATTTTTCTTCAAGTAGTTTTTCTGCACTGAGCCTAGGGATGTACGGTACCTGAAATTCAGCTAAATATACAAACAAGTGGTTTCATATCTCAAAGACAGATTGAAAGTGCAGCAGAAGTATGCAATCCTGCCAAAGCCTCCATCAGTTATTTAAGGAACAGCCGGGCAACTGTTGATTTTGACACGCTGACAATTCTACAGTAAATCACTGTAGAAGCAACTGGCTGTAGCTGTAACCTTGATTGCCCTGTGATATTCTATCAAAATAAAAATATAACTCTGTCAAGATGAGATTTTTTTTTTAAGTGGGCTTCTATTTAACAGTCAAAGAAGTTGTAATTGTGCCCTATACGGCACATAGTATTGAAAACATAAAAAAAAAAAAAAAATACAGCACATTCATTCCTATTATTATTTTACGTAACACCATACATAAAATAAATACTATATAAAAATATAATCTGTGCCTGCTCAGTGATTTACCTTTTTTTTTTCTGCACTCAAAGCTCTATTAAAATATAAAATAAAAAACACATAGATTACCCCCGATACGGCATGTCTGCCAAAACAGAACTCTCTTCTGTTTGGTTTTCTGGACCTGGACGGAGTCTGGGGTAATAGGATGCAAACAGACGCACGTCTGTTTAGATATGGCTGCCCATAGACGAACACCGGGCTTCCGATCAGGATAGAGTGGGAAAGAGTTAACATTTCTGTCAAGTTCTTTTTGTCTGTCTGAGACACAACTGGGGAGCTATTCCCTCACTTCTGTCCCTACGACATCCATACAGAAAATAGGAAATAGTTGACACTGGGACAAGAAGACACAGCAATAAAACATTGTTAGAAGTTTGAATCCCTGCCACTCTACAAAAAAATAATTTTTCCCAGTTAAAGAGATTCTTCATAACTGTCCTGACAGGAAGTGAGGGAGATTTCATGCAATAGAGACATGGACAAGAATTAAAACCTGACAAAGGCTTTAACTTTTTTAATTCTCTATTATCCTTTTAGAATAGAGAGACACTAACCTGAAGGAAAGCTGAAACTATTTGTGATGAGGTCAAGTACATAGTATGAAAAAAACATGGTGTTGCATTATAATGCATCACAATGCATTGATTATTATATTACTAATATACAGGATTTATATAGCACCAACGGTTTCCACAGTGCTTACAATATTAAAGGAGACAGTCCATTTACAATTCAATTCAAGGCATAATGGTTCGGAGTGCCATACTTACTATCTAGATCTGAATACATCAAGTAGTCATGCTCTGCGTTGCCAAAAATAGTGAAAGTACTTTTTTCGGCGGTTCTTTAATTGGCTATCCATTTAAAGCCATGCTGGTCAACACAAAAAATGGACATTAACACTGGCATTAACACACACTGTAATGTGTAAACATTTTTTGGGCTGAACCCAAAATCTTCTACTTCATAATCTGAACAATACATGTGTGCATATCTGTCTAGAATGTATTAGAATTCTTTATATATTGCTTTTTAAGTAAACCCTTGGTTGATCTTTACTTCAACTAGAGTAGAGCTACATAGTTACATAGGTTGAAAAAGGACACACATCCATCGAGTACATGGGTAACTAATCTCTAGATTTAAAAAGAAAAACTGAAATAAGCAATCATAAATTATCTCAACCCAATCACTAAAACTACAGTACCGATATGCTAGCATGTAAATGTTATTTCAAAAATAGTTTTTAGTATTTTGTAATCTGCATGTATCATTATTTTAGAAAAAACTCCATGTTTAGGCATTTGTTATCTGCTGACATCTCTTTTCTAGCCGTGCTCTTGCATTGTCATCCTATCACATGTGTCCCTGGTGTAGACTACAATGGACTGTGCTAAAGTAAATTGCATAGGTAGGATACCTGTGGCCCCTGACACACTTGCATGGTCACTTGCAAAAAAAATGTCCATGTCCTTTGCCCATTAAAAAAAAAAAAAAAATGTGGTTCAAAGCAGGCAATCCATCACACGCACGCAATTTTAGTCACATGATTACATAATCACAAGATACCCGTGTTGCTCTAACCCTACTGAAATGATACTTGCGACACTCACGTTAGTGCCCTTGATATATCTTATGGTGGGAAGTTTTTTAGTGAAATCCCCATACACTGCAACCGATTTTGCTTGTCTGTGTCGGAGGGGGGAATCTGACCATAAGTGAATGAACCCCTTTGACAATATAGTTATTTATTTATTCATTTGACTAACTTGTATTTACCTGCCCTGCTCTCCCTGGCGCTCCATTGCTCCTTTGGAGCCATTGGAACATAGCTCCTGCTACCACATATGGGGGAACATATAGCCACCTTCCATGATGCTGTCCTTGGTCCTAGTGGTCAATCACAAAGCCTAAACATCATCATGCAAAGGAAGTAGTGATATTATCCTGTGTAAACTGTCACATAAAATTACAAGTATCCCTGAAACAATTCTGCATCATACAATGCAAAGTAGCAAGAAAATATACAAAGATGCCTCTTTATTGTATAAATATATCCAAATACAAGATCTAAAAACAAAATGTCAATACAAAACATAATTAACCCCTAAAAGATATGTCCTATAAGTGCACACAATAAAAACAAAATATTAGAAAATCCAAGACAAACAGGCCAGTCCAAATATGCCATGTTAAGCACCTAAAAAGGGTAGACTCGTATAGTGATCTTTAGCAGACTCGGATCAAAATGCATAGAAAAATAAATCCAAAAAATTGTGTATCAATAAAATAGCAATATCAACAGAACAAATAATGTAAGAAACAATGAACCAATAAAGCAACTATATAATAAAGGCTACTTATACAGTATGTGTACCTGAAACAGAAAGGGTAGAGTACTTATACCACAGCGAGTACAGGTATACCAATATGAATGACTCAAACTAATTGATACCCTAACTACGCCTAGATTGTATGAAATGAAATGTGCAGATCTACAAAACCGGTGTCAAGCAGGAGCAAGGAATCAAGAAGTGGGAAACACCAGGTTAATCAAAAATAAGCTGCTGCAACAGAATGAAGGCAGGGTTGACCAAGGAACACTTGACATGTATGAAAGATTCTACTATTCTTTAGACAGAGCTAAAACAAGGCAAGGACTACAGAGGAATGGTGCTCCAGGGGAGTGCGGTGAGTATAAGTGGGATGGGGGTCTCTTTAAAGAGACCCTGTCGCTTTTCCCTAAATGGACAGTGTGATGACTTTTCTCATCATACTAATCTCCCCGTACATTGTTAATATTTGCACAACTCTTTTAGTATACATTATCTCAAGATGATATATTCATGTAGGTATTTGTTCTGCAGTATTCAAACCTTTTTCTACTTAATTAGGAGTTATTCCATAGAATGAATACTATTTGTGGTAATACATATATTGAGTACATCAGACTTGAGGACTTGTTCACCTGTCAATTTGTTATCTATCCACAAAGGGGCAGTATTGTTTGAGAAATGCATTTGACAAAAGACTTGTTTTCTGCGTTAAGTGTGTAGATTTTTCTTGCCTTCCTGACAGCAGCAAGTTTTGTTGGGTTTTAATACTGTATATTCATTGAATGAATTCAGGATTTTCATAAGGAGTATTACAAATATTAAACATCAAAATAATTACAATCTATTTTCTGAATAATGCTTTATAATAGGTAAAAAAGAAAAATGAAACCCAGATGTGTTTCCCTACTATAAAAAGGCAGATGTTATTGTCTTAGTTAGTTGTTGTCTTAGTTAAATTATTTTTACTTAAATATTTTCATACAAAAAAAGCCTAGTTGTGTACAATTATAAATCAAGTGCATCTTTGTAATATAAAATAGAGCTAGATTTGTGTTTCAGACCATCAGTCACTTGCTTGGAGCCCAGGGAGAAAAAAATGACCAAAGGGGAGAAGAAACAGGCAACATATAATTCATATATCATTATATAAAAAAGGTACCCTGACCCTACCATCTCTTTAGATACACATGCCCGTCGATAAACCCTGCTAGTAGAGACTACAGTCCCTATTATATCTGATTCCTAGGGGCAGTCACAGGCTTTGGAGAATTGTCCCTGGGAATCCTTGTATTTTGGGTGTTGCGTTGGACTTCTGACTCTTTGTACATCTAAAGGAATACAGGTCATGGTTTATTGCCCAGGCGTTGCTAAACTTCTTCTAAACAAAATGGCAGGATGACATTACTGATCTCATTCTAAAAATGATTTTGATACACTGGCTCCAGTTCAATGACC
>NW_017306272.1:1274846-1284283 GCF_000935625.1 Nanorana parkeri
TATATATATATCCTTATCTGCATATTTGTGCTGGGTTTGTGACTCAAACTATTGAAACCTGTGGGTCAGCATAGCAACTAGGATTAGCAGAAGGACATTAGCAATGGCATCCTCTATGTTTCTCTCTAGAAAGGTTTCTTCTGAGGATCAATATCACTACACTTCTCAGTGGACCACAGGAACAAGGAAAACAAATTATGAGCATGCAACATGTGCCTGATGATGACATTACCTGTATAAATGTGGCTAAAGTCTGTTAAAGGTGTACGCCATTGTTTTAATACCATTTTTTGCTATTTTCTAAGCTCTAAAAAATGTAATCTGTCGCACCTGTAGCTGAGTCAGATTGTTGTACAGAAGTCATATTGGGAACTAGAGGTGGCAGCAGCAGTGGCAGCTTCAGCAGCAATTTGCACATAGAGTGGTCACATGCAGGCAGACAAACATCCGCAGCGTTCTCTGAGTAACTAGTGTATCATTGCAGCACCATGTTACTCAATCATATGCATCACTGCATACAATCACTAAACTGATTCAAGTTCCATTATTTAAATTAAGCTTATCAAAATGAATTATATTGGACTATATCAATAACCTCCCCTTCTCTGGCAGCATGCTTATGGGTATTGTTAATTGGATTACAGTAGTCTGAATCTCGGGCATGATGTCTGGAAGGGAAGGTTGGCATAGGCCTGTAGCCCTGTCACATAAAACAAAATAATATTAATAATAATACAGCCCAACACAATAATTTTCAACTAGTCTGACTTCAATAAACAAAAAAAAAGGAACAATTAGGCTTAAGTCACATATAGCTAGGCCTAGTATGGTTTCAGTAGGGTGCTAGCCTAGCCCTTATGACTAAGGGGATTGTAGTGTTGCCTTATAGCTCTTGGGTCTTGATTCAGTTCCCATCAAGGACACCATCTGCATGGGATATATTTTATTGTGTTTCCTCTGCTTTGATTTCCTACTACAGTCTAAACTTATGCCCATCGGCCGAAATTAATTTAAAGCGGTTCATTGATCTGAGAGGATAGGCATTCATACAAAGGTTATGTTCCAGGAGAAGGAATGGAAGTGCAGTGGAGAGGAGAAGGCCATTGCTGTTCCATTCTGGGGAAACAGTAGAGATTAGGCCAGATTTTCTATCCTGCCTAATTGTTGTTAAGGGTTGTGGTTATAGGGAAGGCATATAATGAACATCCACTGCTCTCTGCATGATTGAATAAAGTTTAAGTAGGTGAAAAGCAAATGATCACAAGTTATGTTGTATATTGTGTTCCCTATGACCAAATGCACTGCCCGTTCATGAATCCCTTTAACATGTTAGATTGCAGTGTCAGCAGACAGCTGATCCTTGTATTCAGCAACTGTTTCCCTCCCGCTTGTGTTTGTCCTAAGGCCAGGAAACAATGTGCTGCCATAATCCTGAACGACTGTTTTTTCAGTCTCATTCTAAATCTCTTTCCAGTGAAGCTCCCTGTCCTGTGATCAGTTGTACTTGCAACTGTGCTAATATTGCCTAAAGGTAGATCTGTGATTGCCAAATAAGACAGTAATTGAGAAATCTCCAGATAAAACGAAAAATTAGTTTACAAAAAAATAAGTTTGGTAAGTTTACAGATGTTTTTCATTTGCGTTTTCATACATTTTTAAGGCATTGACGTCTTTGTGGGTTTTACTAAAAGGTTGTTTTAAAGTTAGAACACACATTACTGTGCCTTAGCATGCACTACAATTCAGTCCTATGGGCCTCTGTCATGTGTGTTTATGCAGAAACATCCTTTTTTTTCCCCACTTTTCAGGACAGCGTTGTGATCTGAAGAGCCTACGTAGAAAATTGTTTTTACGCAATGAAAAAAGGAATTTTAAGGCAGGAAAATTAACATGTAAATGGCCCTTGCTTTGTTATTAGTTACAATAGATACATAGATACATATTTATAGGATACCTTGCATGCAAATACAAGTTCTGCTCCTTTTTTTTAACCCTCCGCCCCCCTCTCCCAATAAGAAACATAAAGTGAAATAAGAAAAAAACATTAGAAGGAAAAAATAAAAACGCCTAAATGAAAAATATCAGTTTGCAGTGTGTGCAAATATATATCATGTGCAAATCCAGTCCCCGTATTGTGCAACTGGTACCAGAAAAATCCCTCCAAAGTGCTCTTCAATCTCCACCATATTCACCCCCAGGAGTACAACAATAAAGGTTAAATTGGCCATATAATGTTCGAATTTCAGCCCTTTCCTGTTGACACGACCAAAATGTAACCAGTGTGTGGCCCCCTCGGGGTGCAACCCCCCCCCCCTATTCGACAAACAATCCAATAAATCATGACCAAACAGCCACTGCAGTCAATCAGTAGTTCAGGTATTCCGACAGTTGCACAGCCGTCAATGAGGAATACAATAGCTGCGGGGGATATTCTCCTTTCCATACTGGATGGGGAATAATTGGTGTGGATGGGATAATTGATCAGTTTATAGCCAGCTCCCCAGATGGAAATGACCAATTACCTGGATGAAATGGTCTTGAAAGCATTGTTCTTAAACCCAGAACTGGCCTTCTTCCTTCACAGGTTTTGGATTATGTTCCCTCAGTAAATATACAGGGCAGGAAGAGGGGTAATCATAGTGTTACACATATATTGCAAATGAATGAAAACACTTGCTCCAATCTCCATCAGAATGCATGCCCTGCGCCCCTTCTGTGCATGATTATATCACCGTCCATTGACTCCGCCCAAATGATTTTCATTATTTTGTTGCACAAAGGTTTTTTTAGTGCACAATTGTACAGTATACACATTTTTTATATAATATTATTTGGCAATGCAAGAAGAACATTAGTCACCTATTAAATTCACATCACACTTTGAAAGGCTGTCTAGTGATTTTAAAAGAAATTGTGTTAAGCACATCATTAGGTCCGAGGTAAAGGAAAAGCAGGTATTTTAAATTCATTGAATAGCTTAAGAATATATTGAAATCTGGTAAATTGTCACTTATGTTAATTCTTTTTCTTAATATTATTACTCCCAATTTAAATAGAATGACTTGCAAGCAGCCAATAAAAAAGAAATTGGAGTTGAATTACCTTTAAAAAAAACTTGTCCAGTGGCATCCACTATTTATTTTCTTCTCTGTGGATGGACCTGCTAGGAAAGACAGTTTACCCATTTTGCATCAACAAACTCGTCCTAGCCTAGCAGTTCAGTGCCAGTTGTACAGACCCATAGTGGATGAACCGCAAGTGCCCAGTACAGTGTTCTACCTGCAACAATAAGGACCCAGCAGGTCTGTACTAGCAGGCAGGGCAACAGTCACAAAGTTGTGTGGTATTTCAGCAAGGCCTGGATAAAAATAATGTTCAGTAAAATTCTTACTGGCCCTCGCTGTAGATTCCCTTCATGGTCAAATGCTGAAACAAATTGGCATCTAAATGAACTCGATTAAAAAAAATGTGGACTTCAATGTATTACTTTTATACAGTATAAACTTTACCTTTATGCATTAGCTTTATGTAGACTTTCCCTCTATGTTTTAGCTTCTTGTGGACATAAGCAGTTACAGTAGTTCAAATAATTACATAAGTAACTGGACCTTCACACTGCTAGTATAGTTAGGTAGACGTCAAGTGTGATTTATTAGATTGGCAAAAAAGGGACATTTGGCCTGCAACCAGCCAGATAATATTTAAATTTTCCCATTGCAGGTTTAAGATTGTGACTTAAAGAAAACCTCTCATTAGGAAAACAATATGTAGACTTACCCCATAGGGCTTACTAGGCACTCTCCAATACCTATCTTTGATCTTGCTCTGATCTCTGGAGCCACTCAGTACAAATAGCAGTAGTACTGGTTATGGAGGAACAACATGCCTGCTGCCTCCCTGGCAATGCAATGTGTTTGGCTGGACTAGCATAACTTCAGGTTGCAGCAGTCCCATGTAAGCATAAAATATAAATTATGCAGCTGACAAACAGCTAGGTATTGTGACTTTTCCTGTCGGCCACAATGGGGATTGGCACAAAAGCAGAGCTAAAGGTCAGTGTGAGAACTAGAGGGTGCCTAACACAGAGTGGGGATTATTTATGACGGGCTTATTTTACACGATTGGCCACTTTTTTTGCTTTTATATATCGGGCACACTGTATTAGAATAAAGGGTTCTATTCTACCCTGTTCATAAAATTCCGTATAGCAATCTTGCAATGTGTAGTCAGTAAGGGCTGCTTTGCTTCAGAAGTTGCAGGCTTCCAATTTTCCTTCTCTGCTCACGTTGGCTTTTCCTCCTCACGCATTTGTATTACATTAGATTTTCCCCAAAGCAGTACATATGCTCAACCATTCTAGTAAGTTTCAGTTTTCTGTGTTTCTTTCTAGGCCAGAGCTCCAAAGACGTCACTTCATCTCCGAGCATTGAGAGTTTGCCTGGAGGCCGTGACCACACAGACTCTCCTTCGCTGTCAGCCGGGAAGAAGGATTCCTTTTTCAGCAACATCTCCCGTTCTCGTTCCCTCAGCAAGTCTCAAGGGAAAAGAGAATCTGTAAGTTTTGTCTCATAGCGCTCCCAGCACTTAAGTTGCTTCAGGTTTTTCACTTTATTGGTCAGACAGTAACATATACTTATGATGATAATATTTAAAGGGAAACTGTTATGTGTTTTTAGTGAGAGCACATATGGTGTCAGTCAAACAACTTTAAGTACAGAACTCATTATCAGGCTAAGTGTCATCTGATGAAGGGACCCTGTGAGGTTTTTTAAAGAAGATACTGTGGTGTGCTGGTAACTTCTTCTTTGCTATGTGAACACGGCGCCATCCACATGTTAGTACAGCACTCAACGAGAAGACAAGGGAACATAGCTGTCAGGTGTGTGTGAGGGGTTATCCCTTAGCTCCCTTGTAGTGAATCACAGTTAATATCAATGCAAACATGATCTAAAATAAACATGTTGATTCTTGTGCAAAACTCTTTTCCAATGAGGCCCCCTTCATTAACCAAACTTACAATCCCGTGTCGATCACCCTTAATGTGTCTGCTAACTTCACCCTCAAGTGAAAACCTGCTTACCATTATAGATGGATCATATAATTTAATTAAGATCATGCAGGCTGTTTTGCCATTATAGCGATCGCCAAAAGGCAACCTCCTGCTCTTTCTCCTCCAGTAAGTCACATAAAGGACAGCTCAAAAGAGAATGAACACACCATAGTATTTTTAGTTTTTTTAAATCCTTAATAAAACAAAGCTAAAAACCCTTACATTTCATGTGGACATTAGCATACAAATGAGATTTGAATCCTTTATGCTTAAAAATGCTGGCACCACATGCCCTACAGAGACTTCTGCAAAAGGACCTCCCAGAGTGATGTCATCACTATAAGCTTTACCATAGATATTAACATCATTCAATTTAATTAGGGACATATTTGGTGTAAGTACTGTAAACTCCCAGTACCCAAATGTTTATAGCCCCTTGGCACTTGGTGTGTGGCCCTCTGGGCCCCAGCAGACAGTTGTCTGTTTTCCTTACCTAGATACTAGCTCAAGCCGGTGAAGGAAAGTATTACTTAGACGGGTTTCTAGTAGTTTAGTGGTTTGGTTTACTTCTTTTACATGATTCTACTATTTCTGTGCTGTCCATTCCTTTTCCTCTTTTTATATTCTTCTCTTTTATAAATTAATCTTCCTTAGAGAATTATCAGATGTGGCACACAAGGGGGGTGTAGAGAGCGCAAATGTGAAAGCAGTGATTTGTAAAGGCGTGTTATAGCAGTTATCGCTAGCAGTCTCATGTAACATGTCTCCAGTGTATGACTGTCTTCCCCAGTTTCCAACAACACTTATAATATGTTTGCAATCTCTGACCGTATCCTGTTACATGTCTACACTGTCTGTCAGTTTTCTGTGGTATTACATTAGCTAAATATTATATGCGGCCCCTTTGGTGATATGAGGGGTCGCAATTGATGCCCCTTATACCACTGCTATAAGGTTTATCTGAAACAGGTTTTTTAATGGGTTTTTACCTTTTTATAACTGATCATTGTGCTATATTTTCTTTGTCATATTTCATACAGATTACAGAACCTTTCAATACAATGCCCTTAAGCACTTCCAGGTCCTGATGCTAAACTCTGGTAGCAACCCATTGAGTAGCAGTAGCTTGTAGTAACTTTTTTACCATCATCCATCATGAATGTGATGGTACCAGTACTTTCAGCACTGCTTTAAAAGGCCGTCTGGCCCTTTACATTTTTCAATAATATATTTTCCTGCTGGGGGTTTTAAAATACCCACATATGATTATAGCAACCATGCTTCCACCACTGTCTCTTAGGGTAGATAGAATCAACTGGGGAGGGGGAGGTTGTATAGGTAGAGAGAGTCCAAGCTGCAGTACTGTGTATATAAAGGAGAACTATGAGGTGAGTGCTTTTCACTCATCCTCATAGTTCTAGCAGACCTGTGACAATGAAACTGTCACAGGTCAGCTCAGTAGATCGGGAAGTGAGCGAACACATACCGGTGTTTGCTCACTTCTCGATCCTGTCACGGCTCTCTGCCGTGACAGGCGAGGGACTGGATTCCCCGCTCCGATCCTCCAGCGCTGACTGGCGGAACGGATGGGGGAGGGAGCGGGTACAGCTGGCTCTGCCTCTAGATAGGCAGAGCCAGGTGTCACTCACGCAGCTGGGCGGATCAAGACATAATTGTCGGAATCCGCTTCAGCTGCGACGTCTCAGTATACCGCGAGCTGTAGCTCTCGGTATACTGTGCTTAGGGTGACGGGAGGACGCTAGTTTGTGTCCTCCCGCTACCCTAAGGAGAACTATGGGGAAAAGCCCTAACCCCATAGTTCTCCTTTAAAAGTCTTATTTTAAGTAGTTAATTAAAAATGTTTCTTTCTTACTTTTCCAATGCATTTAACGAATTACAGTATACTACGTGTGTGTATGTTTATGTCAATGTAGATGATATGCTATAATGTATGGCTGAAGACTAGTGACCTATCATATGTCTTTAATAACAGCACTGAGTCACCCTGATTACTAATTGAAATGTTTCTTCAGTGTTTCTACAAATATATCAATTCTCCAGTTGTACCAGGAGGTATTAAATGACAATAAGTCACTGAAAAAATGGAGCAGAGTTATGTAATCTTTACAGGAACCCTGCTATAAGTTTGAGCATTATGTAACAGAAGATTAAAGTATTAGTCTTAATGGAAAGAAAGATATTTGATCCAATTTAGTCAAACGGGACATACATTCTAGACCAGCGGTCAACTGTTTGGGGCCAAAAGTGTGGCCTGTGACAGTCCAGAGGGCTGCACAATAGCTTATTTTTTTATTATTTGCTATTATTATTAGGGTGGCATTAATAAGATAACAAAATAAGTCTTCTTCCTTTATTTTGAACAAATTGGTGCTGTTCTAGAATGCTGCTTTTTGTTAAATTCTCTCTCCCAACTTCTTCCCTGATTGCCTAAGTGGCAAAACTTTTCCCCTTTCTGATGTTACACCCAGCAAAACTTAATCTGTTTGTCTAATTAGTGTACCATTATTATGACATTTTATTTATTTTTATTTCTTTCTTAGCTCACAACCTTCTTGCCTGCCAATCCAATCTGGCCAGGTCCTCATTGTTGCTGTCCTCATACAGTTTGTCATTTTTTTTGCTGAATTAATTTGCTGTGTACATATAGGAACCTGCACTTGGTCCATTCACCTAGAGCCAAACTGCATGCAGACTAAGGTGTTGGTCCAAGGTGTACTAATGTAGAGTGGGCAAGCTGTATTTTTGATCCTCTCTGCTTCCGGTCTCAGTGGCTATGACATTCAGTCCTGTTAGTTGGATAACACAGGTAGCCAAGCAGTTTGAGTAGTAGTGAAACGCCACTTGCCAGTTGGCCTAAAGGGAGGCAAAAAAAACCAAAATAATAAAATCTGTCCCTAATTGCTGGACCAGGTAAAGCCCACTAAAGGCGCTAACACTCAAGGCCTGATCTGAGGTCTATAGCAAAGCAGGCTGCACAATGAGTTCTGATGGTCTGCATGTGGCCCACAGGCTGCATGTTGGGCACCAAAGTTTTAGACACTCCAAATTGTCTGTTTTCCCCAGCATGGGTATGGAAAGTGATTGGATATATTTCTGATAAGGAAGGATTCAGCAACAAAAGCCCCTTAATTTAGTTGAATGGGGAAGGATGGGGATGTCTATCAGGCCTTTATTGTTTTCTGTGTCTTTCTATCCCACCTGTACCTCTCATTTCTTGTCTAGGAGACAGGACATAGGGAAAAATGTCCCCAGTGAGGACACATATAGCAACAATAACTTGACAAAAGATCTGCCTCCCTCCCAAAAAAAATTTGAAAAAAGTGTTGGCTGGGTTTAAATCAAAATACTTGTCTGTAGTAGAAAATGCAAGACAAGGTTTTTTTAAAAAAAAACAACACATTTATATATGTAAATTATATCTGATACATAAATAATTTGCTATGCCCTAATATAATATTGAACAATTTTACAGGCTTCAAGTACTATCAATTTGCAAGCTTAAATGAGAACTATGGGGGTCAGTGTTTTTCCCCATAGTTCTCCTTAAGGGGAACGGGAGGACACAAACTAGCGTCCTCCCGTCACCCTAAGCTCAGTATACCGCGAGCTACAGCTCACGGTATACTGAGACGCCGCAGCAGGGACGGATCTCGACATTACTGTCGAGATCCACCCAGCTGCGGGATTGACAGCTGGCTCTGCTTATCTAGAGGCAGAGCCAGCTGTGCCCGCCCCCTCCCCCGTCCGTTGCGCCAGTCTACGCTGGAGAATCGTACAAGGGAGGAGGGGATCCCTGCAGGGAGCCGTGAGTGACAGTCCAGGCTCTCTGCAGGGATAGATCGAGAAGTGAGCGAGCGACGCTATGTGTTCGCTCACTTCCCGATCTATTGAGCCGACCTGTGACAGTTTCATTGTCACAGATCGGCTAGAACAATGAGGATGAGTGAAAAGCACTCACCTCATAGTTCTCCTTTAAATACACAGTACTGCAGCTTGGACTCTCTCTACCTATACAACCTCCCCCTCCCCAGTTGATTCTATCTACCCTAAGAGACAGTGGTGGAAGCATGGTTGCTATAATCATATGTGGGTGTGAGTGATTTTCACTCGCCTCATAGTTCTCCTTTAAATATATTACATAAAATGTCAACATAACCTACGGCTAGCATACATTGCATATGTAAGCTGTTTCCCCTCAGTACACTGTAAAGTGACCAAACACTGTGACATTTCAGTACACAGTTACATTTAATAAAACTCTCACTGCTTTACTTCCTGCATCTTTTAGTTTTGCCAGTTACAATATAAATGTTTCCTGTCTGTGGCATTTTATTTTTAGTGCATCTTAGCTGTTCCTGGCCAAACC
>NW_017306272.1:1284916-1287862 GCF_000935625.1 Nanorana parkeri
CCACCCACCCCTTAAAACACATTGCTTTACACTTGGCTAATAATAAATACAAATAAGCTTATTGAAGAGAACCTCAGTTTTTATCCCTGCCTTTCCATTTATATCCCATTTTTTTTATAATTCCCCATCTGCTTGTTCCAAAGCCAGATTACTGTAAGAGTCTGGTCATTTGCAAAGATTTTTTTTCATATAGGATGCCAAAAACTACTCAGACTCCACCTTGTTAGAAACATTGAAATATGACAGCTAACCCTATAATCAGCTGCTTCAGTACCTGAATGATGTGTGCTGTGTCAGGGACAGTTCTTAATAAGCTGTGCAATGGTAGGGGAAGTGGATGAAGACGTGGGTGGTCATGTGGGCTTCAAGACTAATAATCAAATACAAAAATCCTGTCTATAGTAATAAAAAAAAAAACACTGTCAGATTCCAAACAGAAAATTAGCAATTTTAATAAGGGTAGAAAGGGAAAATAAATCAGAGACAGATCATCAGAAACAGTGAAAGTAGTGAAGCATGAATTGTGCTAATGTTCCAATGTTAAAAACTTAACTGGAGACCAAGTTACAGTTTTGAAGTGTATCTGAATCTAAAACCAAAAATGTAATATATTGGAGTTTAGCAGTCCTTAGATGTGGTGGCTGCCTTTTTTTTGAGGCTTTTTTTTTTTTTCCTTACACTCTTCCTGCCCATGGTGGCTAGTATCACTCATTCTACTGTATCCATGGAAGAAGCCATGGTTGTCGTCCTGATATGGATGACAAACATATCTTCATCTCCATTACATGGGGGGGGGGATTGGTAGTTTACAGAAGATAGCTAGGAAGGAATACACGCTTCCCTTCAGATCACAGGAAGTGACAAGGACACGGCATTTCTGCCAAAACCAAAAGGGTTTTTTTTTGTGCATGCTGAAAATATTCTTAACCTGCTAAAAGAAAACAGATGTAGCCACCACATCTAAGGACTGGTAAGCTGCAATATATGATATGTTGCTTTAGGGTTTAGATACTGTACACTTTAAAACTGTACCTCTGTCTTCAGATAAGTTCTCAATAACACATGGAACATAAAAGACAGCACATTAAGTTTTGGCTGGCTAGAAGATGACACATAATAGTTTATGCATTATTTCATATTTACCTACCTAAAATATTTTTACGCCATCATAAATAAAGGAAATATTAACAAAATCACTATAAAAGCCCTTCAAACGTAACTATTTATTCATTTGAAAATATATCCCACACGATAACATTTTAAACACTAATTGAGTCTCTGAAAACTTGATTTTATTAGTGAACTCCTGCATGTCTAGTCGCTTTTTTCTTCGTGAAAGGTATCCTTTTAAGTATGTCAGCAATATGTGCAGCTGTCAGCAATAAGTACGCATGTCTGCAATAAATATTTTGCTGCCAAATGTTTTGTAATTCTGTTAAAGTATATCCAAAGCCAAAACATTATTTTATGTGACCATTTTCTCAAAACACAACAGAAAGGGGGGTTAGATCTCTCTTGTCACCAGAATAAGCGCCCTTTTTGGAAGATTAGCACTCTATTCCTTTGCTAGTTACAACTCAAAAAGTTTAGATTTTCATTCACTTTTATGCCCAGTGACATTAGTCATCAGGACAAATAAAGAGGATGAATTTCTCCAGTGGGGACACATACAGCAATAATTACCAGAATTTGTTTTATTAAGGGTCACATTCAGGTAAACCCAATGTGTGTTAGAGAATCAAAGGGTCCCCCTTCTTGAGGGGTTAGCAAATGCACATAGCATGCCCTGGGTTCATATGTGTAGCTCCAGATATCAGTTTAGGATACTGGATCTGGAGAAGATGCTGAAATTACCTTTCAGGATCACGCTACACATATCAGTTCATGTTCCATGTATGTTCCACTCCTGCAACATTTACTGAGCCCCGATGGATGGACCCTTTTGAATCCCTGAAACGTTTTGGCTTTAGATAAATAGGACTTTAATGAAAACTATTACTGAAATTTACTAGATGCTTCTGGTGCTTTCTTTCCCAAATATGAGTTGATTTGAGACCAGTGCTGTCCTATATCCATTACTCCATGTAGAGCTTCTTGAAACCGAATCCTCTTTCCAGTATCAGACTAGAGTGGACTAAATCCTTAAATAAAACAATCCAGTGCTCCACACTTCTCCTGTAACTAGCAAAAATAACCCAGCAGAGGTTCTTACTCCTGCTTAGCCTATCCAAAACAAAATGTGGCTATAAATAGAATTTAATCCTATCTCGTGATTTACACACATCTGCCACATTGCACAGCCGGGCAGATGACACACCTATTGGTTTAGCTATGTTGCTTCCTATGTCGCCTCTCTACTTTCAGCCTACTCATAGGAGAATAAATTAGCATCTTCACCTCCATCCAGTGAGTGGAAAGGTGATCCAGGAAGCAGTAAATTGGTACCAGGAAAAAAAAGAGTAATATTTCTGTCTGTATAGTGTGACAGAGTAGTGTAAATCACAAGACTGGCTGAACACGATTGCAAATCCTTTGTCAAGTAAAGCAGTGGTTGTTGTCAGGGCTGGCGCTTCCACTAGGCAAACAAGGGAGCCACCTAGGGCGCACTGCAGCCAAGAGCGCAGCCGGGCCGGCTTCCCCAGACTCCATTGGCATACTGCACCATCTGCACGCACTCAAACGGGAATAGTCCTTGTGGCCGCTTGAAAACCTGTAGAGAACTGTGCAGGTCTGAGCGGCCTGTGTCCTATCAGATCACCCCGCCCATCCACAGTGCAGCAGCAGAGTGATCTCTCTAATGCCCTGCAGGCTGGGCTGGTACTATACTGCTGTACCATTCCCCAGGCTGCACAGTGGGCTCCTGAGCTATCAGCCAATGGCAGTGGTCTGTCCTCCCATCCTCCTGCCTTGTACAGTGCGTCTTGTTAATGCCCGAACTGAGCTGCG
>NW_017306272.1:1287872-1368353 GCF_000935625.1 Nanorana parkeri
CAATGTAAGGAGTAGTAACTTGTATTGTCATATAAAAAAAAACGATTGCGACCTGAGACCCTCTGTACCCCTCCTGAGATCTTCCTCACCTCTCCTGAAACCACCTGCACCCCTCCTGAGACCTTCCGCACCCTACTTAGACCCTCTGCACCCCTCCTGAGACCTTCCACACCTCTCCTGAGACACTCTGCACCCATCCTGAAAAACTCTGCACCCCTCCTGAGACCCTCTGCACGCCTCCTGAGACCCTCTGCTCCTATGCTGAGACTTTCTGCACCACTCCTGAGACCTTTTGCACCTCTACTGAGACCTTCTGCACCCCCTCCTGAGACCCCCCCACCCCCTTCCTAAACGAGACATTGTGCACCCCTTCTGAGACCCTCTGTACCCCTCCTGAGACCCTTTGGCCGAGACATCAGGCTGGCACCCCATAAGAGAGTGGCAGCACAGAGTATGTAGCAAATTTATTTACTATTATTCTGCATTGCTGTATAATGTGTTGCTGGGATTTATTGTCCTCTATAGCTAGTGGTATTCTGCATTGCTGTATAATTTAACAGTTTCATGTTTTATTTTCTCTATAAATCAAACTTGGCAATTTTTATGTTTTTGGGTGGGTTTGGGGGGGGGGCAAGTAGCTGGTCTTGCCTAGGGCACAAAATAGACTGGTTGTTGTGGAATTTATTTCATGTATGCTACTTAAAGATCTGTAAGTTACAATTTTGTTTCAATTGTGCATACGCCTTTCTATAGTAGTATATAGCACCTTTTTCTTCTGTCTGTAATTCTTCTTATCACTTGCCAAAACTATTACAAGTCCCCTGGGGAATTTTCTTCATATGAATTTATAGTATGTTGAAGTATTTTTTGTTATTTGGTTTCTTTCCAAGAAGCCAGAAAACATAATTTGATTCCAGTTGAATTTGCATTTTTGGCAATATAGTGCAGAAAACTTGATTTAACACAGTAATAGTTTAGGCGATGTTAGTTTAGTGGTGGATTGGTGCCATTTCCTAGTAAAGAAAGGGAGGTAATAGAAGCATTTTGAAGACTGAAAGAAGGAACCAAGTGAAGAAGAAACAAGCCTGCGGATGGCATAGTTATGTTTATGCTTAATATGCTCTTTTATGTTGACAAGAATTAAGCATACCTGCTCGCTTCTGCGTGTATGGCCAAACATATTAAACTGTGCATGCCAACAATATTCATGAACTTGGCTTGTGTCTGAATCTGTAATACATAGGAGGCCAAGACAAAATATATTATGTGTTATAGTGACCTTTGGTGCTGAATTACTGTAAACTGCCCAAATGAAGTCTCACAGACGTCCCATAGATAGTATAAGGCACACAGCCCTTATAGCATTGGCTAGAGCGGTCTAAACACTGATTATTGCCTTTTAGGTTTTTGTCCATAATGTTATTTGGTGTAGAGTAGGTGAGAAAATATGGCAGCCAAAATAAGTCTCAGGGCAGAATAGCTAGATATCATCAATATAGCTTTTAGCAAAGAGACAATTAACCCAAAGCAGTTTATCCGGTCTAAAGGTTTCTCTTATTAATTTGGACACGTTTTAAGTAAATTTTCATAAAATTCCTTGTCTTACGTTTTAATTTCTTTGCTATTTTCATTAATTTTATCTGTGAGTTTTATTGTCTTCTGTGAGAGTTGTCTGCTTCTTTCAGACACCAACTATTGCATTACTTAGTAATAAATAGTGTATCTAAGGCCCTTTTATGCTTGGAACATTGCACTATATTTCTCGTCTTTTAATTATCTAACTCCCTAATGGTTTCTTTCAATTTGCTTATAAAGATTGTGATTTTTTTTTGTTTCAAGTAAACTGTATCAAATTCAATAAGGGAGCATTTCTGTACATTCATAAATAGATACACAAATAAAACAAGTCTATGTTATGCATGAAAACAAAATGGCTATAATCAAGATATGTATATCAGTGTACTATAGTTAGGATTGAAAAAGAAAAACAAAATTTCGTGTTTAGTTTACTATTGTGTACTTTGATTGTAGTCCATCATGGGAGTGAGCTCAGAGCGGTGGCTACTTTACAACACATACAGGGATTATGGGCAACAAAAGAAGCACCAATTCAGAGATGATTTGAGGATCTACAGTCGAGTGATACACAAATAACATACATTTTTGTTAATAGTTAAAGTACTTGAATGCATTTTTGAGATTTAACTCCTGAGTTTAGTGTCACTTTAAAGATGAACTATAGGATAACCTTTTTTTCCCAAAGTTCCCCTTAGAGTCACGGGAGGACATATACTAACGTCCTCCTGTTATCCAAAACTCAGTATATATCGAGCTATTGCCTGCTATATGCTGAGAACAAGCAGGGAATCACCAGCACTCAGTAATGAAAGCAAATTTGTCCTTTTATTGGACAGAGGCGTCATAGAAATCAAAAGAACCGATATTTCGGGGCCGCGCAGGGTCCCTTCCTCAAGGCAGAAAACATGACAACATAATGATCATCATACCCCACATATATATCCCCTGTAATCAATCAATCATTAGGAGAATACACCTGGGCGCAAAAACGCCATGTTTAAAGATCAAAAAAGTGACAATAAGGCAGAAAACAAACACAACATAAATAAATGAATAATCGTACCAACAATCGAGGCATCCAGGCAGGTGCTGTGGCTGCATAGCGGTCGGCATAATCACGGCATCAGTGTAGAGGCACAGATTGATAGTAATAGTATAATAGATGGGCATTTACGTCTCACTTTCACAGGACGCCGGCGCAGCAAATACCTGTCATAAAAGAGACGAGCAGTCGCTGCTCTCAGAGACCGCACGGCGCATGCGCTAAGGCTACATACCATATATGGTGTGACCAGAGCCGAAGCTTCATAGGTCGCTATGGAGACTCAAGAATAGGTCTCCTAGACGTATAGGGAGCATGCGTCGGAACCATCATAGCATAGACGCAGCCGATTCAAAATAGAAGGGCAAAATAGCCTATAAAGCCAATATGCAGGCACAGCAGTAGTCCTGGGTCAATGAAAGCATCGAAATATTAGATTAGACCAACAATTACGAACAAACACAAAAATACATACCATACAAAACAAGTATGACAAATATGGAGCAAACAATAGGAACAGCCTGACATATGAGAGCTGCACCAGTCAGACCACAAAAGATAATGTACCCAAATAAATATCTTAAATATAATATATGGTATAAAAATACAAAATCGTTTTCAATCTAAAATATAAATCAATTAGATTGAGGTGTGCGGAGGGTACCCCCAACGACCTATTGCTATATGCGGAGAGCGCCACAGCCTGGATGGATCCTGACAATACTGTTGAGATCCACCCGCTGGCTGACTGACAGCGGGCTCGGCCTATCTAAAGGCAGAACAAGCTATGTCCACCCCCTCTGTGGATGTCACACTTCGGCTCTAACTATGGGGATGAGTGTAATTCACTCACCCCATAGTTCTCCTTTAATGCCAACGTTAAAGTTACTGTGTGAGTAGGATGTGCATTGTGTGTAGGTTCAGTTCTGTGATCAGAGCTTACTGTGGATGCACTTGAAATACTACCTGATACTACTACTGATCTCCTGTAAAAAGGCCATCAGCCTGTTGATAATGTCTTGTTTATAATATATTGTAATAGTATAACACTGTTACTAGGAAAAATACACTGAGGCTAGAGGACACCTCACCTAGGCAACATTTCTCACCTTCACATCATAGGAAATGTTCATGTTCGACCGAAACGCCTGAAATCGTATGAAGAACAAATAAGGGTTTGCAAGCAGTCCGTAGTTTCAATATTTTATGAATTGCATTGATTATATTTGCAGAAAGTGAATGCAGCTGTTTCATATTCACAGTAAAAGCAGCCTTGGACAGAAAATAATGGAAGTATATCCCTGAATATGATGTTATCCTAGTAAAGTCTACTTGTGAAGAGTCCCTTCAACCAGAAAAATTTTTTAGACCTTTCAGCTTGCTAGCACATTAAAGATAATTGCGTGCATGAGACGTATCCAATGTGTCTATTTAGATTGCACAGTTGTATAATATCTTATCCTACCTAATTCTCTACATCCATTCAGATCACTTATAGGGTTCCTTCCTGGAGAATTCAGCTGATGCTTCATAAAACTTTACTTGTGTATATTACTTCAAGCAATGTCATTTACTTGCTGTTTTGCACTTATGTTGTTGTGCAATGTAAAGCCAAGTAAAGCACACAGATGATTGTTTTTCGTCTCATAACAAGTCTTTAATGCAGACCTATTTATTTTAATATGTCACTTTGTCAGAGGTCGGAATGCTGATTAGCATGAGTTGCTCTCAGCATACTTTCCAGCGTGCTCTAACAGCAGTGCGCGCTACATTTGCAGTGACACTGTTTTGTTACTTAAACCATTGAAAGCCTTTAAGTTAACATATGGACTTTCAGAAATGGCTTTGAACTCTAGCATAGCATGAACCATACTCCTAATGCTGGAAATAAAAGCATTAATAGTACCTTTATCTTGAATGTCTTCCATTACTGTAATGGCATTAAATATGGTGGTTATTCTTTTATAGCAATGCTGCCTAGCACTGAACATGGAGCAGTGTAAGCACTTTCCCTCTTACGCACAGTTTGAAAAATAGTCCGTTTTAATATGATCTTTTTTATTCTTTGAAATCACTCATGTAATCACATTCAAGCTGCTTTCAAAAGATAAAAAGGAAAATGTTTCTTTTTGCCTAGTGACAGACACGGATTGCTGAATGCCTCCTCTGATTATCATAATTGCGTCATGTATCTCCTTACCTTCTTGGCTTTGTGCCCTCACATAGCGACTGTCGCCATCGTGAGCGTGCAGGGAACCAGCAGTTTGTTGTGCCCACAAGTGCATGTACTCATTATGGGCTCTGTCCCTTGCCATAACTTACCATTTTCTAGTCATTTCCAGTGCTGCCACAAGATCAAAGCGTATGCCACCAGCTTTGTATGTTGTAGCATGCAGTAAACTTGTCTTATCACTGAAGTGTAATATGTGCATGTAATACCTTCTCTTGTTCTCCCTTCCCCCTGATCAACATACAGTTTAAATGTTTCAATCAAATAATTTAATTTTTAAGAAATAACTCTTTTGGGACCCAGTGACATCATCACTGGGTCTTTCAGCTGGTCTTTACTTCATACTAAGATCAGGTTTAGTGGGATGGACCAGCAGGCTTCTGGAAACGTCAGAGCACCCTGCCTCAGATCTTCTTTGAACAGCCCTCCCAAGCCGTGAAAGAGTATTTTGTAAATGTCGAGTACATTGATGGGCCTTAATGGGCGGTCCCTAGTCACTATACTGCTGTTCTTGTGCGTTATATGAAAGAACACATGCCTGGCATCTCTTTAGGTAAGTATGTTCTTCCCTGCTGGCCACTGAGTGCTGCAGATTTTAGCTGTGAAATACAATATTTCCAGCAATAAAAGTAGGATATAGGTCCCCAACCCTGCACTACTATGTACAAAATGAAAAACAGGTTGTTGGAGATCCACTTTTAGCAGCCATATATCCATTGTTTTGTTTTTTTTGGTATTATCTACCAAGGAGTCTAGATAAACAGCAGCGAAAGGAAAGAAACTCTTTCATCCAGTCTTTATTAGGTCTGATAGGCTCCTCTTGATGTTTATGACCTCTGGGCAGTTGCAATGGCTTTATAGGCAGTATGTTTGCCCATGGACTGACCATAACAACCAATTAATCCTGGAATCATGTCCTCACTTTCACCAGAAAAATACCGTCCATGTCTGATTGGTTGCCACTATGGGATCCACGGATAGTTTCCTTCCTGCCAAGTCAGTTTGTTCTGTTATTTTCTAACCTTTGAAAATGCTGTGGTATCAGTCTTATATTCTGCAGACTGATATACTTCTCTAGAAATCCCCTTGCAGTTAAGATCCAATCACAGTTTTTTATTTGTAGTTGTGCTCGGTGCTACACAATGTAGTCGATGAATATGGTACAGAAAGAAAACTTGGCATTGTGTTAAGATGATTGAGCATTCCAGAAATTAGCATTGCTTAACAGCTTATAGAAAGTATCATTCGGTAATGCAACAGATGTCAGGAAAATCCTGCTAATTATAATGCAGCCATGATTTTAAATGTCAGCTATAAGGTATGTTAATGTACTGCTACTTTGAGCATCATTACCCCACTATTTGGTTTTATAGCTGACATGCTTTCTAAAAGTAGAAGAAATACTGATCATTTTTGTAGTGTTCACCAGCCAAAAAAATTTAATTTGCTTCAGAATTCGAAATCCTAATTCAAAAATCACTGCAAATTGGCAACTTTTTATACCAATGTTTTTTACATTACTATTACAGCTTGTTTGAAGCCAAAAAGTGTATTTTTATAGTATGTATAGCTTATATACTGTATCTTTACACGTGTCTGGGATAATAAGTGGTACTTTTGTTTATAACATATTAGAGTAGCTTTCAAGGGAAACTGGAAAACCCTGTTTGTTAGTACGCTTCATATAACAAGACATATAACTTGTAAAACACTTGGCGCTTAAATCAGGTCTTGTATCATGGCAATAGAGTACAGTAGTTCCATACTGCCCAACTCTCCCTCATTTGGAACCAAATCCCTCTGCCCCTCTTTCCTCCTCAGTTGTCCCTCTTTTTGGTCTGATGTACAGATATCTATGAAAAGGTTCCATTTAACTATCAAAGTGTTGTTCTGCATTAAACCTTTTATCGTAACCCTTAATTTTCTTGTTTGCTATTTCGAAAACTCAGTGTAACTAAAAAATAATAATGGGGACAAAAACGATTCTGGGTTTAACTAATCATTTTTGGCATGGACATTTTTAACGGTCCGCTTAACTTGGGACGTGTCAGCAGTGTGTCCATTGCTTACATACATTGTGCTGGAAGGTGTCCCTCTTTCTCATCTCAGAAAGTTGGGAGGTATGTAGTTCTTCTGCTCTGTAAATGATAGGGCTGCATGCATAAACATGCACACGCAGTATAAGTACATTTGAAGCATATTATCTCTTTGGACCCATTCACACTGCAAGGCAAAATGCAGTGTACTGTAACACACAGAGCATTCAGATATGTGTGATGTGGTGCACTATAGCACAGGTACCTTGCAGCACACTGAAGATGTGCACTGGAGGCAATTGACAATGAATGGCAATACGCCTCAACACACATATGCAGTACGTATGTTGTGTGTTACTATTATTATTATTATTACATAGTATTTATATAGCGCCAACAGTTTGCACAGCGCTTTACAATATAAGGAAGACATTACAATACAATTCAAGACAAGATGGTAAGGAGGGCCCTGCCCCTGAGGGCTTACAATCTAAAAGAGGAGGGGGGAATGATACATGAGGAGGTAGCTGTGTGGTTATGAATTATTTGAGAATGTGAAGGTTCAGTGATTAGGTCAAGGTGCGATAGGCTTCCTTGAAGAGACGAGTCTTTAGGGAACGCCTAAAGGCAGTCAAGGTGGGCGATAGATGGACAGGTTGGGGTAAAGAGTTCCAGAGGATGGGAGAGACTCTAGAGAAGTCCTGGAGGTGAGTATGGGAGGAGTGGACAAGGGAGCTGGAAAGCAGGAGGTCAATGGATGAGCGGAGGGGACAGTTAGGGCGATACTTTGAGACAAGGTCTGAGATATATCCGGGGGCGGAGTTGTGGGTGGCTTTATAAGTGACTGTTAATATTTTGAATTGTATCCTCTGGGCGAGTGGAAGCCAGTGCAGGGATTGGCAGGGGGAGGGATGCAGACACTGAGCGGTTGGTAAGGTGAATGAGTCTGGCAGCTGCATTCATGATAGACTGAAGGGGGGATAGCCTGTGTAGTGGAAGGCCAATGAGGAGGGAGTTACAATAGTCAAGACGAGATATAACAAGGGAGTGTATGAGTAGTTTTGCGGTGTCATTGGTGAGGAAGGGGCGTATTTTTGAGATGTTACGAAGGTGAAGGCGGCAGGATTTGGATAGCGATTGGATGTGGGGAAGAAAGGTGAGGTCCGAGTCAAGGATGACACCTAGGACCTTGGCATTGGAGGAGGGGTGGATAGTTGTGTTATCAATCTCAACTGAAATGTTGGGGGAAGGTGCACGGGTAGGAGGAAATATCAAGAGCTCAGTTTTTGAAAGATTGAGTTTTAAGAAATGTTGTGACATCCAGACTGATATGTCAGTTAGTAGATTAGTGACACGCAAGGACACTGAGGGGGAGAGTTGTGGAGTGGAAAGATAAATTTGAGTGTCATCGGCATAGAGATGGTATTGGAAGCCATGTGAGGTTATTAGTTGACCAAGGGAGGAGGTGTAGATAGAGAAGAGAAGGGGTCCAAGGACAGAGCCTTGGGGGACCCCTACAGAAAAAGGAAGAGGATGGGAGGAGTTAGAATTGTAAGTGACACTAAAGAAGCGCATAGATAAGTAGGGGGAGAACCACGAGAGAGCAGAGTCTTGTTGGCCAAGCGAGTGGAGTTTTTTGAGAAGCAGCGAGTGGTCAACAGTGTCAAAAGCAGCAAAGAGGTCTAATAGCAAGAGTAAGGAATAGTGGCCATTGTTTTTAGCGGTTATTAGGTCATTGGTGAGTTTTAGGAGGGCGGTTTCAGTGGAGTGTTTGGGGCGAAAGCCAGACTAAAAGGGGTCCAAAAGGTTGTTATTAGTGAGGTGGCAACTCAGGCGGTTGTAGATAAGGCGTTCTAGTAGTTTACAGGTGAATGGGAGTAAGGAGATAGGTCTAAAATTATTGAGGTTGCTATGGTTCAGTGAAGGTTTTTTGGGTATTGGGGTGACTAGTGCATGTTTGAGAGGGGTAGGAAAGATTCCAGTAGAGAGGGAAAGATTGAAAATGGGAGTAAGAGAGTCTAGGATAGAGCAAGAGGGTGACCAAAGTAGTTTTGAGGGAACAGGGTCTAGGGGGCAAGTTGTGAGGTGGGTGTCAGAGAGAAGCTTAGTAACCTCCTCTGTGGTGACAGGGTCAAACGAGGAAAGTAACAAGTGTGATGGAGGATCAGGTACTATAATAAAAGGGGCAGTTGATTGGACAGTGGCTATCTGATCTCGAATTGTATCTATTTTGTTTTTGAAATGAATGGCAATGTCCTGGGCAGTGAGTTAGTTAGTGGTGGTGGAGGACATAGTAGAGACTTGAAGGTAGAAAAAGTTGACGAGGTCTGGATGAGAATGTGTTAATGAGAGTGACAAAATAAGTTTGTTTGGCAGCACGGAGGGAGAAGTTATATTTTATCAGGGCAGCTTTATACAGGGTAAAGTCTTGCAGAAGCCTGTGTGTGCCTGTGCACACCCTAATCACCCCGAGGGCAAGACTTAAACTGCAACAGTGGGTGACATATTTTTAGTCACTGAGCCGGTAAGGAGATTATAAAGATCTCTCTGTAACAAGCGCAGAGATACAGAGCACAGCAGCACATGCCACTTACATTCCTCTAATAACAGCCACATACTCGGTGTCTGGGAAGCTGCAAGGGAGCGTGGCTGCAGCTACCCATCCAATCAGAAGCTGGGCAGGTAGTCACATGACCACCTGCCAGGCCTTCTGTTTCATTACTGCACTCCTGTTTGAAGAGGTAAGGGACAGTTGAAGAGATGGGGATCCAGGGTGCCTCAGGTCTATTTATGCATGATATATATATAACAGTACTCCTCCTAATAATGCCTAAGTGGGACGGTTCCATCTTTGTTTAGGCATCATTAAGAGTCAGCATCACTTTTTTGCTTTAAAAGCCTTACCGAGATGGCACAATCATGTAGGTCTGTGCAGTAGCTTTTATGTTCTGGGCTGTATGACCCATGTCACATGCAGATCAGCCACCTTCTGCTGCCTTTTACAATATCACTTACTGCAAAGTTAAAATGTGAGTGATGATCTGGTGAGAGAAGAACAAGGAATGGCTTCCTCCTTCCTGCAGGATGTGGACTTGTAAAGTGAAAGATATGTCTACGTTAACATCCAGCCATCATATTTTTTTTACCATTAGCAAATATTTGTACAAATATGACTTACGTTTTTCACATCTTTTTGCAGGAAGAAGATCTTGAAGCTCAAATTTCATTCCTCCAAGGACAACTGAACGATTTGGATGCAATGTCCAAATACTGTGCAAAAATTATGAATATCCATCTTGGTAAGTAGTAACCTCATGTTACCATTCACTTCTATCTATGACTGTCACAGATCTAAGTTCTGCAAAAATGAAATTAAGATATGTATGGGTCACAATACAGAGAGTCGTATTAATCCTTGGACAAAACTGCCCATGGTTTACCATTGAACTACAGTAAGGATTTGAGGTTGGACATTGGCTGCTGTTATTCCAATGATGAGGCACTAAGAGCGCAAATCCGAAAATATAAATGGTGTGATTTGAATGAAAAACTGTTTTCAGAAAGTGAAGAACTTACTTGTGGTGTCAGAAGTCCGGGCGTGGTGGAGAATCGCTTCACTTTCTGAAAACAATTTTTCATTCAAATAACACCATTTATATTTTCGGATTTGCGCTCTTAGTGCCTCATCATTACGTTCACAGGGTCCTCCTCCTGTTTTTTGAGCAGCAATCCACACAATTCGCATCCACGCACGCCCTGCATCTCTGAGAGAGTGCTGTGTTTTTTTCTTCTTGTTGCTGTTATTCCAATGCCAGGCATCTGAAGCTGCATAAATATCAGTCCTCGCGAAAAAGTGACTCACTGTGCTGCCATTGTAACATTGAGGGCTTTCTGAGAGGACAAGAGAACATAGTGATGAACCTATTACTGTGATGCTGCTGTTTCCTTGTCCAATCACAGACTTGGGCAGGTGCCAAACCAACCAGTATTGTAGCCAACAGAGAGGTGTAAGGGAGTACAGGACCTGACTGTGCTGCCTGATAGGGCTGCCTGAGTCAAGAATGACTTAACAGAAATCAGATCCTAGATAAGTTAGTTAACAAATACATTTTCAGCTGTATAATTAGCTGTTTGCTTGGACTTTAACCACTTCAACTTTCGCACCTGTGTACCCCTTATGGACCAGATAATTTTATTCATTTCTGCTATGGGCCTGTTTATTCTGTGATTACTTTGTCATTTCTTAAGATAACAAAGTACTACATATTTATTTATTTTTAGAACAAGCAAGGCTATTTTTTGTGACATTACCTTGCATTTTTTATGAAGTCTGTAGACACAAATACATTAACTAGCAGATAAGTTTTGGTTGTAAAAAATGAGTGTTACTGTAGATAAAATGTACAAATTTTATTCAATAATTTTGCTCCACGTCTAATGACTCTAACGTTTTTACTGGTGCAAAGCACTGCAATGTACAAATGGAATAAAGGTGTTTTTTTTTCAATTTTGCACATTTTAATGCTGAAAAAATAAAATAAAACCAACAAAAGATTAAAGTATTTATGTTGTTAAAATTAGAAATAAAAATAAAATCTGAATCTAATAGCTAAAGGGGATCAGGTGTTAATTAGTAGACATGTGCACTGCCAAAAAAATTTGTTTAGTTTCGTTTTAAATTCGGATTTGTGTTATTTAGTTTTTCGGGATTCGGGTGTGAAAGTCAATTCGAATTCGGATTCGGACGAAATTCGTTAGCGGTAGTTCGTTCGCACGTTCGTTTCGTTTTCGTTTCATTCATTCATTCGTTCGTTTGCAGCAAAGTGACATTTGAGGGGGAAAATGTTTTTCTTCAACGAACGAAACGAATAAGAAACAAAACGAACTACCGCTACCGAATTTCGGAAACGGAAATTCGGATTCGTTTGCATTCGTTATATCTGTAATTTGGAATTCGGATACATCCGAATGTCTGAATTTCCGAACATTCGTCCGAATTTCGATTC
Organism: Nanorana parkeri; assembly: GCF_000935625.1. Lineage (NCBI taxonomy): Eukaryota > Metazoa > Chordata > Amphibia > Anura > Dicroglossidae > Nanorana > Nanorana parkeri. The sequence continues at coordinate 1,299,765 of NW_017306272.1, forward strand.
GGAACGAAACGAATTGCACATGTCTATTAATTAGGGCTGCTTAGTTTTAGCTAAGGGTTAATAAGGGTTAAATAGGAACATTTGCAGGTGAACAGAGTAAATACAAAAATGTCACTGCATTTCTGGATTATGTTTCTGAACAATGTTTACAAACACTGTTCGGAAGCTCCGTATTTCACAGCAGCCACAGTAGCTGCTACCACGGTAGCAAGTCCTGGTTTTTCATTTGGTATGGGAAACGGCAACAACAAGAGAGGGACAGGCCAGGCCATGTTCTCCCTTTATACTTCAGTTAAGTTTTTTTGGGTGTTTCATAGTACACTACAACTGGTTAACAAAGAAAAAGTAGCACTTAATGTGCAAATAAACTTCCAGTATTTCAGTGTCATTACTGGTATTCTTTCTGACAGGTTCAGCGGCAAAGTGTCATAGAAAATGATAAGAAAATGTTGGGAGCTATGAGTTCACAGACATGTCACACCGTTACTGACAATAATCCTTACCGTATCTGAATTCCTTCTCTAATGCAAATTTACCATGCAAAATCGAAGAATCTGCTAGATACTCCACAGCTCAAGTAAAAGCTGATTTGCACTTTATAGTTACCATCAAGCATACCTTAGAAAGAATTGCCATGGCATGTGTTATTAAACATTCAACTAGAGAGAATGTACCATGTAAATGCAATTGAATCATTCTAATGCATCCTCTAACGCTCCCCCTTGTCATCAGTGTATGCTAGAAAGTGCTACAGCAGCTGGATACAGAGCAGTGAGCTAATCTTGGCTCAGCCAACACCTGAGATACATTTCTAATCACATTGGGTGCCACCGACATTTCTGGCTGTTTGGGTCAAAATGTATTGTCAGCACACAAATCTGAATCTAATAGCTAAAGGGGATCAGGTGTTAATTAGTAGACATGTGCACTGCCAAAAAAATTTGTTTAGTTTCGTTTTAAATTCGGATTTGTGTTATTTAGTTTTTCGGGATTCGGGTGTGAAAGTCAATTCGAATTCGGATTCGGACGAAATTCGTTAGCGGTAGTTCGTTCGCACGTTCGTTTCGTTTTCGTTTCATTCATTCATTCGTTCGTTTGCAGCAAAGTGACATTTGAGGGGGAAAATGTTTTTCTTCAACGAACGAAACGAATAAGAAACAAAACGAACTACCGCTACCGAATTTCGGAAACGGAAATTCGGATTCGTTTGCATTCGTTATATCTGTAATTTGGAATTCGGATACATCCGAATGTCTGAATTTCCGAACATTCGTCCGAATTTCGATTCGGAACGAAACGAATTGCACATGTCTATTAATTAGGGCTGCTTAGTTTTAGCTAAGGGTTAATAAGGGTTAAATAGGAACATTTGCAGGTGAACAGAGTAAATACAAAAATGTCACTGCATTTCTGGATTATGTTTCTGAACAATGTTTACAAACACTGTTCGGAAGCTCCGTATTTCACAGCAGCCACAGTAGCTGCTACCACGGTAGCAAGTCCTGGTTTTTCATTTGGTATGGGAAACGGCAACAACAAGAGAGGGACAGGCCAGGCCATGTTCTCCCTTTATACTTCAGTTAAGTTTTTTTGGGTGTTTCATAGTACACTACAACTGGTTAACAAAGAAAAAGTAGCACTTAATGTGCAAATAAACTTCCAGTATTTCAGTGTCATTACTGGTATTCTTTCTGACAGGTTCAGCGGCAAAGTGTCATAGAAAATGATAAGAAAATGTTGGGAGCTATGAGTTCACAGACATGTCACACCGTTACTGACAATAATCCTTACCGTATCTGAATTCCTTCTCTAATGCAAATTTACCATGCAAAATCGAAGAATCTGCTAGATACTCCACAGCTCAAGTAAAAGCTGATTTGCACTTTATAGTTACCATCAAGCATACCTTAGAAAGAATTGCCATGGCATGTGTTATTAAACATTCAACTAGAGAGAATGTACCATGTAAATGCAATTGAATCATTCTAATGCATCCTCTAACGCTCCCCCTTGTCATCAGTGTATGCTAGAAAGTGCTACAGCAGCTGGATACAGAGCAGTGAGCTAATCTTGGCTCAGCCAACACCTGAGATACATTTCTAATCACATTGGGTGCCACCGACATTTCTGGCTGTTTGGGTCAAAATGTATTGTCAGCACACACTGAAGGGGAAACAGTAAAAAGGTATTGGGCCGTCAAGCGGCAATTGTACCCCCTTGGTTTAATTTCAGATTAAAAACTAATATTTATATAAAGGTGTTGCTTGAATTGTACAAAATGCATTTTAACAGTTTAAAAATCCCAAACAGTAAAGTTAGAGTGACACTAAACTAAACTGAGGAAATAAATCTTAAAAATACATTCAAGTACCTTAACAAAAATGTATTGTATTTGTGCATCACTCGGCTGTAGATCCTCAAATCATCTCTGAATTGGTGCTGGCACTGGCTAATTTTGCTACCCATGGGTCCCTTTGTGTGTTGTAAAGTAGCTACTGCTCCGAGCCCACACCCGCAACTTTACAACATACACAGGGACCACAGGGAACAAAATTACTGCAGTGGAAGCCTACAGATTACAGGTAAAAATTGCAGCAAAAGCTGATTTTGTTATATTTTTGGGTTAATTATTATATATTGTTATTTTTGGCCGGCATTGTACCCTAAATCATTTGTGTTTTCTAAACTTGGGCCGTCAATTTGCTGAATTTTACCTGAATGACATTACTACTATGCTACTGCTTGCAGTGCATTGCTCAGTCACTGCTTGCCAAGCAGCAGATGAGTTGCCACACTGCTGTGTGCACTTATGGATAAGGACTACAGGCAGTTGTGCTGGGTCACAGTGAGCATGTAGTCTCCCCATCATCAGGGGTTTTCAGGCTGCCAATCATGGTCACATGCACCCTCTACATACCCACCCACCTACCCAAACTGACTGAAAGCATTTCAATGTGCCAATGCTTTTCACACTGCTAATGCAAAGGGTATCAGGTTGCATCACTCAACCATTACTATCCGCCCACAGTATTGAGAAATACCCTTTCACACCAGGGACATCACTGTAGCAATGTAGCTGCACCTTCACACATGCCTACTGCTCAGGCTATGCACAGAGGGAAAAACACAGATGCGGTCATGTGACTGTGGAAATAAAGATATTAAAGAGTTATTTTGGGAAGGCTTTGTAAAACTTTTTTATATGTGGAATGTGTACTTTTGCAGTGCAGTGATACTTTATATCTACTTTAATATTTATATCTTGGTTTTTGGAGTTTCGCAGAATCATGTCCGTTTCCAGCAATTTGCTGTCTATCTGCCTCACTTACTGTTTTCATTTCTGTTTTCAAAAAATGCCTAATTATTACTATGGAATTACGGCTATATCACTCTGCAGCTTGGCTGCATGCAATTAGGATACATTAGACATGCCACACTAAAGGTGGCCATACACGTTACAACAACTAAGGCTAAGGTCTTGCGAGAGTTTTAAAGTAATTTAAAAAACGTACGATCTGCCCATCTTGGACAGACAGATCGTACTTGCGATCATCGCAAGCCCGCCGCCCTGAGGGGCGGGCTTCCGATGACCACAATGCTGAACGGGCAGTGTGCGCGTGCACACACCGGCCCGTTCGGCATTTGTCTCCCGAGCATCGTTCAAACCAGACGAAAATCATAAGATTTTCGGCTGGTTTTCTAGCATGCTCCTTAGACAAAAGACATGCGACCGTACAGTAGAAATGGTCGCACGTCTTCATTCACACTGCACGATTCGCGTACGAGAATCATGCAGTGTATGGGCACCTTAAGTCTTTGTCGGGGAATATTCAGTGAGGGGAAAACAGCTTGACTGATTGGGAATTGATGAGTGGCAAACTGCCCATAACAATCATTATTTTGAATATTTATTTGTATTTCATTAAAGCATTTGTTTTACTTTCACTTACCCATTTGTTAATCCTCTAAATGCTTGTAATGGGAAGTATACATCACTCAAATACTTTCGTTCTCTTCATTAGTTACTGTAATGGGGGATCAGGTGGAGATGGAGAGTTATGGGAGACACCCACATGGACACAGCCTTTACCTTGTTTAGACTGGATTTTAATGTGGACCTCAGAGGGGAAAGTAACATCCATGCCACATGGCAGCATACTTAACAGAAGAGCCTGCACTGGTTCCCTTTTACCATCCTTTAAACTATGTGGGATTGTCTATCAGCATTGAATAATAGATGTGATATAAAGTTGGGTTTATGTCATCTGGTTTTTATCTCATTTGTGGTGCAGTTTGGACAACTGGTTACATCCTAAGCCTAAAAGAAAACCCATACTAGGGAACCTGTGCCCAAGGAAAGGCCTAGTCACTAGCATTGCCTGTAGACTCCCCGCAGCTGAACTGTCTCTATGTGGAGGCTGCTATCCTTGCTAGTGGTGAAGGGCTTTTTTTCCTCATGTTAGAGCTGCTCCCTGTTGACTGGTGGGATCATCAGGTTCACCTTCTTCCCCTCTCCAACAGTGAGCAGCACAGTAATGACATCACCAAGTCCCTTGAGGTAGGATGATCTCACACTGTAGATACACAGCTAGCAAAACTTTCTTTTTTTAGGTTTAGGTCCTCTTTAACTTATTTTGGGATAACCTCAATTATAACCACTGTAGTTTTGTATGCTTTAACAGCTGCCTCCATAATGTCAGAAAACCTCAGGAAAATACTGCTTTAAAGGAGAACTATGGGGTCAGTGTTTTTCCCCATAGTTCTCCTTAGGGTAGCGGGAGGACACAAACTAGTGTCCTCCCGTTACCCTAAGCTCATTATACCGCGAGCTGTATACTGAGACGCCGCACCTGGAGCGGATCCCGACGTAGATGACGGGATCCGCCCAGCTGCGTGAGTGACAGCTGGCTCTGCCTATCTAGAGGCAGAGCCAGCTGTACCCGCCCCCTCCCCTGTCCGTTCTGCCAGTCAGCGCTGGAGGATCGGAGAGGGGAATCCAGCCCCTCCCCCTGTAACGGCAGAGAGCCGTGACAGGATCGAGAGGTGAGGGAACCCGGTATGTGTTCCCTCACCTCCCGATCTACTGAGCCAACCTGTGACAATCTCATTGTCACAGGTCGGCTTAGAACTGTGAGGTGAGTGGAAATCACTCATCTCATAGTTCTCCTTTAAGGTCTCTATGTGGGGCTTATGGCTTGTTTCCCCACAGTACACTATCCTTTGCTGCAAGACCTCGCTGATGGAGGTCACTAAATTGTCATTGCATATAATACCAAGTTTAACCATGCAGCTCCACCGTTATCCTCTAGCTTTCATAGAAGGCATGCACCTCAATGATTAGTGACTGACAGCTATGGAATATAGAATGTGAACAATGACACCAGACTCTGAGCATAATAGGTATTTATTAGCATAATACATAGACAGATTAGGTCATTTTAGATGTTCTATTAGTAAAAGTACGTACTGGCTCATAAAAAAGCAGTACAAGCAGCACATGGACATGCGCCAGTTTGTTGATAACGTTTTTATGTGGGATCACTGTATGCCATAAAGTGTGTGTTCCTTCAGTGTCAGTAGTCACCCGTGGCGGATTAAATAGATCCCAGTGTAAGTTCAGTGTTCTCACCATTTTCTAAAACTAATTTACAGACTGCCACAGTGCAGTATGAATCACATTATCGATCACAGCAGACTCACAAGCTGCTAGGGGTTACATTCATTTTAAAGCTAAAAATACATTACAGTAGAACATTTGCCGATAGATGGAGTGCCGGCATGTCCTGTAGAGTGATCCTTTTATTGTACTCTTGTTCAGGACATTCTTGTGTTGCTGCAGTCATTTCTGGAAACATTTTTAAATAGTACAGCACGACTCTTGGCTTTTCAGCTTGTAAAAACAGTGTGGAAATGATGAAAATCATAAAATATGCCATATAAGAAGTATTTTTTATGAGTATTCCAAACCTTCAGTAAGAATTAACCTAATACTTTGTAAGAAGAAATGCACATCCAGACGGGGACAAATTTGTTACCCTTCCTTGAGTACCCACTATTTTCTCTAAAACAACTTGAAACTGGCCAAAGTTATTGGCATCCATCATTGTTTATTGCATATTTTAAAAAAATCAGACTTTGCTTTTCGGCTATGATTCAGTAGAATATTTAACATATTAAAACAAATAAAAATTGCATGGACAAAAATGATGGGACAATTAACATAATGTTTTGTTGTTAGAGGCAATTACTGCAACAAGTGATTTCTGTAGCTTTTGAGGAGACTTCTGTTCCTGCCAACAGGTAGTTTTGTCTTTCTGAGCAAACTGCTCTGGCTGTCTCTGGTTTGCAGGGTGTTTTCTTCAGATTGCATGTTTCAGCTTTCTTCATAGATGTTTGATAGTATTCAGATCAGGGCTCGCAGAAGGCGAGACAGTATGTTTCACTCCAGAATTCCTTGATAGGTTTGAAATTTCGATGTGTCATGCACAGATTCAAGTAGATTACTGTCCATAACCCATTGCAAGCCTGACCGATAAGTCCCTGGAAAGCTCTAGTGGGTGCTGCAGTGACAAACGGATGGCGTGCCCTTCAAGTCAAGTAGATGATAAGTCACTGGCACACCAAAATCCTTAATCAATATGTCTTTTACTGACACTTGATCATAGTATCACAAAAATTCACGGCCACATGGGATCGCTTTATCAGGCAGAACAGTGTTATAAGGTGAAAGAAAACAGCAAACATAAATACACCAGTGCAGAATCCACAAACCAAGCAGAACACACCATTCTAACCTCCCAGTGTTATTATATCTTATTCCTGCCATTAATCCATATATACAGCACACATTTATGTAGCAAGTAAGCTTCATAGTATGTGACAAAGTTGTAAGGGTAACCTATAGGCCTGATGTGTTAATGAGTTGTAGATGGCAGGTTACCATTACAACATTGTGACTTATCTTCATCTGCACAGATTCAAGGCACCCCCTGCCTGACACAGCAAATCATCCTGAAAACATAACCAAGCCCCCTCCATGTTTCACAGTAGGTATGATCTTTTCTTTGAAAGCTTCAGTTTTTTGACTGTGACCATAGAGCTTATGTCCCTTGCCAAAAGACTCCATTTTTTTCTCATCTGTCCAAAGGACATTTTCACAGAAGCATTGTGGCTTGTCAATATAAGTTGTAGAAAATTCAATTCTGGGTTTTTTTAGTTTTTCTTCTAACAGCAATGTTTTCCTGGGCCTTCTTCCTTTGAGCCCACTGTCACTCAAAAAGAGATCAATGGTGCAATCAGACATTGATGTACCTTGAACTTGGAGTTCACCCTCTGTCTCTTAGAAAGTTTTGGCTTTTTGTCTAACATTTGCACAATTCTTCTGTTTAATCTAGGGTAGTTTTTTTCCTCTTCTGGCCACGTCTGGGGAGGATAGCTACACTCCCAAATAATATTTGCAAAAGTAGTCACAGGAACATCAAGCTGCTTAGAGGTGGTCCTACAGCCTTTACCTCTAACATGCTGCTCTATCATTTTTTTTCTGATCTCCTCAGACACCTTTCTCCTTTGCTTTATCTGGTCCACATTCAGTGTGGTGCACATGATGATACCAAACAGCAGAGGGACTACTTTTCTCCACCAAGTTAAATAGGCTGACTGATTTTAAGATTCGATTTTTTATAATACAACCAGCAAACTCGTTAAATATAACTTTAGTTTCTATAGTCATCTCTTACCTAGGGTTTAGTTGGATAATAGAGGAGTGGCTGCACAGTACTAACATTGCCCCAGTGACCTCCTTTCCTTTAAGCGTGTTTGGTGTTGCAACTAACAGTAAAGTGTAAAACAACCGAGCCCTAATTGGCTCCGAGTGCTGAGCCCCCCGATAGTATGAGTGCCAAGGTGCAGAGGATTACAGGAGCTTGATATAAGGACAGATTCAAGTGCTTATGCTATTTGTACACTGAAAATATGTTTACTGTTTTTGAATGTACCTCATCACATACATCAATATGTAAAATAAAGTCCTCCCTGCAAAGAAGATTGTTAATGCTGAACTTTCCTGCTGAATCCTCTGAATCTGACACTTCTTGAAGTGTTGGATTACTGGTCCCCTGCTGAGCTCAGGGTCTCGGCTAGCAGATTTCAAGCTGTGCTGACAATACAGATCAGACTGTGACACACACAGCTGAATGGGCCATCTGAATGACTCAGAGGAGGGACACACACACACCCCTTCTAAACAGATGTCTCCTCTACATCTTCAGTCGCAAAGTGCCTGCTGCTCTGTTCTCTTATTAGGAATCTTAGTATGCACTGCACACATTGAAGCCAGAAGTACCCAGAAATAAATGTGTGGGAAATAAGGATTTTAACCAAATAAAAACAGTGTTATAAAATGTCAGTTGAAACACATAGTACTCTATTTCTAAATAGATTCACACAACTTTTACCCGAGATCATTCGTTTTGATTTTCAATTCGCAACTGAATTGAATTAGAAAAATGTGAAAACATTTATCACTATAAAGTTTTTAAAGATTGTTTAGATCCACTATTGTTTCCCTAAAACAACCATTGAGCAATATATGCATTTATTTTTTTTGCTAAAATGTAAAGATTTTTCTAAAACAACAACATTGTTAATTACATTCAAGCTGAACTCCAGGCAGATATAAAATAAACCAATTAATGCAGCTTTGTATTCATAAATACATCCTTAAATGTATTTTGATAAATGCAAGCAATGTAAGCACTTAAATTTGACTTGGTATCAGCCTCTTGCCACCCCTTTTACAGCAAAGCTCAGACTGGACCAGGGAGGAGCAGCACAAGGAGACAGTCAGTTGTGCTGCAATGCTCATGTACTAACAAGGGACGTGTTAGGGGATTGACAGAAAGGTAAACGCATCAGTCTGCTTCTTGTCCTTTTACTATGCAGTTAGTCACAGGCTGAGGGATGCAAAAGCCTGTAAGTGTAACTTAACTGCAGCAGAGAAAATCAGGTCTCTTGGTCTGCCAGATGGCCAGGGCTGTGTAAATCTCACAACTAGATGGACAAAAATACAAATCCTTTGGCAGGTAAAACAACTCCCTTTTATCTGTGTTTTAGCTGTTTGCTTACAATTCAGCTGAAGAAAAGAAAATGGCTCCCATTTAAATAATTCCAGGCAAACTTTTTCGTAGCCCTTGCAGTGGGGCCGGCTGTTACAGGGCTCCCTCCTGCCTGTCTGCGGTTCCGCTGCAGCAATGGTATGGCCCTCGCACAGTGTATTGGACATGGTGACTCATGGAACCTTAGACGCGCTGCAGCGGAGGGAGAGAGGGACTCCAGAGATCAGTCTAAGAGCAAGTCGGCTCCAAGGATCAGGAGGCTATAACTTTGTTATTTTTGCACCTAGAAACAAATGAGCACTTAACCCTTGCAACGTGGGGGTAGATTCACTGCAAGGGTTAGGAAAAAGTTAGCCCGGAATTCTGCTTTCTCTGTGCCCCTCTTAGAGAACACAATAGTTGATTTATGCAGTTAAAACCAAAAACCATATCTGCAATACTTTTTATTTCCTCAATGCAATTTACCATGTGAAAATTTAAATCTCATTAGGTAAGCCCTATTCCTGTTTAAGTATAAAGGTGTCCCATAAAGTAATTTATTGAAATATATGGCTGCTTGTTTTTGAGAAGCATCGCTTTAGGTAATAACTGTTAATTAGCTGTGTTATAAACAACTATATATACAGTATATTAAAATATGTGTAGGATTTCTATCATGATCAATATCAAATAATAGCTTTATTGTGGTTTGGATTCTATTTTTCGTACATACTAATACTTTAATCCCCTCTTAGGTAACATTCCCAGATATGCCGTGGCTTATGTAAAGAATATGTAACTCTGCTCCATGTTTTCAGTGACTTTTATCACTTAATACAGCCCGGTAGAATTAAGGAGGGTTGATATATTTGTCTTATATTTCCCAGAAGAAACATTTCAATTAGTAGCCAAGGTGACTGGATGATGTTATTGAAGACGAATCATGATTTGTTAGTAGTCTTCAGCCATATGTCACATAAAAGCCAAGGATTTCTTTACATTGATAATGCAGACAATTTGTGTTTTAGGCGTATCTGGAGAGCTTTACGTCTGTCTGATTTTGTAAGTGTAAAATTTAATGTGATTGAATATTCCCATAGTACCGCTGAAGCACACTTAGATTTCTTATTCTGAAGCTAATTAGAAGCAAGTTGTTTGGCCGATTACAGGTTATTATTGTAGGGGATATAAAAGATTGCAGTCATTTCTAAAACATAAAAACCTCTTGCATAACTGCTTAGTTAAAAGCAAAGTACAGTGAACATCGATCTCAATGTGACTTTTATAAAGAGAGCTTCAGCCGAGATAAAAATCATTAGTAAGCTTACATAATATATTGTTATGTCTATTTGGTTTCTCTTTGTTTTAATGCACAAATTTAAAAAACCCTGTCACCAGAAAAGGGAGGCACCGATACCGCTTTTTCGGTATCGAGTACGAATACCAATATTTTTGTTATTTGGTACTCGCCTTTACCGAATACCCCCGAGGTGGATACGACCCACCGCCTGGCTTCTTGATTGCCTGGGAAGCTGGTGTTCTACCGAAAGAACACCTGCTTCACGCTCCCTCTCGACAGTGCGAGTACACTACGAGTACTCGCCGAAATACCCGGCATCGGGACCGATACCAGTATCGGTATTGGAGCATCCCTACACCCGTCCATTTATTTCCACAAAAGGCCTCCCATAAGATGAGATGTGCATTTACCATATTTTATGCATGTTATTTACCTGTGAAAACGTCCTTTGTGGAGACATCCAAATGCCTTGAGACTGCTCCTGGGCCCTGCCATCATGGGTGTGATGGCAGCAGCCCCAAAAGACCCAGAGTTGTCACTCAATAGACAATCTGCCTATAGTATTCTCCTTCACTGCTCCCTCGGCTGATCCATAAAAGGTGTATGTACGGAGGTAAAGGGTGGAGGACCTAGGTCAGCACAGGCAGTAAGTAGAGGAAAAGGCTATGGTGTACAAGAAGGGAGGGGGGCTGTGCTAGGAAATTGACCCTACCTGGAGTAGTTACATTTTGTAACGATTTCAAAGGCAAAATGCAAGTGAATAAAAAAAGTATGGGATAGAAAAACTCATGCATGAATTCAAAAAAAGTATAAGACTCACTGCTCCAATTCCATCAGACTGCATATCAATATGCACTTCGAGTGCAGGCTGCAGTGTGCTCACACTTCTTTATACGATATCTCTCCAATCAGCCGCACAAGTCCGATGTCATAAAATGCAACTTTATTGTTGTAAATTCAGTATAATAGTCCAAAATACAGCATGTACACCACCATGATAGCTCTCCCACTTCAGCCCCGCTCACGCGTTTCACCACCTGGGCTTAATCATAGAGGTGAAGTTATGACTGCATGAATTCAGTTATGATACTAGATTTTTCCGTGTTTTTACCAGCAATTACTTAAAGTGTATTTCCACATTTGCAACCAAATTTGCAGCCACCTATTTTATATTTGTTACGTGTTTCCATTTACATAGCATAAGCTAAGAAATAAAATAAAAATGCTTCTTGCAATATAAATTGATTTTACTGGGGTTAGGGTTTCTTGGCTTCTCTTTCTTTTGAAATGTTAAGAGGGGCTGCGAGGGGTGAGAGGTTAAAGGATTAAAAGCCTGGCTTATCCATTGTATTTTTAATCAAGTTAATGATAGAAACACAATCCTCAAACTTCAGTCCTAAGTCTTTCTATAAGGACAGATCACTGTGAAGGTGCTCAGAAAAACCTGGGATCAGGTAAGGAAAGAAATCTTAAAAAAATATATATTTCTGTGTGAAAAGATACACATAAGAGACATATAGAGGCATTTTCTTATAGGAGAATTATGGGGTGAGTAAAAAACATCCCCATAATTCAAGACAACCTGTGACACTGAAGCTGTCACAGGTCGACTGTATTAATCGGGAAGTCAGCGAACACATACTGCCGATCCACTCCCTGCAAAGAGCGGTGACTGCCAGTCACCGCTTCCCGCAGGGATTCCCCTCTTAGTTTCTCCAGTACTGACTGGAGGAACGGACAGTAGAGGGGGTGGGCACAGCTGGCTCTGCCTCTAGAGAGGCAGAGCTAGCTGTCAATCAGCCAGCGGGGTCGATCTCAACAGTATTGTCAGGATCTGTCCTGGTTGCGGCGTGGCTCTGCGCTCTCAACATATAGCAGGCAATAGCCCACTATATACAGTGGAACCTGGGTTCACAAACTTTCTTTCCACGATTCTGGTCGTGAACCGAATCAAATTTTCCCATAAGGTTTAATGTAAATAAGGTTAATCCGTTATGCCCCCCTACGAACGTGGTCGCAAAACCGATTTTGGTCGCAAACAGAATCAGATTTTCCCATAAGGTTCAATGTAAATAAGGTTAATCCGTTATAAACCATATGTAAATTAATTACCGCTCTGCACTTTCTTTTTACCACCATGCTTGCTCTGCACTTTCTTTGGAGCCATGTTGGATTGAATAATACTGTACAGTACTGTATGTGCTAAAAAGCACACAAAAAAAGCTTCACAGCAAGTGTGCACAGGTCTGTCTGCGACCGCGATCTCGACTAGAGGAAGCCACGACCACGTGTCAGAACGGAGAAGATGGCCGCGGTCGTGTTCATCACTCAATTTGGAGTTTGCGAACGGAAGCAAAATTTTGCCGAACTTTCTGTTCACGAACCGAATTGTTCGCAAACAGAAACATTCGTGAACCGAGGTATTACTCTACTGAGTTTTGGGTCAACAAAGGACATTAGTATATGTCCTCCTGTGACCCTGAAGAGAACTATGGCCTAAAAAGGTTAGGCCATAGTTCTAAATTAAATTAGACTGCAAAAGTGGAAATGCACTTTAATTTGGAGACAGGTTCTCTTTAACTGTTGACTTGGTCCACGCTCCCCATGTGCTGTTTCTTTTTTGTTAAATGTACATCAAAGTTTCTGGATGTAGATTTTTAGATATATTTTTCTTATTTGTTTACACATTTCTATAGAAGCAGCATATTTTTGCAGCTTTTCACAGAGAACATTGAGTTATTCATGTTGGTTCTTGCCTCTTAGAGGCTGCTGGCATGCAGATGGAGAGTCCTACTTTTGGAACCAAACATTTTGTTTCACTTTCTTCCTCCTGTTTGTTCTGATGTATAGACCTCTGTGAAAACATCAGTTGAAGTGCTTACATGAAGCATGCTGATAAGGGTAGAAAATAGAATGATAAGCGCATTATCTCTTTAAGTGTCCAGCCATAGGCTGAGTCAGTTCCATGATAGCCTGAGCTCAGAGGAAGTTGGTTGACTGATGCTTGCCATTATTTAGCCCAGAAGACTGAGGCCATTTAGTGGCGGAAAAGAAGTAATCTGGGTGACAGTTGAAGGTTAGTATTGCAGCTTGCTTGCAAGTCATCTTTACATGGGCTATATTTTCTCTTTTACCTGGAGCTCTACTTTAACTACTGAAAGTGTTATAATACACAAAACCTTTCTTCCCGCCTCAAAATCATTGCATTTCGTTATTCTGAGCCAATGAAGAAAGTGAAAAAGTCACCGTATTGCGTATGAATTATTTTGGGGGGTGGGTGTGGCAGGGGCTTTCATGAACTTAACAGGTATGCAATGTCCTCATCATACTCATGCACAAACACACACAGTAAAGGAGCTTGCACTCTAATGTATCTATCATAGTTACACATACATGAGAAGGGAACGTGCATTCATATGTCTCTTCCAGTTACATACATGTCCACACAAACCAATAAGTGCCAAGAGTTGACTAAAGCAAACACAGGGAGATTGTACAATGAAGATAGTGTAAATTGTACTTGTTCTAATAGAACCCAGGACCCTAGTACTTCAAGGCAAGAGTATTATGTCTAGCAACGTTCTTTTTTTACTTTGCGTAGATTTCAGGTACTTGGAATGGAATTCTTTTTTCATGTGTTTTCTTTTAGTGAAATATGCTGCCTAATCATCTGCAGCTAATAATTTGAGTAGATTTGTAAAGCTGATATAATTATTGCTTATGCATCTGAACACAGAAATCCAACTGAGCCAAGCGCCTCTTTTTGACAGTAACTAAGGTTTCAAAGATCAAAATGTTTATTGGTTTCTTTGGATTTAGAAGCGAAAACATTTTCCAGTCTTCCTTACCGATGCCAAATCCATTTTGCATGGTCTGTTGGCGAGACGCGTTCCATACTGTTTGTAATCTTTCAAACATTGTTTTTCTTGTCAACATCTTTCCTGGTTTCTCTTGATACTGATACTGATACTGTCAAATGCTGTTCTGGTGGAATGGACCGTCACCAAGGCTGTGTTTTCAATTAATATAAATAACTTTATAAAATTTATGTGTACTGTATTGTATGGTTACTAAGCTAAAAGGCACACAAAGCATGTGAAAAAAGTTATACTCGGTCATTTTAACTACTCTCTACTAATGATGAGCCTGGGCTTGCCGCGGACCCAGTTTGCCCAAGCCCACCCAAAACTTTAAGGTATAACTGCAGGGTGGGGAATACGTCTGCCACAATTGTTTGCTCTGGGAGGGTAGTTTGGCGAACTGGGTGTGCACCACGCACAGGCTCATCACGACTGTCTATCTTAAAGCCAAATTGAGATTTTAGTTTAAATCAGCTAAATGTATTCCATGTGCATTACACCAAAAGTTTTGCAGTGTCTTACAGTCTGTTTTCTTTAGAAATAGAAAGACCAGTCCTCTGTCAGCATGCTGCATAGAAGGATCCTTGCTCTCTGTGTGGAAGCAGTGGTCTTACTGCAGAGGTAGATACACCCCCTGCTGAGCCAGACCTATAGCTCTGCAATCAGCAAAACTTGTGCTACCTGCCGATTGAGTAGCTCTAGTTCTGACTGGGGCATGTTGAACCTGTACAGAAAGACCACTGCTTGCAATGTTCCTTCTCTGCAGCATGCTGGCAGAAGACAAGCTTTTCTTCTCATAAACCAAACTGTAAGACTATGCACACTTTTTGTTTTTGATGCACCTGTAATATATTTAGTTGATTTAAGCTGAAAGTTCTGTTGGGCTTTGAGTTGCTAATCATTTAAAGTTTGGAAGATGCTGAAGAAGGCATTGCTTGATGTCTTTTCTGGGATTTCACAATGATCCTCTCTTCAATTAAAACTCCTAATTTCGTGGCTACTTCCATCCAAGACTGTACTTAAAGGAGAACTATAAGGTGAGTGCTTTTCACTCACCTCATAGTTCTAGCCGACCTGTGACAATGAGACTGTCACAGGTCGGCTCAGTAGATCGGAGGTGAGCGAACACATACCGGCGTTCGGTCACCACTTGATCCTGTCACAGCCCTATGCCGTGACAGGGGAGGGGCTGGATTCCCCCCGCTCCGATCCGCCAGCGCTGACTGGCGGATCGGACGGGGGAGGGGGCGGGTACAGCTGCCTCTGCCTCTAGATAGGCAGAGCCAGCTGTCACTCACGCAGCTGGGCAAATCCAGACATAATTGTCGGGATCCGCTTCAGCTGCGACGTCTCAGTATACCGCAAGCAGTAGCTCGCGGTATGCTGTGGCGTCTCAGTATAGCGCGAGCTGTAGCTTGCGCTATACTGAGCTTAGGGTGACGGGAGGACGCTAGTTTGTGTCGTCCCATTACCCTAAGGAGAAGTAAGGTGGAAAAGCCTTAACCCCATAGTTCTCCTTTAATTCTAGCTTGGCCCTTATAGCTTGTTAGCACTCCATCAGCATAATCTAATTGGAGTACCAAACTTGAACCCAAGCACCCTCCCGCTTAACCCCTTCATGACTGAGCTTGTTTTTAGTTTCTGTTCGTAAATGACTGACACACTTTTGACATTTTTGCTGTGTGATTCTTCCACGTCAGTAATATACTTTCTTGCAAAGTGCACCCACACATATTATATATTGTTTTTTAGAGGACAGATAGGGCTACATATTTATATCACATATGTGTGTCTAACGCCTCACTTAGGACAAATAAAATATAAAAAAAGAGCAAAAAAACGTTAAAAAAAACGTTAAAAAAAACTTTTTTCCCAGTTTTGATTTGTAGTATTTTTTTTACAAAACCAGCACAGCTAAAAAAAATGCAATAAATACATTCATTTATTTGTCCCTTATTTTATTTTTTACATATTTTTTTTTTACACTTTTCACAATTTATTTATTTTTTTACTTTTCACTTTTTTTTAAACTTAAAAATGTAATTTTATTTATTTAATTATATCAAGCAGTCATTGTGAATTAATCTCACTGTTACTGCTTGATAAATTAATACATTTTTGGTTATTATCAGGCTGCTTCAAACTTCAGAACAGCCGATAATAAGTTAGTGACACTGATCCTGCAGCAGTTCAGGATTCAGCTGTTACTAAATGTTTTCTGATTGTTGCAACAACGATCAGCAAACAAACATTCTTCTTCCAGGAATAGATACATTGTAGGAATAGACACATTATGTATCTATTCATGAAAGAAAAAAAAAGCCAGTATAGCTTGAGAGAGATATCTATCTCGATCTATACGAGCTGTCAGAATGCTGGCAAAAGCCGGCATGTGAGTCCCTCTGCTTTGACTCTCAGACACCCGATATTAAGGTATCGGGTGTCTGAAAAAGGTTAACCCTTTCATTAATGAATGCCTCTGTAGTAAGGCCATCCATTAATGAATGTTAAAAGCTGATTCTCAGCGTTAACAGCCCTCTAAAGCAGCAAATAACTCGTCACGTACAGTGTACGTGACAAGTCATTTGGTCCCTTTGTGGCTGGACGTACGTCTCCCGTCACGAAGGGGTTAAAGCAGAACTATTGGGAAAGTAAAATGTACTATTTCCAGTAGTTTGAGCTGGCATCTGACACTGCAGCTGTCACACGCCGGCTCTATAGCTCAAGAACTGAGCGAGCACAAACCGCTGATCGCTCAGCTCACAGCTTCTCCCTGCAGAAGCTCCTACAGGGATTCCCCCCTCCCCTCTCTCTAATCCTCCAATGCTCATTGGAGGGACAGACAGGGAAGGGCACAGCTGGCTCTGGCTCTAGAGAGTTAGAGCCAGCTGTCGGTCAGGGAGTGGGGTGGATCCCGACAATATTGTCAGGATCTTTCCCGGCTGTCTTGCAGCTAATACGGGCAGTAGCCCGCTATATGCTGTCTTTGGGTCACAGGACTACATTAGTAAATGTAGTCCTGTGACCCAAAAGAGAACTATAGCCAAAAAAAAGGTTTGGCTATAGTTCATTTTTTTTAATATATTTCCTGGAATCCTGTTTTTTTTGCTCAGCAGGAGTTTACAGAGCTGGCGGTTCAGCAGCAGACCTAAATAGAAAGGTAGATGCTAAATAGACTAACAAAAACATAAAGCAGAAAGCTTTTGTGTGGTGGAAAACATATATGCTTTAATTGTTATTAAAAAATGCACTCACAAGCATGAAGGAGTAAAGCAGCTTGTCATAAGTCAATGTGAAAGATCCGAAAGACATCTGTGGTCAGCGGAAAGGCTGCGTGGGGAAGGTTCCTTCCCTTTTATCAAGCCTTTTTGTTGACCTTCAGTCTAACTTCACTGTACAGTGTAGGGAACAGTATGCCTAAAACTGAGCAGTATGACTAGAACTGTGCATTAGGAAGACAACAGGAATCCCTCTAGATGTGCATTCTGCTTCTAAATCTAAACCTATAAAGGAATTGCCTTCTTCTGAGCAGTTTGTGATTTCCTTCTCTAGTAATTACATTAGTGCAGTGCAGTATAGAAATCATCATCTATTGAATGGCTTTAAACGTGCTGTTACCTTTTAAACATCCCTGAAGAATATGTTTGAAAAGTAAGTTTGTAATGTTGTGTGAACTTCTCAGGATCAAAATATTAGTAAATCTTTAAGTATTGCTATCTTATATCACACAGGAAATTAAAAGGTTTTCCACTTCAGCAAAAAAAAAAGTGCAACTTTTTTTTTTTTTTATGACACAAATCAGTTCTGGCCTAAGAATCCCTTCAAAAGCAGATTGGTGCATCCAGGAAGTTTTCAGTTTGTCACATCTTTCATTAAAAAATGCAGGTAGATATACAGATGAGAATTTCCAGTGCAACCAAACAGACACAAAAATCTGTGCTTGTTAACGGGCTTAGAGAACTTTAAATCTAGAGTAAAATATTCTGTTACAAAAAAAGTGAAGGTGGCGTTTAGAACAACTGTTGGGATGCCTTGTTTTGCTGTCCCTGTAAATAAAAAGTGAGTTCTATATTCTTTACCTTTTGCTTTAAATGCCTCTACTCTAGTTTTTATGCAACAAAAAAAAGCTGCCTACAGACAAGTAATTAAAATCTGGGACTCAAGAACGCAACTATTTTCTGTAAAATAGAATTTTTATGTTACCAATTTACTTTGATGCTAATGTGTACCATATCCATTTCCTGTAATACTAGCTTTTTAATTTATTAGCAGAATTACATACAAAAAAAAAAAACTTTGCTCCCAGATATAGGCCAAAATGTACGTGTTCCTCTTAATCATCTGGAAAATGTCAGCGTACAGAAATAAACTGTACTTTGCAAAGTTCCAATCTTAGCTGCCATTCTACACAGACTGGCATTGCTAATTGTTCGTACAGAGAAATATTGCTGCTCACATGACTGCACTTTATGACCCGGGGCCATATTTCTGTCCGCCGCGCGAGTCAGCAGGCCGTAACTATACAGATGGACAAATGTGCCGATGTTGTTTGTCCTGATTATACAATAGGAAGAGATTTGTGCATTGAGGTATATCTTGTGAATGTTTACTTTCTTTGTGTATAAAATACCGTGTGCCCCTTGCTCATCTACTTTTGTACATGGAGATGCTGCAGGAACGCAAGGGTTGCTATGGAAATGTACAATCTGCATGTATTAATAGAAGTGCGCAGCTTCTCAGGTGAATCTTCTTTTTGAACTTACAAAGGTGGTGAGTGATGATGTATTTTGGTCATAGGAATACATAATTTGGAAATTACTGAGCTTTCACTCAAACTCACGGCCTGGGAAGGGTGGGGTGGTGGGTGCTGACAGGGAATGGTCACTCACTGGTTCACTTGACGTCCGGGGGGGCGGGTGCATTGGGCTGGACCGTGCTATCAGCTGCTCTGGCTGGTATCCTGCCCAGCTCACTGATGTCACTGGTTACCAGGAGCTGGGTGGCATGGAAAGCGTCCCGCTCAGCTCCAGGCAACCAGTTACGTCAGTAAGCTGGGTGGGATGACAGACTGAGAGTTACAGGTTCCTAAGACCTTGGTAACCTAGGATGCTGTGGTCACCACCGCTGCCACCAACACCCAGCCGTCCCCCAATAAAATGCCTCCTGAGGTAACCATATCAGGTTTTCTCATTATAGGAATGGCCCTGCTCATACTGTCCCTGATAATGGTGACACCCTCATACTCGTACAGTCCAAAGAACTCACAGCTCCTATTCTCCGGCTGGTTTCCTCCTGTATAGAACCGGCAGGTGCAGGCTAAATAGTGCATGCTCACCATGAACAAACGAAAACTACAAACAGCCGCACTCCACAGGTATCAGCAAGCAAGTCTAATCTTTATTGTAATCCAAAACAGTGTATACATCACAAACGAGCTCCCCAGATCAAGCAGGACCCTCTAACGCATTTCACCAATGTGGCTTATTCATAGAGGTCATTATATGAAACACTGTGCCAAAAAGTTGCCATAAAAACAGGAACAAAAGCAATCACAGGATTTACACTGTGTTTTATTTATTTATTACATAGTTGCACATTCACATCAGTCCCTACCCTCTAGGAGCTTACAATCTAAGGTCCCTATCTCACATACATACAGGGCCAACTTAGAGACGAACCAATTAACCTACCAGCATGTCTTTGGAGTGTGGGAGGAAACTGGAGTACCCGGAGGAAACCCACAAGCACAGGGAAACTCTGCAAACTCCTTGCAGATAGTGACCCGGCTGGTATTCGAACCGGGGACCCCCAGTGCTGCAAGGCAGAAGCGCTAACCACTACACCACTGTGTTTTAGAATGTATAGTACTCATTCCTGCTACTATAAGCACCACCCACCTTCACATTGACAGCCTGACTTAGGGTCAGCTAGCAGCAGCAATGTTATGAATAGAACCACTACTACATTGTACACAAGCTGCCAGTTGTGGCAAAAGGGTATTCCAAAAGGGCCCTTAGTGTTAAGATGTTTCTGTTTGTTGCATGAAGCAGTGGCAAGCTAATAAAAGTAGGGCATGGTTTAAAATCCCCTTTCCTCTGTATGTAGCACTGTCTGGATAGCTTGTATCCAGAGATAGCATGATACAGTACTTGAGCAATATCTTGTTTTAAGCTTGTATGCCTTCCAATCTGCACTACAATTTTAAAAAGCATGTGATCATGTTTTCATATTACATCCTAAATGTGATCATATACCCAACCACCCACATTCAAACCTCCCCCCACTTACCTAAATCCTCTGCCACAGCCGCATTATCCATTTACTGATCCATTTGTAGGGATCTGTGAATGGAGGACCACAAGTCCCATCTTCCACTGCACCATCACCGCTTTTGCAGCCCCATAATGGTGGGTCCGAACTTCAAAAAAAAAAAAAAAAAAAACTGACTGGGGTGCTAACCTTCCTCTACTCTAATAAAAAAAATCTATGTCTGCCTATGTTGCAGATTTTGCATCACATCCTGTCTGTTAAAATACTTGTCACCGTGACAGAAAGTGATGGAAAAACTCTCCAATGGAGCCTTGGGTAGCAAAACAAAACAAAAAAACAGTGTTTCCTTTCCTTCCCCAGTCGAATCCAAAAAAAAAAAGTTTTATCTGGACACTTTAATGGGTGCGGATATGCAATTTATAGCAGTGCAAGAACAAAATATACTGTATACTTAAGAAGGCCTGATTTAGAGTCTGAGCTGGCATAGCTGTAATCTTATTTATTATTTGGAACAAAACATTTTTACATAGCAGCTTTTGGGCTTTCTAAGATACAAAAGGTCAGCTCAGATTAGACCTCTAGTTCCTCAAAATCAGTGATCACAAGATGTAAAATCTGACTTGCAGGATGAACACAAGAAAACTGACCTCTGTTGTTGGATAAAATGTACAGGGGTGATTATTCTGTCAAGCAGCTGGATAGCGTGTCTCAGCAAAAATCTCTTCAGACACCTCTTCTGGTCTCCTGAGCATGCTGTCCACTCTGCCGTCCAAAAATCATCCATCATTTCTTACTGGCTATTTATTTTCTGACACTTTCCAGCCCTCTCTGGAATAACAGCTGCTGCATGAAGCTGATGTGACTGAAGCTATCGGTATGGGGTTGCTGGTTGGGTATCAAGTAGCCTGCCAGGTGAGGGAGGACCTGGCCAAAGAATGGCAGAAAGCTAACATGCTTCTCGACCAGTGCCTCGCTTTCCTATTTTTATTAAACATCATTATTCATGATCTAGGAGAGCAGAACCATTCTACACCTTATACAGATTTCTTTATGGCTAACACATTCGTGTTTTGACACCAATGTAATTTTTACATGCTTTTTTGAGGTTTTTTAAAGCACATTTTTCATCATTCTTCTATCACAATGCCATTCATGTAAATAAATACATATGTATGTAAAATATATTTGTTTGTTAAAGCAGTTGCATTGATCTATATGGTAGATGCCTTCTTGTCTCAAGTGCAGCATTTGTGCTGTCAACAGAGAAACTGGATGGAAGTGCAGAAAAGTGAACCGTTCCATTGACTCTAAGGGTATTTGCGGTATCTTATCATACATTTTGTGTGCAGTTTCCCATGTATTATACTGCACCACAATCACAGAGATTTATAGTTCTGCAACTTGATAAGGATTTTATTGGCTATATAACCGGCTAATTTAAAGATTCTGGCACCAGACAGGGAGGTGTTTTACTAACCAGCCGCACAAATACCATTTGGATGGCAACTTAATCTGTGTCCTTGATGGAGGATTTCCCCTGAATTCTTGTCCGGGGGGCAGTTAGACTTTGAAATAGGTCAAAAGATATCTCCCCATAAGGCAGACAGGTAGCAATCACAACCCAAAAGAGATTCCATCCCTGACCCATTCTATTCAAAAGAAAACTACAAAAAAATGAAAGGTGCTTTTTTAAAAATGTATGAGCTACACATATTTCCACAAACATATAGAGACCATGAAGAGAAGTCACAGAAATGTAAACCTTTGGCCTGTAATCATTATGATTGTTCAGGCTTACTTTATTTAGTTTTCTTTAGATTTATATTTTTCCTCATTTTCAGTTTTACTTCCTTTGTCTGAGGTCACCAAGTCTGATAGTTGCTACATTGTCACCTAAATAAAACTACACACCATGCACTGTCCCTGTGATGGTAAGACACAGACATTCAAAACCTGACAGGTCCTAACCCTTTTTTATTCCACCAGAAAAAGTGGTTTTGTTTGTGTCCCATTGGAGAGATAGCCCATTGCTTCTTGATGCTGCGGTGGATAGTGTTTAAGGCAATGGGGGAGATAGACAGCAGTAAAACTTGCCTGAGGTTCTAAACCTTCCACACTCTTTCCTACATTTTTTTTTTTATGTAAAATTTGGTCTGAAACAGCTGAGGTGATGTATTCAGTGACATGGTAACAGCATCTGTGTATGTACAGTATGTCTTCACTTCTGCTATCCCCCTTTAGGTCCAAGCAGTCAGCACCTGATCTTTTACATGTTGCCTGAGGGCCCATCGCATTAATCACACAATACTGTGCAATTAACACACATTATCCCCCATGTACCTACTGTGAGTTACAGTACAGCAGGTGAGTTGCGTTGCTATCCATTTGAATGGCACCCCTGTGCACCTCTTGGGCATAATGCACTGCAATACACGGTACCGTAATACCATGCGTTGCTGTACGGTGGAAAAAAAGGTATTGCCTGTACTGCTTTTTTTCCAATGCAACACACAGTATTGCAATGCATTGTGGCTAGAAGATGTGTTGGGTTGATATTCAAATGAATAGCAACTCAGCGCATAGGTGCGAACAGCCCTTAATTTAATGGTATGTGGTCAACCCTGTTATTGTTCTGCTGGAATTGTGGACTGGTACATTCTCCCACATTTGGTACACTTATTGATCTTTATTGGAAACATCACCAAACTCATGGCAAAATTCACTACCATAACCCACCCACAGGACCCCTGGATCCTTCTATTTTGCAACACAACTATGTCGGCTCACACATAAAAGGAATCACTGATACTACACCGCCAGTCCACCATTAGTAGCCAAATGATAGGGTACATCCAATGGAGGAGATTACTATCCTTAAATAGGCAGACTGTGATATGTAATACAGAACATGAGGGAGCTGCCTACATTTTAAAACCTCCAACTCCGACAATGTCATATAGGTTTAAATTCCTATAGGTCAGAACTCAACAGGTGACCTCCTTTATTGCATAGAGGTTCTACCCCCTTTCTCTTGTGTTACCATTGTCTTTGTCATTAAATACACAATGTTTCAAGAACAGTTTCCTTTTGTAGTTTTGGTGCACTTATCAACGCCATTGTAGCACATTGTTCTGCCTACAAAATGTGAATGTACCCAGTATGTATAGAATACTAAAAGATATACCACATTACGATTGTAATACGCTGTATTGGTATATCCACTGTGTCTGCAATTTGTCCTGTTTCTTGGAAAACACGTTAATAAAACATACAAAAAATACATTTAATGATGTCATTAAAAAAATACAGAGCTGCATTCATTTGTGTCTTTTATATCTGCCTGGAGTTCAGCTTTAAATCTGGCTGGGATGACCTCACATCTATTAAACTGTAACTAAAGGAGCAACAAGGCTTTAGCTGTATTTAAAATTTACATTACTGCCTTTCTGTGTTAATCCTGTAGCTTCATCAATACGTAGAAATTGATTTGCTGGTACAAAGTTTCAACAACAAGCATAAGCTACCACAAGGTTAATTAGTTATTAGGTAAAGGAGATAATCTGATAGAGGAGGCTTAAATGATATTCTTATTGTTTCTCTCTTGTAATCATGTGGAAATTGCAGATACAAAAAAAACATGTGAAATAATTACTGTGAGACACAGAAAAGAAACAGCATTTTGGAGTTATGTAATCCTCCTTCATTTGTATGCTGGGTGATAAATATAAGACTACCCATTTTGCAGGATCATACATCATATAGATAGTTCATACTACATGCCTCCTGTTATTAAAGTCAGTCTAGAATAAGAAAGATATCATTGGGGTTTTGTTTCCTTTGTTTAAGCTCATCAACTTTTGTAGAGGTTTTGTGGCATATATCAAAGACCTGTCCAAGGCGCTCATGCATTTATTGTTATATTTATCATATCCTTTCACCACTAACGCAGTTGCTAGCTGCACTGCCCTTCCTTATCGTCTTATTCTTTCACTGACTTTCTGTGGATTTGTGATTAAAACTGCATTTGAATGCTTTATTTACAAAGTCTCTAGAATTATTGTTGTAAAAAAAAGTACAAATTGCTGGATTGGGCATTAAAGCAGACCTGCCACAACATTGACATATATGAGCAGATGATGAAACAATGTAAATCAGACCTTCAGTGAAAACCCCATGTCCAAGAGGTCAGTAGATCCAGAGATGTAGTTAGTTAAAATTACATAAAAGTATCTACTTTTCCAGTAAATGTTGAACATGACCTGCCCTCTGTCATACTTCCTATTGGTGGGTGAAGTTGGTTAGGTGACCAGTAGGGAGGCTTGGGAGATAGGACTGCTGAGGCTAAGCTCAACTTAAATAGTCAACATTTTTGTGTTTATATTGTCACGATGGGTAGACAGCACTCCCACAACCCTGTGAGCTCTGTGCATCGCTTTCGATCTCTTTCTGGCCTGACAAAGGGCTTTTGTTGTTTGAAACATAATCCTCATAATGATTTTGGTGTACATGCAATAACTTGGTAATTATAAATGAAAGTTGATCACAACACATAATAATAATCTACAGGTTGCATTACATTAACATTTGTACTCTTGTCTTCTGTGGCTCAGGTAATATCCAAGATGTTATATTACAAGAGAAGCTAGAAAGAGAAGATAAAATCCAGGTGTCCCTAGCTGTACTGAAGCAGGTATGTATAGCTAAATTTTACAACAGGCCTGGGTTTACATCTGAGAAACCCATAGGTACACTTTGGTGCTAAGCACATCCACCTGCCATCCCCTGTTCAATGAGAGTGATTTAGTGGCTCATAGGGTATTCTTATTGAATAGGGTTGGCAGGACTTGAAGTCATATAGGTCTTAGCCTATGAATGAGCTTTATGAGCAGAATGTGGCACTAGCTAACAGCTGAATGTGTTTATTGTTTAACTGAAATATAAAAACTTCTGCACACTTGTGTTGTAAGCTAAGCAATATACGTGCCTTTGTACTGTATGTAAGTGTGGTGTGCTAGGCCAGGAAAGGCTTTGTATCATGCATGTGGACAGGAGGACCAGATAAGAATGTAGATGTAAGTCATGTTATCTACCATCAGGTAAAGGACATTTTAAAAGGGTCCCTACGGTTCAATCAAAGCCATCTTGAAGCTGACGAAAATGAGGAGATAACCATCAGAGATGACCACTATTGCTCTAGCCTGCAGAAAAAAGAGGAAAGTGATGGCCTCGCCAAGGAGATGCAGGAAGCACCAAGCCAAGAAAAGGTACATTTGCTAGAGGTAACTTTGGTTTAATTAGATACACTTATTAGTCTGATAATTAGTTTTAAACGGCTAAAGTCCATAAGCATATACCATTATAGTTTTTATGATGTAATAAATGGTGCTTATATGTATTTTAGGGATCTGTTAATATAATGTTTTGTAGGCCTGGCTTAGGCCAAAAAAGGGCTGATTTTTAAAGTTTTATTAGTATTATTAATAGGGATGTCCCGATACCGATACTAGTACCAGTATCGGGGCCGATACAGGGCATTTTCAGGAGTACTTGTACTCCTGAAAATGCCCCGATGCCTAGATCAGATACCGGCCCTTTAAAAAATTTTCAAGAGCTCCGGCCATTGACCCGCATAGCCCTTCCCCCGGAACACCTCTCCACCAAACAGAGGCTCCGCTCTGACCTCTCTGGACGGAACGGAACGGAGTGTGACAGTGTGGCGGGCGGTAAGTGTTCTGTGAAGTGTCTCTTCTCCCTGCTGGTGCTGGCTGCAGAGATCTGTGTCCCTTTCACAGACCTCTGTAGCCAACATGAGAAGGGAGAAAAAACTGACTGTGAAATCCCCCGCTGCCCCCCCCCCCCCCAGATATACCACCAAAGGCGGTGGAAAGGGAATGGACACTTGTAACAATAGCCAGCCTGCTATTGGATATTTTAAATTGCAATAGCCAATAGCAAGCTGGCTATTGTACCCACCCATTGCCTGTTGTCAAAGTTCTAGCCCCATAGACTTGCATTGAGTTCGAGTTAGAATTCAAACTTTTTTCATGTTCTAAAGTTCGAATTCGAACTGAACACGGAGGTGTTCAGCCCATCACTAATTTTCATCACTCACATTGCTAACTTATTTAATTTTTTGATGGACAATTAAGTTGGTTTGAGTCCTATGAATTCTAAATTCCCTCCACTGAAAACTCGGTCTAACACTGGAATCTTATTGTCTTGTACTGGCTGTAAAGCAGCTGACCCCCTCCCTGTGAGTCATTGTAACAAGTTCACTGCACACCAGCTCTGCCTCTCCAGGTCACTCTGCACTGTTCGGGGGTATTGCCAATATGAATACTAATGAATGGGGGGAGAGCTCAGAGAAAGAGCTCAGTTTCCACGGAGAAGCTTGCGCGCGGGGGAAGCATAGCATTGTGGGAAATGTAGCTTTTCAACCCCATGCATTGTAGTTCCCACTGTGCAGGGCTGCCTGTAATTTACACAGACTGCCTACAGAGCACAGAGGTGGCCATTTCAAAAGGAGCCATGAGGAGATAGAAAGGACAGCTAACAAAATAGTAAGTTTCTATGTTCATATACAGCAGCTGCATATGCCTGCTTCATGTACACTTAATGTACATTGCTGGCATATGTTTTTTTATTTTTAAGTCCTTCCGCAAAAGTGGAAATGGGGTTTAAGGTTAACACGGACTGATTCCCATGAAAATGGGCAACAGTAAAAATGGCAGGTAGAGAATAGAGTAGGCCCATTCTAAACTGCTGTTACAGTTAAAGGAGCAGCATGCTGGCCTGAATCACCCTTGGCCTCTACATATCTTATGTACTCCAGAAATCTCCCCATTTCCCATTGCTCTTGTTGAATTATTTGTAATATAAAATAAAAGTAAAATCCAACAGAGACAGAAGCTCCCCTTTGCTAAAGCTGTGGTAAATTGGCAAACCTGGGAAGACAAATAAAAATGCCAGAACTTTGTATGACAATACACAGGAAGTAGAAGTTACAAAATAAAGAAAGAACAGAATTGACCACTTAAAAAGTCTAAAAAGTGTCGAAGACATACAACAAAATACAGTTTGAAGCCCAACTTTAAAAAACTTTTGTTTTATTTTGTTTTGGATACAATGAGAAAGGGCTAGAGTCTATGTCATATTTTTATTTGCTCTTGTTGGGAAATTTTCCCTCACCACCTTTCAGAATAGAAAGTACTGGGAAATCTCTACAATGGGCACATGGACAAAAACACATTTTTAATAGAGTTCCGAAGGGTTACATAGTTACATAGTTAGTCAGGTTGAAAAAAGACACAAGTCCATCGAGTTAAACCTATAGAGATACGGAGAAAAAAAACAAAACAAAAAGAGAAAAACAAAAAAAGAGTTGGTTGAAACCTATTAGCTTTTTTTTTTCTTCCCGTTGTTGTCTTGTTGTCTTCCCATCCTGGTGGTGCCCCCCATCTCCAATACAGAAATAATTACCTGAGTAAAAATGTCTCTTCCTGCCTCTATCCAAATCTAAAAAAATAAAGAGTTTTGGCAGAGTTAGACTTTAAGAAACAACAGCGAATTCAAGTTACATTTCAATACAATGTTATAAAACAATGTGCAGTAAGACAAAGAGTTCAGCAAGTTTCAGTGTGTTGTTGTTATTGAGTAGTCCCTGATCTTAAACAATGGTAGATGTCGAGAAGACATATGGCATTATGTATAAGGTCATTATCTGGGAGAGCTACAGCAAGTTCCTTCTGTCATCATTCATTTAGTCAGCAGCAGAGGAGACCGGCTGACAACATGCTTCATGTCATTGTGAATTTCCTTAATCTGAGAAGGGCTCAATATTTGACCTCTGACAAATCTACGTCAAGACACCACATATCAAACCGTACAATACGTATACATTTGTCTGTGGCTTTTTTTCTCCTTTTCCATGCTAAACCACATCTGAATTTCTGTTGTTTCTATGAGCTGTATGTCCCCAGATCCTTTGGGCAAACCTTTCATTTATCCCTGGATCGGCGCCATCATCGCACAGCTGGATCTTGGCCAGTAAACCCTATTAGAGGCTCTGGAAGCGTTATTCTAGCTGAAACATAAAATCAAAATAATTCAATGTGTTTTTCGTAAAGCTGTTCAGTAATAAAATATGTTCTTTAATGGGGTATTTTAATGAGATTTTTCTATTTATTATTACATGCATCTTCTGAAATTAGAAAAGCATGGGGAGCTTGTAGTACTATAAATTGACAGTGTTATATTTTTAAGGATTATTTTTCCGAAAATAAAAGTAGTAAATATAAAGAAAAAGTTAACTGAAAACAGAGACATAAAGCTGTAGTATGTTTTAGTACATAAGATGGCCTCTACATCTTTTAGTATACATCTGATATACTTTAATGGTGTATATGATGTAGATAGATCTGCAATAAGAAAGGCAAGGGTGTTGTTTTGAGAAACTGGTGGGAAGAGTGATGAAACCACACAAAAATAGAAACTCCTGCTAGTCTTTTGTCTGTAGTACCCTTCTTTTTTTTCCCCAGCAGCTTTTCAGAACAGCCGTGCTCACCTTCGAATGTTCGGTGCAAAAGGCTGCCTGCTGTAGCTCCCACCACATGTGGGCAAACGTGGCCACACTCCAAGATATCCAGCATATGCATCAAAATGTATTGTGCTAGACAATACAAAGCACCACTGTTATCCTTACCTACACATTTCGCCCAACCAGTGGGCTTAGTCATAAAAATTAGAGAATCCAGGTTTGGTCATGTACAGCCAGGTAGAATAATGTTTGATGCATACGTTGGATATCTTAGAGTACAACTGCATTTCTTGAATTGCACGGCACACTAGACTTTGCAGCTCATCTGTCAGGGCTTGTCCGGTAGAATTACTGAGAGAAGTGCACCCAGTGGATTCAAAAAATGTCTATTGTATTAAATACCAAATACTTTAACAATGGTTTGGCAGCTCAGGTCTCTCCATCAATACTCAAAGGCATACCACCCTTATGGCTAATAGCAGATTTGCCATATTGACCATTACATGTATATAAACAGAGATGAGGTTTAAATTAGCTGAAGTTGAAAGTAATTACATTTCAGCGCTAGACAAAATATTTCACAGGAAAAGCTTTAATAAGAGGTTCAATACAAAATAACATATAGCAGACAGTGTGACTTTCACGTTGTATTGTTATTTGTAATTGAATTCCAAGTCGGGTCTCACTGGGGTAATCCAGCTTCTAGTTATGACCTACGCAACTTTTACATCATCATGCTGCCCTAAAGATAGAAAACATTCCCTGCTATCCAACACATAAACAAAAAGAGGCTAATGTCCGTGAGTGTTTTTATAAACAATCCGGCCTGCACACAGCTTCTATATCACGAATGAGGAAATACCAATGACTGCACCTAACAGCAACATCTAAACAAGGCCAGATCTGAATTCAGAGCGCCTACAGTGCATGCAAGCAAGACATCAACACAGTACACTTAAAAAGCAGATATACACATGTCTTGTATTCTAAAGTTGAGACATAAGTTAGGTTTTTGGTGTCTTGTGTATGGATCTTGATTTTTCTTAAGTCCCCTGTAAAATATTCATTTTAGTTTTCTAGTTAATAGAGGCATTTTTTTAACCTTTTTTAGTGATTAGCTAGCAGTTGATTTGTGGCATTGAGGTGCAACACATTAACAAGTAACAGTAAAACCAGTAGCACCAGGTACAGCAAATAATAATAACAAATATAACAGGAGCAAAAATAAAAATAATACCCTTGTAATATACAATGGAGGACTTTATCAATTTGGTCACAACGTCCGTGTCTTGTAGGTGCCGTATCCCAGATTTATAGTGCATATAGTGACAGATTTATTGTCCTAGTTTCATTATTAAATGCCTTCATAAGGAGAACTGTCTTAAAATTGTCCCGGTCTCTAAACTGTCTCTAAATTGTGGCAAGCTTGCACGGAACCTCCTGGATGACAACTGAATACCTGAAGTGCTTAGCTGACTATGAAGCTGAATTATCTTTGCCATACTTTAAGAAGTGCTCAGGAGGACTTCTAGAATGTTCAACAGTTTGGAGGGTTTTTAATGTGACAAATGCTGTAAGCAATTACTGTGTATATCACAAGTACACCTCGAAAAAGGCGAATAACAGAGATAAGACTTTGTGGATAGTTAGCATGACATTTTGGTCTTTGTGACAAAAAATGTTGTCGCAAACACGTTCATAAATTCCCCCCAATATGAGCTGTTATAAAACTTTTAATTCTCAGGTTTATTCCCTTTGAAATGTACCAGTGAAGACAGAAAAAGTTTAGTTAAAAAAAAAAGATAGCACAGGAGGGCGGCCATTTGTATACTACTATAAAGGTTAAAGAGGTATTATTGCAGTCTTATAGTAGACTTAATAGGGGATGCCAATGGGGGAGATAACCTCTCACCTCCTGGCTTGGTCAATACATTAATTAGAACAGAAAGTAGGAAAATATTTTATAGTAGTCACTAAGACAAGGGTTAGGAGACTGTGGATACCTGTTCTGGTGACAACTGTCAAAGATGACCTTTCAGGGGTTGTCATTTCACCTCTTGTTTTATAGCAATTGAAGATAAATCTCCCTAATAAGCACAACTAGTGTTTGAGTTCTACTCTAACGGTATTTACATTAAGCCGATCACATTCACTGACATAAATCTTTAGAAAGTGTAGATTTTTTTTAAACTCTAAAGAGAATCTTCCACTTTGCCAAAGAGGGCAAAGTAACAGGTTCTTTGGCTACCCCACCTTCCCCACATTGTTACTCACTAAAACTCACTTTTGTCATGCTCCCCCCACCACTCTCCATTTCTCCAGTGTAGCCATGGGTCTAAATTTTGTGTAAGCACATGTTGGACAGGATCAGAGCTTCCATGGGTTTAAATGACCTGCTCACCTACTTCATGTAACAGCTTTGGGTCTGCTAATTGGTTCTCAGATGTACTGGGCATTTCATACGGAGGAGCAGAGAGGAAGTTCAACAAAGGTTGAGTATTCACGTGCTTGTTCTAGGTTACTGGCCTAAGTAGCGGAGGAAGGATAAGGATAATAGCACTGGAACATGCATCTTTAAATTAAGTCAGTTCCCTATTTCTTGCCATCAGTACTGTGTATTCATCAACGGAAGATAGAGCAATCATCAACTGTCAGGCATAAAGTACAGGGAATTCCAGTTAGTGTATCAGCGCGCAAACTAACACAATTAACATAAAACATTGCTGTCAGATATATGAGTATAAAAGCATTATTATTAGGAAACTGGAAAAAAAGCCTTTGAGTGAACCTCTCCATTAGTTCATGCTTTACATAAATCAGCGAGGCACATGTCAGCAATTGCAAAGTCATGTGTGTCTCCATAACTATAAAAACACAACTCCCATTTTAGGCAGTCTAGATGACACAGTCCCTGGCTACTGCTGAATGTGCTGCTTTCCATCAGCAGTGAAACGAGGATCCTAACAAGGCTTCCACCATATTCATAGATCATTCTAAATGATACAGACAAGCAAGACTTTTAATTGACTAATAAATACTGATTTCTATTTTTGTTCCCATGTATATCCAGAAACCCTAACTTGTAGCATTTGTTCATTCCTGATTATAGGCAGAGGGTGATGATTCTGGAAGTACAGAGAGTCGGCAATCTGATGATTATATACTTATCACCAAGGAAGGTGAAACCAGTAGCTGCAATGCAGGCTTGGAGCCGGCACAGAAGGAGCCAATGAAGAAATACAGTGGTCCATCAGACAAGAAACATGAAGCTCCATCAAACCCACTAACCTTCTCAGACCCTCTGATGGGTGGACAAATTTCCTCTGGCAATCTCAGTTCCAGTCCGGATGACGACAGCAGCAACAGCAAGGATTCCGACTTCACCATTGTTAGTCCATTAGACATTTAATGGTTCTGCTTGTTCTTTCCTTTTTTTTTTTTAAGATACTTTGTAATATGCGGGATGCCCTTCATGTATTATAATATATGTAGGGAGTAGTTTTGTTATGTGTGGACAGGAAGAGTTGCCACATCCTGTTCATTTATGCAAGCTGTTATGCAGAGCACAAATAACAATAGACATTACAGAGAATATAGCCATTGTCATGATTGCCTTACATGTATACTTAATACTACTGTACTGTATGCCCGCTGGTGTCTCTAAGGTTGACCTAGCTTCTTTTTCTGAATTAAGACTGGGTAGGTCTGGCTCTTCATCTGTAGCTCCTTCCAATGGCAGTGTTAGCTGGAGCTTCATATAATTAAGTGGCTTGAGCAACAAATTGTAATATAAAAGAATAAAGTGATGCCCACTGCTTATCTGTGCAGTACCATTTAACTACCCCCACTTCCAGCATAAACAGTGGCAACTATACCCTGCTGTTGTAAGAGACTAACATCTGACTAATTACACATATCTTTGACCACAGTTAATGATTGTGCTGCAATTTCACATTTTGAAAGCAGGAGGTGGTGCTACAGTTGAAACTGCTGGACTGCTGGAGTAGATCACTTGCATTGAGAACCGAGAAGCTACGTGCAAATGTAAACATTAAATGGTACAAGGGGTAGAGAAAAGTGTACTTTGTATTAATGCTTTCTTACTTGTCCCCATTCCACGGTACCACTGGTCTTTGCATCATTCAACCTGGATGTTGGGATTTCTCCCATAATCTTCTTCCCAGTACCTAGTGGAGCATTAGATATAATCTGACGAGCCCCGAAAGTACATGGCCTTAAAATGAATCTGGACATTGGCAGTGCAAAATGTTAATTATAATGCTGACCCAAAAACTGATTATAATTTTGTTTTCTTTGCTCCTCTGTCACTCTGATTTCCTGGGGAAGTGAAGTGGCATATCCGTTACTTCCAGGCATAGTGTCAAAGCTGATTGTTAGCATGTGGTCAGTGAGGCACCTGGTGCTGAGTAGATAGTACTCAAGCAAGTGTCGCATCTTGGAGCTTACTCAGCTTATTTTTTTTGCTCCCATTGGCAAACAGAGCAGTTAGGGGAGTAAAGGAAACACAAGAATACATAACTTCTGGGGTTTGCATTAAAGTTGACCTGTGGTTTGCCCAACATGGGCAAAGTATGGGTTTAATTTAACCTAAATTAATCTACAGAACAAGGGAACAGAGCTGAATGATGTTACACAATGCGTTCACCTCCCCCTCTCTACCATTTCTTGTCTTTTAGATCAAGCCAGATATGATAAATGGTTCCAGGTAGAAATGCTACTGATCAATTATATGACATTGTGATGCCAACATAAGCCTGATAACTAATAAAAAGACATCCGAACCTTATTGCATGTGTGCCTTTTACAGAGTATCTCAGTTTAAAAATCAGACCATTTTAGTAGAAAGAATATTCTTTTTATACCAAGACATTTTACATAATCCCACTATGTGTAACAGGCAGCATTAAACTGTCATTTTAGAGGTGGCTTATCAGGCAGTTTTTAAAACTGTGCAGACAGGGTAATAGCAGGCCATTTGCTTAGAAGTTATGTGTCTGGAATTAACAAGTGCTGTCTAAATGGGACCTGTCATATTGTCTTTACTGAAACTGTTAACATTTTAAAGAATCTGGTTACAAATCAGAAGAAATTTGTCTGTAATGTTTTTACTGCTTTTAGCTGTAACAATTTTCTGTTTACACCAGAGCTGCAGAATTCTCTTCTTTAGTTAATTTACATGAAGACTCTGGCATTAGCATATAAACTAGAATTGGGCAACAGCTGTAACATGTTGAAGGCTGTGTCTTGTTCATTTGTTTCCTGGACCTCTAACTCTTTAAAAAAGAAGGGAGGTTAACTCGTTAGAAGGTAACGAGTCAGTAGCGGTCAACTGAGGGATCCGGACAAGCAGCTAATATGCAAAAATTAAATTTATTAGAAGAATTCATTGAAACAACATACATTAAAGACAACACATTAAAGTATTTAATGTATGTTGTTTCATTGAATTCTTCTAATAAATTTAATTTTTGCATATTAGCTGCTTGTCCGGATCCCTCAGTTGACCGCTACTGACTCGTTACCTTCTAACGAGTTAACCTCCCTTCTTTTTTGCACATGATTGTTTGGTCACGGATCGGTCTAAATAAGCAAATATGCAAACCTGAATTAGGGCGTATAATTAGTCGGATCTCCAGGTAGGAACACCAACCCCCTTTTCTCTAACTCTTTAAAGCCTATATTCCCCTTGCAGCGGGGATACCCCGGCACTGCAAGGGTTAACCGCACATTAATGTCTAGGGGACCTTTTCTTACCTGATCCCTGCTCCTGCAGGCTTCAAGATTGATGCCTACAACCTCGTCTACCCCTGTGGTCCGACAGTTGGAGGCCTGCTGAGGTCATCACATCTAATGCAGGGTCCATAGCCCTGCATTATATGTGTGGACACTGAGGGCCAGTCCTGAAGCCAGAGCGGAGGATAGAGAGGTGAGTGCCAACTGTCAGGGGGAACGGGGATCATGTAAGTAAAGGTCCTTTAGACCCCTTTCACACGAACAGTCCAATCAGATCCGCCTGTTAGTGTTTCAGGCAGATCTGATTGGAAAACAATGTAACCCCGTGTGTAGCTGTATGTACACAGACGTGTCCATTTACATGCAGTTACCTCCAAGTCCATTTAATTCCGAGAAAAAAACAGGCTTGCGCCGTTCTCTGGTTTTCCAGACCTAAATGTGATGGATCAGAGGTAATAGGATGTAAACAGATAGTACCACCTCCTGAACGCTGGGGCAGCTGTTGCTTTACCACCCTCTGTAAAGCAATTCACCATGGGTTGCTTTTCAGACAGGCAGAGGGGGGACTTATTGAAAATATTGATTTTAAAGGGACACTATACTCAGGAGTTACATCTTAAAAATACATTCAAGTACCTTAACTATTAAAAATGGAGCTCATTTGTGTATCGCTCAGCTATAGATCCTCAAATCATCTCTGAATTGGTTCTGACACTGTCCTACTTTTGTTCCCAATGGTCCCTGTGTGTGTTGTAAAGTAGCAAGTGCCCCAAGCTCCCTCCCATGATGGACTACAATCTCACGTTTAGTTTACCTGTAATTTGTATTGAGATTATAATCCATTATGGGAGTGAGCTTGAAACGGTGGCAACTTTACAACATACACAGGGACCATTGGGAACATAAGTAGCCACCCTCCTGAAGGAAGGACAGTGTCAGCATGAAGTCAAGAGATGATTTCAGGATCTACAGCTGAGTGATACACAAATAAGCTCCATTTTTAATAGTTAAGGTACTTGAATGCATTTTAATATTTACTTCCTGATGCACTTGCATGTCAGTCCATATAAGTAATTGGCTGCCTCTATCATGCATAGGCAAGGGGTATATTTTGAGTAAAAGGTATTGTCATCTAAAATACAAAAAAGACTTCACACGAAATTGAAAACTAAGACCGTCTTTATAAGGACACATAAAAACCAGAGGTAAATCATAACCGGGTGCTTGATCTCGGGCGGCTTTTTCTGTGTTATCTGAAATCATTACTAGCTTAAATATTCATCCAATTGCCTTCAGTCATTTTGATTCCTTCTGTACCTCGGCATGTAAACTGTAGATTAACTAGGAGAGAACATGGTGAATTATGGGTTTTGCTAAAGGGATAACTCTAAAAATAGCAGAGCTAATTCCCCTGGAACCGTTTTTCCCACTAAAACACAAATACGCTTTCATTTAATAATGTCCACAGATTGCAGCCACTCTGTATGTATAATACCTGCCGAGCCAGCGAGGTTACATTTTACAGGCTGCCCACGTCCTCCCATTATGTGACAACACGCAGGAGTCAGAATAGAAATTGCCCATTCAATTGCAGACTTGCTATTTTCTCGGGAGCTTGCTGGGAGCTACCAAATGCTATACAGTAACTACTGAAGAAGGAGAAATTCTAATGTGAAATGCATTAACGTCAAGTATTTAGAAAGAAGATATTAAAATCAGTAGAAAAGGTTTTTCTAATGGTCTGAGTGTTTGCAGTTCAGAATTATTATTGCACAGATAACGAGAAGTTCCAATGGATCAAGCTAGACAAAAGTCAGCGTAATAGGTGGTGATTATGATTATTATTATTGGGATCTTTGAATATAATGTTTTCCTGGCTAAGTGGCTTAGACCACAAAAATGCTGTTTTTTTAAGTTGCCGTATTATATTAATTTATTTCATTATCCTTATAGGTATTCTTTTTTTCAAATTCTTTATTTATGTATATCCACAAACAGTGAAAGTCAAATAGAATAAAAAATACTCAAAGATTCCAAAAAAGGGTAAAGCAATTTTCAGTAAGCAGTCCCTTGGAACTAGGCGATTTCCTCGGGGGACTTGTTGTATGGGAGGTGCCACTGAGGGGAGAACCCTGGCCATCCCCTAGAGGATTTGTGAAGAGGATAATAAACTAGAAACCCCATGTAAGGGAAAATTCCAGTAAGGAAGATAAGCAGTGGAGATGAAGAGAGGGTCTGCAGCTAAAAAAAATAAAATAAACATCAGCATGCAAGCAACATCCTGCAGCATACCCTTCTTACTCAGAATCCACTAGAAAACCCCTGGCTCCATCAGAGAAGAGGAAAGAATGCAATAATTCCAAGTTTTATTAAAGGCTTCCATTTGGTCTTGTTGGGAATGGATCATGTTTTCCATGTAATGAATCTTTTCTACTTTGTGCAACCGCAAAGAAATGGAAGGTGAAATGTCCTGCCACCAACAAGCTGGAATGCACACCTTGGCAGCATTCATTAGATGTCTCAAAAACGATGTCTGAGTTTTGATTGGAATGGATTTGTGATGTACTAGAAAAAAAGGGAAAGTAAACACAAAGGGAGCGCCTTTCCTAGTGCAGATCAATTTATCTCAATAAGCATGAAGTAAAAGGAGATACAATGGTACTCACAAACATGAGTGTTACACAGGCATGGAATGGGAGCTGACATGCAGTAAGGCATCCACTAGACAATTCCTGTGTGTGATGACGTTGACGCGTTTCCGGGGCACGCCCCCTTCATCAGAACATTTCGTTGTCCTCCTCCTCTCTAACTATAAAGTCCGTGTGGCCAATCAGGGGCGAGCCATATAGGCTTGTCATAAGCCTACTGCTGACACTGCCGTAACCGGAGTCAGGAAGACCGTGCTACGGAGGTGCGCCGCGACCAGCCAATGGGGACCCAAAGAAAATCGGGCTCCGCCTACTGGGTGTCGCCGCCGCTCAACCTATCACGGCACCCGAAAACCGGAACGGCTGTTGCAGTGTGAATACACTGCATGTGCTGAGTCAAACGGACACTGTGGAAACTATAGAAACTCGATCCCCTGAAAAGGATGGGTGTGAGGAAGGTGGATTACATAGCTGATGGTTACCACATGGATGTGAGCACAAACAGTCATGTTATGTGTGCATAAGGATAAATACATATAAGGGGTTTAAAAACATGAGAGATGATGGAAATACAATAAAGATAAAAGATATAATATATAAAGATATAAAAATATATATATCAAAGTTATATATATATATATATATATATATATGAATATAAAAGGATATAAAAATATATATGAATATATATTGCATTGCCCTGCATATATATATATATAAAAGGATTAAAATCCAGTGGGTAGCCACATATGAGTAATATGGGCTGATGCCGAGACCAGATCCGTTAATTACTATATTGTGAAGTGAAAGACATAATGTGAACGGAGGGAATAAATGAAGGTGAAACTGAAATACTGGGTGATGGTGGGGACCAACGCACGGCTTGGGGATGGACGGAGCCACATATGGGGATGGGTGTGTGTATGGTGCCAATAACGAGAATCAGTGAGGGCACCAATATGGAGGGGCTGTCAGACCTCAGGTGGAGTGGAGGTGAATGGAACTGTATGGGGAAGGGGGGTGTTGAAGTTTATAGAGATGACACCAGTTCTAGGCCCTCATTCAGACCTCTAGGGTATAGGCTATTCAGGGAATAAATCCAAAAGGACTCTCTTTGGCATAATCTTTTATACCTCATGCCGTCGTCTAAATTATCTGGTATCATCTCTATCCCAAATACTTTGAGTCCCTCAGGGTTAGAGCTATGAACCTCTAAAAAGTGTCTGGGCACTGAGTGGTCATCTGCTTTTTTAAGAATCTTTCGTTTGTGCTCTCCAAATCTGGTACGTAGAGTTCTAAGCGTGCGACCCACATATAATTTGCCACAAGGGCAAATAATGCCATAGATAACAAACTGTGACGCACAGTTAATGAACTGCTTAATGGGAAAGCTTTTGTCTTGATGGATAATTTCCTTTTTCCTGTGCCAAAAGTACGAACACGTTCCGCAGTTGTGTACATTACACTTGAAGCATCCTGTTTGGCCAAAGATACCTTTACCAGAATTCAGAGTTTTGATAGACTTAAGTCTGCTGGGGGCTATCTGGCTGCGAAGGTCTTTAGGTTTTTAAAAAATGACCTTAGGAAAAGCAGGAAGAGTGTTCTTCAAGACGGGATCCTCTCTCAGGATGCGCCAGTGATTTTTCAATATTTTGGAAATAAGGAAGGCCCCATCGTTGAATTGGGTACAGAAACTAATACCATAGGAATCTCCGCCGTGCACACATAACATGACTGTTTGTGCTCACATCCATCAGCTATGTAATCCACCTTTCTCACACCCATCCTTTTCAGGGGATCGGGTTTCTATAGTTTCCACAGTGTCCGTTTGACTCAGCACATGCAGTGTATTCACACTCTGCTGCCTGTAACAGCCGTTCCGGTTTTCGGGTGCCGTGATAGGTCGAGCGGCGGCGACACCCAGTAGGCAGAGCCCGATTTTCTTTGGGTCCCCATTGGCTGGTCGCGGCGCACCTCCGTAGCACGGTCTTCCTGACTCCGGTTACGGCAGTGTCAGCAGTAGGCTTATGACGAGCCTATATGGCTCGCCCCTGATTGGCCACACGAACTTTATAGTTAGAGAGGAGGAGGACAACGAAATGTTCTGATGAAGGGGGCGTGCCCCGGAAACGCGTCAACGTCATCACACACAGGAATTGTCTAGTGGATGCCTTACTGCATGTCAGCTCCCATTCCATGCCTGTGTAACACTCATGTTTGTGAGTACCATTTTATCTCCTTTTTACTTCATGCTTATTAAAATAAATTGATGTGCACTAGGAAAGGCGCTCCCTTTTTGTTTACTTTCCAGATTTCCAGCTTTCCCGGCTTCTTTGGGGCAGCAGTATGCCTGAGAAGATTTCCCAGTGAGGGCTGATAGTTAGTGGCGCTTCATTGTTTTTACTTAGAAAAAAAGGGGGCATGCAGGGGCAAATGATAGTCAGTAAACCGTTGAGAGACCTCCCTCCCCTTGTCCCAGAATTTCTCAGTTTAGAGCATGACCAAAAAATATGGAGTATGGTACCCCTCTCAGTACTGCCCCTCAAACATTGATCTGAGCCCGACAGGTGATGAATTTTTGCGGTAGTCCCATACCAATGAGTGAGCACTTTGTAATTGAGTTCCTGAATTCTGGAGCATATATATGACTTTGAGGAAAAGAGGTATATTTTCTGTATTTCTTCATGGGTAAATGACCACTCTAGATCTTGTTTCCACTGCCTCATAAAGGATGGGCGATATTCATCATCTGTTGCCATCAACAGACCATAAATCAAAGATAGAGAGTGTCTAAGCATCCCTTTATGCCAACAGAACTTCTCAAAGGTTGTCAAGGGTCTGCTAAAATCAGAGGTAGAAGGGAGAGAGCTAAGGAAGTGGCGTAATTGCAATGCTGGCCAAAATTGTAATTTGTGTGGGCCATTTTCACTCATCAAGTCAGCCAATGAAGGTACTCTCACAAAAATGCATAGCTCTAAGTGTCTTGCTAATCAGAGGTATGCAAAGGATCTATCAGAAAGTCCTGGAGAGAAGTCAGGATTCCCTAAAGCAGGGTAGAGTGAAGAAGGTGCAGGCACGAGAGAAAATGTCCTCATGGGTATTTTTTCCCCTGATTTGTATATTAAATATTAAAGCAGAACTACTACCTCTTATCCCTTTCAGACAAGAAAGGTGCCATCTTGGCCTCTATTTGGATAACAGTCGTCATGGTGTTGCACATGTGATCAGCTATGACACCAGCCATTTGAGGGCTTAAAAGTTCAGTTGAGAGCTGGCACCCTGGCAACATTGACAGTTGGCATGCCTTAAAAGTAACTGAGAGACATTAAATTGGTGGGGAAAGTTTTTTTAAAGAGCGATTTCATCTACCAGCTACAATCTGTGAGGGGAATTTATCAAAACTGGAGCAGACATAATCTGGAGTTGTTGTCCATGGCTACCAATCACCTTTCTGTAATCTTCAGGTAGAATCTGTTTGGTTTCTATTGGCAACTGCTCTAGATTCTGTCTGCTCCAGTTTTGATAAATTCCCCCTATGAGTTGATAGTGCTGTCCAAGAAAGGCTGCAACTGTGCAAAAGACAGGCAGGCTACTACTTTATTCAGTTTCTACAGAGTCTACCACAACCAGATTCCAGAGAGCTCCTCACAGGTAGGCTGGGTATGTTTGCTTCCTTAGGCCCCATTTACACCTGAGGGTTTTGTAGCTTGATTGCCTAAGCGCTGCAACACTCAACAGGAGCAATCCCATTGTTTTCAATGGCCCCTGCAACATGAAAAATTACATGAGCTGCTCCTGGGACAGAATCAAGCGTTTTGGCCACAATAGACTTTAATGGGAGTGCCTTAAGAATTGCACAAGTATTGCACAAAAATGCATGTAACTTATTTTTTTAAATGTTTCTTGCCTAATAACTAGCGTTCCATTGACTAAAAATAATAATTAAAAAAATGCTCAAGTCTGAAGTGTGTACAAAAATGCTCAAAAGAAGGCCTGAAAAAGATGACCAAAGACACTCAAGTGTGAATGGGGCCTAAAGCCTATGCTGTGTGCGTGATACAGGTAAAAATAATACAAAACTCCACTGAGCATAGAACTGACACTATGAGATAGTAGGCTTCCTATAGATAAAAGACAGCAGGGAGCAAGTAGCTATGCTGGGGAATGCCTCTCTTACATTACAAGCGAACAAAAGGGGCTCCCAATTCTCCAGATTACCAACAGAATGGACATTATTGAGGAAAAAAAAGTTCAGAGCAATAAGTATGTTTTAGCTGGAAGCATTGTAAAGCATAACTGTAAATCTAATCTTTTTGCAAACATCTAAAAACACATATACCCAATGCCTGGCACAGTCGTCATTTTCATACATAGGCACACCTGACGTGTGTATAAGCGGGGGGAATAACATTTGTGTTTTCTTCATTCATTTTATTTGACTTCTTTTTGTTACTTTATTACTATCACAAAGTGATCATTAAGGAATATATTTTAATTAAAGTTTTTGTGCCCAGAGTTCAGCATTAAGCAGCAGTTCACCTACAATAAAAGTTTACAGCTGTGGTAACTGTGCAGCAGAAAACAGTAATGAGGTCAGGTTATGATGCTTGTCACTTGAAGTTTGCTTCTTTCCCACAGCAACTCCTTGAATATTTACTCAACCTTTAGTGATGAGTGGATGCAGGGGCGTAACTAGAAATCACAGGGCCCCATAGCAACATTTTGTATGGGGCCCTGTGATTTCTAGTTACGCCCACCTGATAACCCAAACAGCCCACCTAAGGGTGACCCTGCAGAGCCCACCATAGACTCTCTATGGTAGGCTCTGCAGGGTCTCAGGCGGACGGTCAAGCACCCTTTTCACCTGTCAGCCCTGATCCTCTGTCCGCCTCCTTCTCCTCCACGATCGACTCCTCCGTCACTGGGCCCCGCCCCCTCGATCGCCGGGCCCCGCCCCCTCGATCGCCGGGGCCCCGCCTCCTCGATCACTGCCGATGATGGGCCCAGCCACCTCCTGCGAAGCTGCTGGTTGTCACCAACTCAGCAGCGGCTGTGAGAAGGAACGGAGCGTTCCTCGTGACAGCCAGCAGCCTGGTTGTCCGAGCAAGATGCCATAGCGACCCAGGCGTCCCGCACGGCATCAGGGAGATGTCCTGGCCGGGCCCCGCCGGGCCCCATAGCGGCCGCCTGGGTCGCTATGGTGATTGTTACGCCACTGAGTGGATGTTGTTGGTCTGGATCATTCACTTGCATCTAATATGTCTCAGCAGAACTTACTGCACTTTCTGCCTTATCCTCCCAGACACGAAGTCTCACTCCCCCTGTTTTATTCTTCATAAATCAGGATTCCAACAAGGAGATTGAGGCTACTAATGT
Source organism: Nanorana parkeri (assembly GCF_000935625.1). Taxonomy (NCBI): domain Eukaryota; kingdom Metazoa; phylum Chordata; class Amphibia; order Anura; family Dicroglossidae; genus Nanorana; species Nanorana parkeri. The sequence continues at coordinate 1,342,601 of NW_017306272.1, forward strand.
CAGATACAGATTTGTAGAGATGCAGATTATACTGTATCCTAATGCTGGAGTCTCAGTGGATGGAAGAAGCTGCTGGGATACAGTTTGCTGGCATTTACCCAAAACTGCAATATAGGCTGTGGGAGGTTGATCTACTGCAAGCAGATATGAATTGTTGTTTAATCGCTGATAAATGGGTAATACATGCTGTGCCTGATAATAACTAAGGAGATTGAACGGAATACTGCATGCACTCTCCTAGGGAAAGTGTACAGTATACATAACCTGGAGGAACTGTTCTCTCATTTAGAAATTGTTTTATTTAAACTGGAGTGTCCCTGGATAGATGGGAAAACAATGGCATCAAAGAATGACATTTAAATGTTATTAACTGAACCCATGGAGCCTTAAAGGAAAACTCTACGTGAAAAAATTCATATAGCGTATAAAATTGCTACGTAAGCCATTTTGTAATTCAAATGTATAAAAAATGACCGTTTCATTTCATTTGTGAGCTGCTGGAAAGATTTTAATGCAACATGGCAACCTATAGGAGTTCTGAACACAGTTGGCATAAACATGCCCCAGAAATGTAATTTTCTGCTTCTGTGATTGGCTCATAGATTTTTCCAGGCGTCTACAATATGATACAAGTAAGATTTTAGGTATCCCCTGCAACAGAAATGTCATTCTTGGTGAGATACTCCCTAAAAGTTACTACTTACAGTATAAAGGGATGATGACACTGCAACTTCCCTCGTTGCAACAGAGTAAGTCCGCCAAATGGTTACAGTGAACCCAGACCCCCTATTCAGGGATCAGTCTGGAAAGGACATGGTGAAACAAACAACTTTTTCTTTAGAACAGTAAAATCAAAATGTAGGAATCTACAACAAACTTTATTCAAATCCTTTCAATGTACATTGATCACCAAAAATGAAATGAGTCTTTAAGGTTCCATTGTCTTAATTAAAGTAAAAAAAAAAAAAACAGTTGTAAACTATTTAAAATTATGATGAAATGGCTTACGGTGCATGTTGGCGATGTTTAAATGTTTTAGTTTCCTGCTGATTTAGCTGGTTCCCTGAGCACTAACCATTATATCCTGTTTTAGACTCCTGCAGGTGCCCTCCATAGAGGGACGTCGTCCAGGTATCTACTCTGCCTAATTCCCAATGTTGTGTCAAGATACAACATCAGCAATAGCAAGCATTCTGCACAAAATGCACTTTCCTGCTCCAAGACCAGCGACACCTAAAGGAACCACCGGCTTTCGCAAATGCAGGGTGCTGTGTAAGGCTGCCCTGGCGTTTAGGGCAGTGTTACGCAACGCCAGGGTCCTCTGCATATGTGAAAGCTGGCGGGTCCCAAAGCAGGTAAGGGCACCGGCTCAGGTTAAACAGATTTCCGCTTAGGCTTACAGGCACCCAAAATGGAAATCCAACCCTAGCAATGTATATTTTTATATGTGGATTCATCAATGGAAACAAAAGTTTGGGCGGTTAATACTACTTTAAACTGTTTTGGGCAAAAGACACAAATGGGAAAAAATAAATGTCTAGATGCTCTTGCTCTAAATGTACATATTGTGCATATCAAACAAGTTGCCCAGGCCAGTGAAATAATGTTTATAGGGTTAGGTAAGGTGAGTCGGGGTGTTAATCTGACTCCTGTCCATGACCTCAGTTCTGCTATTAGTAAGGGAATATAATTCACTACAATCACGTTCACTTAAAGTGTACCTGTGGAAATTGGATAGCAACTAAAGTACAATTTACGTCACATACCAGGCACCTCCAGGTACCTAGACATCACCTTCATATTGCTCAACAGCATCCTGGGGTATTTTGTTATGCAAAAAGCAAGCTGCTTTGGTCCTGGTTCCTGTCCCTCTCTCTTTGCTCTCCTGTCCCGCTGTTCTCTGCTTTCTGCTAGAGTCCACCCATCAGATTATTGGGTCCGTAGTGAGCCACGGGAGGGGACAAACTGTAGCGCCTGATCTCAACAGCTTGGTTGGTGATTGCATAACACAGCACCCTGTGTTTTAGGGATCCAAGAATACTGTAGAACAAATGCTATTTAGAACATTAAAGTCTTTTTTGGGTGGAATTCTCCTTGAATTGCAATACAGCTCATTTTTGTTCGACAACTTTATATATTACATTGATAAAATCTACCCAGAACAAACAGCCACATCCATAGCGCTGCAATATATAGCGTAGGAACGCTGTGATGAATGGCCTCCAGCCCTCCCTGCAGCAGAGCTGCTGTGAACCTTTCCACTGCAAATTATATCATATTTATCCTTTAGCTCTGAATCATCAGTTTATGTTCTTCCCACAACAAAACAATAATCAGAGGCGGTGATGAATGTACCAACATGAACACGGTCTAAAACATTACAGTGCTCCACTGAGAAGAAGTACAGTAAATTATACAAAGCATATCGCAATTACTGCCAATAATTGGCCTTTATGAGAAGTCATCAGCATTGTGATTTTTGTACCTGAATAGCAAAATGATTTTACTTTCAGTTTATTGTTGCTAAAAAAAAATAACTTCCAGTCAGATAAATAGTAATTTTCCTGGTGTATAGATGGCTGTTTGGATAATAAAATACATCAGGTCCATTAATTCACATATAAATTGCTCCCAGTGGCGTAATGCTTTATAAGTCTATAACAGGCTGCACTATGACTGCTCAGAATTCTAAATGAGCATCGGCAGTATAAGGGAAGATCATGCAAGCCTCACAGGGCAATATTTTCAGATGAAGTGAAATTCCAGATAAATAGGTATATACACATTTGAACTACGTAGCACCCCCCAACCCCTAAATGCATATGAGGAACCCCAGAGGAAGTGTGGGCTAGCATTTAATTTCAATGGTAAGTCCTTGGCTGGCTGTGGGATGCAAATATATGTTAGGCGTCAAGAAGGAGCTAAAGACACACAGGACAAGTGCACGCTCCAGCATTCTTCTTACAGACTTCACAGATGTGAGTTCTTTTAAACCAGATGGGCATTGTGTGAATATAGAACACTTGACTGTAGAGTAAGCATATCACAAACTCCCTGGACAAAACACCAAACTCTTTGCGAGGTTCTCGGGCACCTCCAGCAGCTGAAGCTACTGCCTGGTGGTCCTTGTCACTTCTTCTGGAACACTACCTCCAGCAAGGCAGTGTGAGCTCAGACCCCAAAACCATACCTTACTCCTTACAGCACAGTACATATGGCCTCCATAGCCAGCAGGCCATGGAGGTCAGAATCAGTAGCCCAACCTCCCCTAGACAGAGCCGGGGGAGACCGTCTCAAGGTCAAACCCAAATATTTATGCCCTTACTCATCAGCATGCACAGCTGGAAAGAAACCTCCTAGTGGTTGGCCATTGAGAAACAAGTTCATACCCAGCGTCATTGTACCTTCTCACACTATTGTCAGGGTCACACCTCAGCAGCAGACAGAAGCAAACAGTAACACTTGGCTTATGGGAGACCAAATCAGTACAGAACTATTAAATCAGCATAGACTGCGTAAAGTCCAACAGAACTAAATTTAAGGGGTTGCCCTGATTATGGCAAGGTGGCTACCTTGTTTTATTTGCTAAAGGATTCATAATGCTGTGCTGCCAGAATTTCAACTGTATCTAGCGGTTTGTCTCCATTGTCTTGGCTTGATAGCAGTCTCCATAGCTATCAAGATTGATTTATAGAAGACAAACTCTGGACCCTGATGCAAAATGTAAACAGGGCTCCATCAAAACCCCATTATTAATAAACAACAACAAAAATGTCACACAATCTCCTAACTTAGTAGTTCTCCATCAGTCAGGTAGACATTACTGGACATCTGCATCCAATATATTAACGCCCAAATATCAGGCTTTGCTATTTTCTCAACTCACTTGCACAGGCAAGATGGCCAAATGTCTAGTATTTCTAGATTGGGATGGGAGGGGAAAGTCTGCTGGGCACATATGGATGTAAGGGTGGGCCAAACATCTGACTAGTGCACGCACAATTAACCAGTGGGCATATAGTCAAGGATGGACATTTATTCTGGTACTAGAACCTTGGTGCATCATGATTTCAAAGGTAGCTACATGCAAACAGAAGGTGCAAGATGAGGTCAGTATGCATAATAGTGTATATTTAGTGTTAGGGTTTTGGGGGTTAGATTAGTGTTGGGCAGGGACTGGAGGCAGTCATCTAGCTGTACACCTGGGCTGCCATCTAAGTTTTTGAAGAGCTGTATATTGATATCAGAAAGGGCAACACAGAGGTATGTGTAATTAACATATCACACATGACAGACCTTTACGACAATGCTTAATTTTTCTCCTTGTTTAACTCCTTCAAGACATTCATTTTAGTTTCCCGGTACTCCTCTATTACAGCAGCTTTTGGCTATCAATGTAAAACAATTCTCCTTAGCATATAACAAATGTCAGAGAACACTTAAAATATACACTAATCTTTGATGTATCTACTGTATATGTTATACAAATCTGTGCTCCTATTCTGCCCTAACCTACTTAAGACTTAAAAGCAGCTGTGCAAACACACCCTTACTTAATAGATTGTAAGCTCTCACAGGCAGGGCCCTCCTTACCATCTTGTCTTGAATTGTATTGCAATGTCTCCCCTATATTGTAAAGCACTGTGCAAACTGTTGGCGCTATATAAATCCTGTATAATAATAATAATAATAATAATATTATCATCTAGTGCCTAGCGCTAATAATTAATAGATATGAATTAAAAACTAAAAAATCAGTCCAGCAAAATTTACTTAAAGGAGAACTATGAGGTGAGTGAAAAGCACTCATCCCCATAGTTCGAGCCGACGTCTGACAATGAAACTGTCTCACGTCAGCTCAATAGATCGGGAGGTTTGCGAACGCATAACGTCGCTTGCTCACTTCTCCATCATCTCCCTGCGGAGAGCAGTGACTGACAGGATAGGCAGAGCCCACTGTCATTCACGCAGCTGGGTGGATCTTGACAGTATTGTCGGGATTCGTTCCGGCTGTGGAGGTCTCAGTATACCGCAATGTTTTGTCTCGCAATACACTGAGCTTTGGGTCACAGGGGGACGCTAGTATATGTCCTCTTGTGACCCCTAACAGAACTATGGGGAAAAACACTTACCCCATAGTTCTCTTTTAAGTGATTCTTAAAGTGCAGAAAAAACATACAAAAATCCATATATACAATGCTGGCATTACAAATCCCCATATGCATATACTAGGATATAGTAATGTTTACAAATCAATACATTAATAGGCTTCTTCTATTTTATTCTCATCCCCCCCCATTCTTGTTTGACCCACATAAATATACAATCTATTTTTCAATATAAATCGATGTCTAACCTAGTCCTGAACTCTTCTTCAACCTATTTAGTGCCTATGCGTTGAATATTTTAATTTTAAATCCCCCCTAAATAAATTGCTCACAACCCAATTACACAACAACAAACAAAAAAAAAAGTTTTCCTTTTTAATTAATATCTTTTATTCATTAGCGCTGGGCACTAATCTTTGATGACACAAAGCTCTAACCCTTCCCACTACATCTGTACACTTTGTACTGGGAAGTCACAGCTAATGCAAAGCTCTGCTCTGCCATGGCATAGATAAGGGATAAATGTTAAAAAGTGTAATTGTTAACATCTGACAGAAAAACTATTTATACATCTTCACTCTAAGTTGTGTATTTCATATTCCGTGCACTCACCATCACAAATCATAAATCTAGGATTGAAATATCACTAATTGTGTTCACATTCTACTTTTTTCTAATAAGCAAAATCTAAATGTTTAAATCAATAATCAGAATGCAATGTGCCCTTCCCTTTCTACCTTCTTGGCCATCTTATCTCAAAGGAGAGAATGTTCTTTAGTGAATAAACCTTTAACTTTTTTTGTTAATGTATTCTTTTGCTGCCTATTAGCCGCTATCCCTTTCTCTTTGAAGTTCAAATTTATATTCTATTTCAGATCAGAATAAGCATTTCTTACTTTTAATTAGCTCACCTAATATTTTCCAACTGATCTGTAGACTTTGATCTTATTAAGAACTTTCCAGCTTCAAGGTAACCTATTTTGATGATATTAAAGGTCTTTGTTACAATAAGACTTGTAACAAACATCTACATCCATTAATCAGTTCATCTGTTTGCTTTGGTTGCAGACTCTGCACAAAGCAGATTTCTTGAAACTGGGGCAAAGAATGCTTAAAGTCTCTGCTTCCAGGACCCAGTAAGGTTTCAGCTTCTCTTTTCCCATTCCAGCTACGCACAGAATGAAAGCTAATACTTTTCCGAGTTATGTGGGCACTGAACCATTATTTCCTTTGCTTTTATTTTTAGAAATCAGAAATCTCAATAGCGTTTTAAAAATAATAACAATTAAAAAGTATTTCAAGGACAACTTCACTTTAAAAAAAAATTCCCTTGCAATGGGGCTACCCCTGCACTGCAAGGGTTAAAGGAGAACTAAGAGATGAGTAAAAATCACTCATCCTCATAGTTCGAGCCGACGTGTGACAATGAAACTCAATAGATTCGGAAGTGAGCGAACGCAAGACTGCTAGACCAGTCCTCACAACCTCTTCTTCCTTGGGCTCTGGTGGTCTAAGGACCACTGACATTACCACTTTTAATGGTGGTCCATTGACAATCATTAGACGTGAGGATGACGACGGACATTCCACAGCCAAAAGAGAGGACAGAAGGGGAGAAAGCTGAGCGCTGACCGCCGTGGGACAGAGGATCAGGTGAGTATACCTGCTTTATTTGAGCCCCATAAACAAAACGTCTGAAAGTTTTTAAGCTACTTCAAATACAAATTAAATCCCTTACAACGGATGATGTTCCTTGATGTTTAAAAGTTTTGTTTCCTGCAGAATCAGCTGGTCTCCTGAACACTGGCCCAAATATCTTGGTTTATGGTCCTATGGAGCAACCTTTTTGTGCTGGTAAGCTGTGTGTGTCTCCACAAACACAAAGGCACAACAACGCAAGACACTTTGCTGTTCTCTGACCCCCTTCCTCCCTTCTTCAAGCTAGTAGATGGATAGCTGCTGGAAATGTCATCTTGTACTGGACAGGATATTTCAGGAAGCCGAGCTGAGGGAGTTGCAGCCAATTGTTCATAAACATGATGACGATAAGTGCTTGGGCAAACTTTGAAGGAAATACTTTGCTGAGCAATGCACATTTGTTTGATATGGATTCATTATAATCAAAATAATGGTTGAGAGTTTAATTCTACCTTAACCCTTGCAGTGTGGGGGTAGTTCTTCTTAAAAAAAAAGCTAATTAAACTACAGCCACTCAACCTGGAGTTTACTTACATGTGTATATACTCCATCCATCCTACTGTTATAAAGATTTGAACAATTTCAATGTTTCTGCTGTAAATTTTGAGAATAAATTGTCCCACAGTGCCTGCAGCTACTGAAGTCAGTGAGGCCTTGTGTTAAAGATTATGACGGTTTGTTAGGAATATGTAAATACTTGAATGTCCATACCCTGGTCACAGATTCCATTTAAGCTCCTGTTCTTGGCTCTAGACCCTGGCCAGTTACTGGTTCTAGCCCTGAACCCACCAGAGCCCTCAGGCAACTACTAGAGCCAGAAGCTGTTTTAAAAATAATCCATACTCAGGAAATATGAAGGCTGACATCACCTCTCTATCTGAAAATTCTAGTTGCCTGGCTGTCAACCTGAATCAATGGCTTCAGTTTTTTTCAGTCAAATATGCAGGAATTTTGACTTCAGTCAGATTTTCCTAATCTACATGCTTGTTCCAGGTCACTGGCTCAAGGAGCAGTCAACAGTTCCCAATATAGAAGATCTCAGGCTTTCTGTATGCCGATTCCAGATGAAAAACAGACCCTGAGAAGGCAGGCTGTGTCCCCTGTATCAATTTCAAAGACTAAATGAAATCTAAACCTAATCACAAAAAAAAGCCCATATAAGATTTACCATTTGATGTCATTTTCAATCTTTCAGGATCTGCAGCTTTAATTAAAAAGGAAACCTGGCAATTCTCATGAAGGTCCTTCTTCGGGTGCTTCTTGTTATGGGTTGACAGCTCTCGCCCAATTGTGTTCCTACATTGTAACCTTGCAACTTGCAAGTGTGACGGAGACTACAAGAGGCTGCGGTGATACATATTCAGCAGGCATGGTCCCCTCGTGTCACTATCCGTAAACATCATGTGCAGCTGATGCTGCTATGAGTCCATGTAGACTGGAACTGGCTGAAAGAGGCTGCAGAAGATAAGCAACACTGATATGTAAATAATTTAGCAAAAAGGATAACATTTTATTTTTACGGTTAAAAAAAAAAGTCACGCATATTGTTTAACTGCTTGAGTAAATGTAATGGTTTCCAATTTGGGTTTAGATCTGCTTCAGACAAAGTGCATTTATCCTTTTTGCTCCTCCAACCTTCAGTACCTCACTTTTCTCCACCCCAGATGCATACTTATCCTTTATCCCAAGAATGGGCCCCTCCTCAGTGTTTACATCCTGCTGGTAAAATCATCTGTGCAATAGATCCCTATAGCCTTGAAAAATGCTCTGTAGTGAGGGAGGGTGGGGTACTTTAAAGCTGATCTTCCAGTACAAGGTCTGCATTTAATATCTGGACCCCAGTGCCCCTTTAAAATGACCTAATGTTATTAATTCCAAAGTGTACCTGTAAAGAAAAAATTTACATTTATACGTATACCTTACCCCTGTCTTCCGCATTGCTCTGTGTGATGTCACCATCCAATCGGGAGGATTTCTGGGGAATGCAAAGCACTAGAAAACACTTCAGTCCATTGCACGGGTGTCTTCTCATGAGATTTTGGCTTCCCTGTATTCCCCGATCCAGGATCTTGCTGAAAGGAATCATCCTCACTGTAGGTGGCTAAGGCAACTACTGTATAAATATCAAAAAGTTGTTTTGCTTTACTGTATAAATATAACTTTTTTTCTTTACAGGTGCATTTTGGAACTACTAACATTAAAGCGGTAGTAAGAACAAAAACCCAGGAGCTTTTAGCCATGCCATGTGCTAGTATGCACATTAAGGCAGACTTACCTGCCAAACTGATCCCGCTAGCGGTGTGCCGCCATCCTCCCTCTCCTAGCTTCCATTTCTGGCTTGCTTCTCTTAAGGGATTGGTGTTTTCGGCCCCTTCATGAAGTTACTTAATCTCGGTATGCTGGGTCTGTGCACTGAGCTGCGCATGTGCGACACAGTATACAGAAATTTTTAAAAATGACGAATGGTAAAAAGATGCTTTCATTCAAAAAGGAACTTCCATAGTCTCTTCTGCCATAAAAAGCCAACCAATTGTCTTTTTTTTTTTTCATTTCCATACTTCCACTTTAAGTCATTTTTAAAAGGGCAGCAGGCCTTGGCAATATAAGCTGACCGTGCATTTTACTGCAAGGTCCAATGTAAGTTGATGGTTGTAGTAAATAAAATGAAAAGTGCACTTTGTCTTAAAATGACATTAAAGTCACAACCCCCCCCCCCTCAATGCTGCTTAAGGACTTACCTTAAATGATGCCTCTTGATCCTATAATCTTCTTCCTTCCACTTGTTTTCAGCAATCCCTCCAGCACTGGTGCCAGTCTCTAATCCAGTGCAGACTCTTTGTGTCCCACGGTGTCTGTCTGACATGCACGCTCACCGCTGTGTGCATTGACTTACAGTGAGCCTCTCTTCTTCACCCCACTGGTGATCTCTATCATCCTCCTGCGTGGCCGCTCGCGAAGCTACAGATCTGCAGCTGGGATCGATCGGCGGAGACGGAGGTAAGTTTTTACCTGTTTGGTAACTTTTTTTTTTTAATGCTTTTGTATATATCTACTGCTCGCTAGCAGTAGATATATGTGGGGGAAAATGTGACTTTACTACTATTTTAAAGTACACCTATTCTTTAATGTCCAGTTTTAATGCAGAGTTCCGTTTCATATACTTTCAGTTGCTCTCCTGGCAGGTTGTATAAGGTCACAGACCTTTTACCACAATACCACAATTATCTGCCATTTTCATTGCTGTCAATCACAAAATAAAATGTAATTTCTGGGTCTGGAATGTCGGCATCTCCCATAGTACTGTCATTTCCAGCATGTAACATCTTGTGGCTGATAATTTAATAGAGGGGATTTTCGGTCATTAATAGAAAAGCAGCACACAGTAGGATTAACTGTAAACAACAGACTCGAACAAGTGACCCATGTCCAAGCTCTCATTTTCTTTCCCCTGACCTAAATAATTCAGCTAAATTCCTCCAGAGCCAGCAGGACGTGCTTCATTCACATAAACACCTCTAACTGGAAACGGCATTAATTAAAGAGGGAAAGCTGTGGTTATTGTACGTCTTATTTATGCACTCCCTTTATGAGACAGTAAAGACAAAATCATTGGGCATTAAATGATAAGGGCAGGACATAGTTTATTTTCTGCAGACTGAAAGGGAAACTCAGTGTTAAGCCATGTTCATTTCAAGCAAGCAAAAACTATAGACACCGTCACTTTGTAATGTAGTGTATATGATGATAATCCAACATGGCTATCAAGAGATCCATCTTTTTCTCACCGGATGAGATGCTCTAAACCTTTAAAAGTAACACAGACCAGCAGTACTAATTTATTGTGGGTGTGTGATAGACAACATTATGATCACTGAGTTGTTTTTGGTAAAATAATGTAAACGGTCAGTCCACTCAAAAGCGATTTTTTTAGTTTTAAAAGAATGTGCCCCTCTCTTCCTGTGTGTCTCAGAAACTCCAACAGCCTGATCTCCCTGCAATCATTTCTGATTTTTTTTTCTGTCCACAAGGCAGGTTTTGTTGCAGTAAGTATACTTATTCCAACAAGCTACTCTCCATAAATACATGGGGTTTCTGATAACAAAACTAAGGGGAGGTGGGGACAAATATGGGTGCAATAATTTTGACATGATAATTCTGTAGGCAATTAATTAGAAAATGTGTATGCTTTTTGCTAATTTGTTTGCAGGGAAAGTTTGATGTTTATTGGACTTTATTCTGCCATGAACTGTAGGTGTTGACATGTACCTCAAATTATTGCTTTCCCTGAGAGTGGATTCTTGGGATAGCTGGTGTTCTGCCAATGATCCCTTCACAGGAGTTTGGACTTAGCTGCACACTACTCCTTGGTCACCCAACAGGTACTCAAGGACATGAAGGATACCAGGTGCCTGGAATGCAGTAAAGGTGGCTGGATAGACTGCAAGGAAGCTACTTGGTAGAAGGGTTGGCAGCTGGACTGGACACAGCAAGACTGGTAACTACTGTGAAGGACTGGTAGTGAACTGTACTGTAGCAGGACAAGAAGCAGGACTAGTAACAGACTATAGGAGGACAGGTAGCAGACTGTAGCTGACTGTAGATGGACTGGTAACAGACTATAGGAGGACAGGTAGCAGACTGTAGCTGACTGTAGATGGACTGGTAACAGACTATAGGAGGACAGGTAGCAGACTGTAGCTGACTGTAGATGGACTGGTAACAGACTATAGGAGGACAGCTAGCGGACTGTAGCTGACTGTAGATGGACTGTTATCAGACTATAGCAGGACAGGTAGCTGACTGTAGATAGACTGGTAACAGACTATAGCAGGACAGGTAGTGGACTGTAGCTGACTGTAGATGGACTGTTATCAGACTATAGCAGGACAGGTAGCGGACTGTAGGTGACTGTAGATGGACTGGTAACAGACTATAGCAGGACAGGCAGCGGACTGTAGAAGGACTTGTAACAGACTGAAGCAGACTGATAACAAGGCTGACAACAGGGAGCTCAGGTAGTACAAGGCTGTGTGTGGACAGATGTGTAATAAAATGCTAGAGCAGTGACAGCATGTTCTCCTCGAGCTTAAATGGAGACTACAGTGGCACGTCATATGATGCATCATGTGACATGGTTCAGAAGCCAAAAGTGCCCGCAGCCATGTGAGGCAGAATAGGTGCCAGAGCTGGAACAAGGAAGGAGGAAGTTAAGTGACTGTGACACAGTGGCTGACTTAAGGCCAAACTTTCCTTCCAAAACAAAAAAAACAAATGCATGCAGTTCTGCACGCTCATTAATAAAAACTGCGCTTTAGTAAAAATGTTTTTTTTTTAGGTAGACTTACAATCCTAATTTTTATACTCCCTCCTCTCCTGAGGCACTAGTGACATAGCCCTGGCCTCCCAGCTGCCTATGTCACTAGTGTCTTCCAGGAAACTCTCACAGCTAAACTACAAGATGTTGGAGAAAACTCTATTGTTTGTACATTGGGATATATTGAGAGTGTCGGGGGTGTAATGAAACTCTCACTGCTAAAACCATTGAAACAGTTACCGGTAAATAAAACAAACTATGCTAGATCTCTATAAGCGAATTCGCAAAATCTGGTTGGGCGTCACTGGTGGGCAGGCCTAGGGAACGACAAAGAAGAAGCTGGTCACCGATGATGCATTTGAAAATGGCACCGTGGGTTTCTAAGGCGGGGAAGGGGGGGAAGACAAGGGGGATTGAGAACAAAACAAGACTAAAGATGCCTGTAACAAGTTTGTTTGTTTGTATACATTTAATTAGTGTCGGCAGTTTATTGTAGGGGAGATCCACTTTAAGTTTGCAAGCTTTTGGAATAATGTTTTAGGTTATATAGAACTGAATTATTAGAATATTATAGAATTGTATAATATACAGAACTGTATAATGCCTGATGAACAAATCTAGACTGATGTCTCAAAAACTTGCATCCGTACTAATTTAGGTTGATCAATAAAGGGTATTTCCTAAACTCCAGTCTTTCTGCACAAATTGATATAAAACACCGTACACTCTGCTACATATTGATTTGTTTTTAATTATTTATACTGTATATATAATACAACAAGTGTGTTATTTTAGAAAATGTATACATTATACTCAGGCTGTAACCACTAGATCAAAATATAGTTTAGATGAAATGACCTCTTAAAAGTGAGCTTGCTGGCACCAAACAGCTCCAATCCAATGAAATTAAGGACTTTTCATTCCAGATGTAATGGAAACGTAATCAAATACCATGAAATATTTACTTTGAAGTGGATTCCCAGGCATTAGGAAGGAAATAGTCAACCGCTTGGAAATAGCTCCAGCATGTAATTTGTAAAATAACCAATAATAACTGGTGACAAGCATGAGCGATATAAATAGAAGCTGTTTGTCAGCGGCAGGCAGTCATCATGTAAAAATCACACTTTCTGAGAATGGACATTCTTGTGGTTTGTTAGATTCTCAGAAGCTGCAGAATACACTCTGCAATAAACAACATTAAGCTCTGGTATGGCTCTGAGCTGTAAAAGATAAAAGGAATGGCAAAGTCTGCTTGTAAAAGCATCTCAAATCTCAACCAATAAATGGAATGTAAAAAGAAATGGACATTCAAGTGGACCTTTCAGTGACTTAACAAGTCTGCATGAAAACATTACTGACACATCGCAGGGTCATTTTTCAAAAATAGGCCCCTCATTTAAAGTGACACAAAAGTAGGAGTTACATTTAAAAAATGCATTCAGGTACCCGAACTATTCGTAAATCTAACTATTCTAAATCATCTCCGAATTCATGCTGACCCTGTCCTTCCTTCTGGAGGGTGGCTACTTTTGTTCCCCATGGTCCCTGTGTGCGTTGTAAAGTAGTCACCTCTCCAAGCTCCCTCCGGTGATAGACTACAATCTTATGTTTAGTCAGTGGCGTAACTAGTGACCTCAGGGCCCTGATGATGCAAGAATCCATGAAGGTCCCCCTCCCCCCCCCAAGAAGAATCAAATTAGATTTTTTTTTTAAACAAAATGTAGACAAGGAAAAAAACAAACCAGTTTATAATATCCAATCACATCACATATCCAATCACTGGCTTTTTTTTACCACTTTTGATCATTTTTGACATTTGTGACCACATCTCCATTAAATTCCTTTAATTGTAATATATTTGTGGGGTTCTTTGCCGTTTCAAAATCCCCCTACACCATTTTATTGTGATCCTTTACTTGGTGGGTTTTTTTTAGTGTGCTTTAGATTATTATCATGTTGAAAGACTAATTACCTGGTCAACTTCAACTTTGGGACACATGACCTGACATTCTTATCAAGCACACTTTGATATGATGTAAAATAAATAGTTGACTCGATTACTGCAAGCTGCCCAGGCGATGAAGCAGCAAAGCGACTGCAAACCGTAACATTTCCACCACCCTGCTTCACAGTTGTTATGAGAATCTTCTTCTAAAAATAAATTCTTTATTTGCAGTAAACAAGTCTACTGTGACCAAAAAACTCTGTCTTTGACTGATCAGTCTTCAGCACATTGTCCCTGAAGGCCTTTGCCTATATGTTCAATGGCAGATTGTAATCTTGCTCTTTTGTTATTTTTGGACAGCAAATTATTTTTTCTTAACACACTTCTCATGCAGAATTCAGTTGAATTGGTGCAATCTCTTTCTGATTGTAGATGCATTTATTTAGACCTAACTATTGCAAGATTTACCTAAACACCCTAAAACGTTTGGGTTCTTGGAAACATCTTATAGCATCGAATGGTCAGCTCTTATGTTGAATTTGCTGGGCCAGCCCGTCGTGGACAAATTAACAGTTTGAATTCTATGCCACTTGTAGAATTTTTTTCTTGCAGTCAAATAATTTATTTCAAATCAATAGATGATATTTTTAAATCCCTTGCCAGACTGATAGGAATCCACAAATATCTTTGTGGACTCAAATATCTAATATGAAGTCCTGAAGACACCACACATCACTAACAAAGAGAACACCATATGTCTAAGGTTTGAATAAGACAGGTTCCACCTGCATACCCCCTAAGGAGGGTCTAATCATTGGCACCTAATCTGGAACATGGGATTCTAATTTCATGGATGTTAAGTGGTGGTAAAGGTACTTACTTCTTCCATATGACAAATCTGCATTTTTGTTTGTTTAGATCATGAAAATAAACACACCATATAAATAAAATGTTTCACTTGATCAAGTACATCACCTTTATCTGTAGGCACTATTTGAATCACAAGCTAAGGTTATTCACCCTTTAAGACTGAGGACATATTGTGGTAAACGCAGAAGTGCTGCAAGGGACGGTCTCAGTTGAAGGTGAATACTGCAGCAGGAGCTGCTTTTGTATTTTTAACACCAACTATGGATTTTTTTTTTTTCATTTTTAAAAATTGGCCTTAACACTTCAAAAAATATATTCAAGTTTTTGCTCTGCTAGCACTGTAGGAGTAGTGTGGCCCTATCAAGGATAGCAGTCTTGCATCACAAGAATACCATATCTTGCTGACTGACATCCACAGCTGCATCACAGTCCACCATGATGAAAAGTCCTTTGAACAGCCTATTAGCACACCACCGCTATTCTATATCTCTGTGTAGTCCCACTGTGGCTGATCCTTCCACAGCCACATATACTCTTCACTGCTACACCCTACATATCTGTGTGCTGCATCAGTCTGAGATTAGGCGTTCTTCTACAAAATCAAAAAGTCCTTCCTGTATAGCCATATGATGCAATTCTGTAAGTAACTAACTAATTCCCTTACACATGTATGTTCTGTGTCAGTAGTTCAATGTGTATTGAACCAAGAATAAAAATGACAGCCAAATCAGTCCATGCCAAGTTTCCTTTAAATGCAAGTTCTGCCAAATTAATCATTATAACATTTTGGGGATGCTGAAGATTTTGGGACTGTGGTATGTGATCCTGCCCCATTAATAACTGTTATTAATAAATGGTCTGAAAATAACTGCCATCACTGAAGGCAGGCAACTGATACACATTCACACACTTTCATATTTACCACTTTGATCATAAACCTGGCCACCTCACTGATAAATGTAATGTTTCCCTTTAAAATACTGACAAGACAGTGAAAAAAATGACGTGACTAATTAATAGAAAAAATACTTCACTTCTGAGAAACAGACATATATCTAGACATAGCATAGTTACTGTGACCACAAGAAAACACTGCAGAAGTTCACTGGCGTGATGATATCTTGTCATGTGTTCCACATACACTAGTCTCGCTTACTATTTTAGGTAAGATGTGGCTAGCCAAAGCACTAGTCTTTATGTCAGAGCCCACAACGCAGAAATAATCTTAGACACAAAGCTCATTTTACAACACTGGCAAGACAAATAATCCTGTACAGCTTCCAACTCAGATCTTACATACCACTGTCTTTCTTAATAATCCATTGGTCATGAGACCTTAGTCACAGCCAAGCTATATTTAAGCTAAATGCTATTTCCAGTGCTGAATCACAGATATTTACTAAGTACTACTGTAGATTAACTAGTGTAGCACAATTAAGTTGGAAAAAAACCATGTCTGTGAAAAAAGTCACTGTTCACGATATAAATGGGGTTGATTTACAATAGGGAAATAGGCTGTTCACTTTGCAAGGGAATTTGCACTTTTCAGGGGAAGTTCCCCTTAGTTTAGTGAATGAGGAGACGTTTGGCTTAATTCCATCACCCAGTCATTTGCAAGCAAAGAAAAATTTATTTTTCCATCACCTCATAGTTCTAGCCGACCTGTGACAATGAGACTGTCACAGGTCGGCTCAGTAGATCGGGAGGTGAGCGAACACATAGCGTCTTTCGCTCACCTCTCGATCCTGTCACGGCTATCTGCCGTAACAGGGGAGGGGCTGTATTCCCCCCTCCCCGCTCTGATCCGCCAGCGCTGCCTGGCCGAACGGACGGGGGCGGTTACAGCTGGCTCTGCCTCTAGATAGGCAGAGCCAGCTGTCAGTCACGCAGCTGGGCGGATCCCGGCATAATTGTCGGGATCCGCTTCAGCTGCGGCGTCTCAGTATACCGCGAGCAGCAGCGTACTGCGGTAAACTGCGTACTGCGGCAGCAGTATACTGCGGTATACTGAGCCTAGGGTGACGGGAGGACACTAGTTTGTGTCCTCCCGTTACCCTAAGGAGAACTATGGGAAAAAGCCTTAACCCCATAGTTCTCCTTTAATGTTGGGAGCTAAAGAGCAGAGATACCATACCTGTACAAATGCAATTTAAATTTTGAAAACAGCTACTGTAAGCACTGTGTTTAATTGCTTCCCGTCCAGCTGCTGTATATAAACGGCTGCCCGGGAGCTTCTTGAATGCGGGTGGGCGTTTTAAAATGACCTTGTGCCTGTGCTTGCTCTCGCGCGCCCACGAGTGGAAAATCGTCACTATTTGAAACAGCCAGTGATGATTCTTTACATACAAGCGGTCCAGCGGCTATTGAGCCGCACAATCGATTGTATGTGGTGCTGATCGCTGTGCCCCCCCCTCCGCCGCCGATGGTCCGGAGCTCTGCTGTGCCTGGTGCGGGCTCGAAACCGGTACAGTGGCTCTGTGACCAGAGATCAGAGGGAGTTCAGTGGGAGATAAGTACATGATCTCCCTCTGATCTCCTCCTCACTCTCTGAATGCAGGAGTGATGTAACTTACATCTCTTCCACAGCTGTCACTTTCCGGCTACAGAAATTGGAGAGAAGCTGGTGAAGCAGATCCCTGCTTCATCAACTTCTCTGGGCGTCCTAGGTGGCATTAGGGGTCTTAGAGACCCCTTATGTCTCCATAAACAGGACCTGTCACTGTAAATTGGCTATCACATAGGGAACTATGCGACAGCAATAACGTTAAGTGGTGGGTTTTTTTTATTTAAAGAAAATAATTAAAGTCACATAGAAAAAAAAGTTCCCCGCCCCCACATACACGCATAAACATGCGTCGGGTGAGCCAACGTGCAAAAATAACGATTGCGCCCATTGTGGCACACATGTTACATATCACCGCAAACGGCAGAGTGCAAGCAATAATTTTAGGGCCATTAATCACTGTTCACACTAAAGTGATGAGCGTCGTCTATGGACAATTTTGAGTAAGGTAGCTTTTTGCAATTTCGCGGGCATGCACAGTTTTAAAGCCTGGCATGTTTGGTGTCTATTTACCTGATGTGACCATGTCATTTATATTTTACGTTATACTATAACGTAGGGAAACGGTTTTTTTTCAGAATTTTCGGTCTTTTTTAATTATATAGTAAAAAATAAAAAACACCAGTGGGGATTGAATACCAAAGAAAGCTTTACATGTCCCTATAAAATGATATAAAATTAATTTGAGTACAGCGTTGCATGACGGAATAAATGTCAGTTAAAATACCTCAGTGCTGAATATTGAAAAATGACCCGGACAGGAAGGGGGCATAAACACCCCGGTCAGCAAATAGTTAGAGTGACACTAAACTCAGGAATAAATCTTAAAAAGGCATTCAAATACCTTAACTATTAACCCCTTCATGACTGAGGTTTTTTTTTTTTTTCATTTTTTGCACCCATGTTATATTCCACATTTTGGGCCGGAAAATTACTTAAAACCCCCAAACATTATATATTTTCCGAATGCCAAGACCCTATAGAATAAAATTGTGGTAGTTGCACATTTTTATGTTGCGCAATATTAGCGCAACTAGTGTAAAGGTGACCCCCAGTGTCAACTTTACACTAGAAATAAGCTATTGAAGTGCAGATCGCACTTCAAAAGCTTATAGCTAGGCTGCAGGAGCCCAGAACTGACAGCCCAGGGACAGGAAGTGATGCAATCTGCATCGCTCCCGGTCCCATAGAACGGGGAGGGGATCGATGAACGGAAGTTCGTCGATCTCCTCCCCAGCTCCCCGCGGACACCAAGAAAGCCGGTCCCGGGCCCTTAGGAGGGGCAACGGAGCCACGGGAAGCACGGCGGGGGGGGCCGGCGCGGGGGGGGTGGCCCCTTCTTCGGGACACAGAAGCGATATGGCGACAGGTAACTCGCCAGAATCGCTTCTGTTGTAAAGCCCTACTGTACCCTACTTTTGTAACACTTGGCTATAGATCCTCAAATCATCTCTGAATTGGTGCTGACACTGTCCTTCCTTCTGGAGGGTGGCTACTTTTGTTCCCCATGGTCCCTGTGTGTGTTGTAAAGTAGCCCCCGCTCCATGCTCACTCCCGTGATGGACTACAATCTCACGTTTAGTTTACTAATCTGAATTGAAATTGTAGTCCATCACAGGAGTGAGCTTGGAGAGGTGACTACTTTACAACACACACAGATAGTGACCATGGGAAACAAAAGTATCCACCCTCCAGAAGGAAGGACAGTGTCAGCACCAATTCAGAGATGATTTGATGATCTACAGCCGAGTGATAGACAAATAAGTTACATTTTTGTTTATAGTATAGGTACTTGAATGCATTTTTAAGATTTAACTTCTGAGTTTGGTGGTGCTTTAAGACTGTTTAAAGGGTGCACTTTTTGTGCATAACATCCAGCTTTAACCTTTTATGTTTCAAGTGCAGTTGGCAGAATGAAAAGGGGGGTCTGAATGGTTGATCATCTACAGTGGTTCTTTTTTAAAGACTTTTAATCATGAGACCAATAACATATATGATTGTTATTGGACATAAGAATACAGCTGCTCCCCCAACCAAAACCAGGTCAAATTTTAAGTCTGAAGATCACATCCTCCTAACACAGCCATTGTTTAATTTAAATTAATGGAGCTTTAAATCGGGGACAATGTGCAAATGTTCCTCGCATGAACTTTTATATATATATGGTCTTAATGGGGTAACAAAATATTATTTTGTGATGGAAATTCAAAGTAAAAAAGCTGCCCACTTGCATCCCACACACTTCTCCACAAATACCAACCTTTTTGCGGTGAACATAAACATAGAAAGTAGATTATATACAGAAAAAGGGTGTTTTGCAAAGGGGAATACAGCAGTAATTTAAAGTATTGCCTTGGGGATCAGATAATCCTGGAAAACGAATTCTTATAGGAGAACAACACTTCAAAACAAGTTAAACCTATCAGATTAGATCAGACCCTCTGCATCCCCTGTCAAGCTATACTTCCCCTTCCAGCCGTTCAATGCTCTGCATCATCATTATCTTCATAGACTCTGTTGGAGAACTCATGCATTTGCAAGATTGCAGGGAGATGGTATTTCCATTAGTACTGCATTGTGCGATGGCTCAATGTTCTGTACGCATGTTTTTTTTCTTTATAGATTCTGATGGAGAATCCAATTATTTACAAAACTGCAGGGAGGTGGTTTCTCCATTAGTACTGCATGGTCTGACAGCTCAGAGAAGGATGGAAGTGCTGCACATCCTGACGTAGCTTTTAAGGTGCAAAACAGCTTAGTATCAACAAGGCATCAACTAAATAGAGATATGTCTTTTTAACCACTTGCTGTCCGGAGCAATTTCTTTCTCTTTGCACACACATGATATAATCTGAATTTTTGGCTAGAAAAGAGCTTCAAAGCCCAAAACAGTTATATATTTTCTGAAATCAGAGTCCCTGTAGAATTGCATTTCTGCTAGTTGCATTTTTTTAGGTCGGACGGTGTTTGCGCAAATGATTATCAAACCAGTATTTTTAGGATAAAATACATTAAGTGAAATTTAGTACACAGAAACAGAATATTGCTTAGTTTAGTGCTAACAGTGATTAATGGCTCTAGAATTATTGCTCTCACTCCGACATTCGTGGCCACATGTAACATGTATAGCGCAATTATAATTTTTGCACGTAGGTATGTTTGCGTATGTAGGTGCGTGCATGTGGGGGGCGGAGGACTTTACATTTTGTTTTGCATTTTTTTACAGTTTCTTATATGTTACGTAATTGTTTTTTTTTACACTAACCTTATTGCTATCACATAGGGGGCTAACACGCCCCCTATGTAATAGCAGATATGATGTGACAGGTCTACTTTATGGAGACATCAGGGGTCTTTCAGACTCCTAATGTGACCTAGGGAGCCCAAAGAAGCTGAGGAAGCAGACATCTGTTTCCTCATCTTCTTCTCCTGGCTCTAAGAGCCATAGAATGTAAACAGTGACACTGGAAGTGGTGCAATACACATCACTTCCTGGTCCAATGATCGGAGGAGAGATCAGAGGCTGGAACACTCTCCGATCGGTGCGGGGAGACTTGCCTTGCTGGTCCTGGGCCCCGCACAGGGGACAACAGAGCCGGAGAAGGTGGCGGGAGTGGGGCAGGACAATGCCGCCAATCTGTACAAACGATCCAGCGGCTGTATAGATGCCGGATTGCTTGTACATTAACGGCCATCGCTGACTGTTTAAAATGAACACAGCTGCGGCAGCAGCAGCCGTGTTCTTGGTTAAACCACTTCTGAGGGCCTCCGTATATGTACGTATTACGGCCCGGAAGTGGTTAAAAAAACAACAACATATTTTGTCTTAATACAGATGAAACACAGCCTCATCATAAAAAAATAACTGAGAATATAAAAATATGTCTGAAAATCAGTTTTTAAGTCTAAAAAAATAAAGAAAAACTTCTGTAAAAATGATTTGCAAAACATTCTTAAAATAAAGCAGGTAATTTAAAAAAGGGTGTTATTTCTAGTCTTGCACTATCAGTACAATCACAAAACATCATCAAAAGCAAGACTTGAAGGCAGGGATATATATTTTAATTTAAAAAAAAACATCTGGAGATGGTGGTGACATGCACAGAAACTAAGCCTATATGAAGTAAATTGAAACGGCCACATGCAGTCTAGATTGAAAACGTATGTGACAAGGAGGCAGAGCCATGCCACCCTATAACAGGAAATGCCTAAAGAAGGACCTTCACCAGTTCATATTTTAATTAAACTTTTGAAATTACATTAACATGTGAAAGCTGAAATCTAGTCATTAAAAATAAAAAAACGTTTTTAGAACAATACTTTTCTTCGCAGTACTTTTTCTCTACAAATAGATGCCACCAGTCTTCTGGGTTGAATGGTTACCAGTGTCATTCACCACACTTCTTGTAAGCCCAGGCTTTAGGGACCCTCTTACGGGGGGGTGCATTATTATGCTGGACTGGGCAGAAGAATACCACTCTCTTCAGCATTCAGGACTCACCCGCCAGTCCGTCAATGGGTATGCCACACAACTCATCAAAAAAGACTAAGGGAGCTTTGGTTTGTAATTGTAAATTAGTAATATGTTTATTCCAATTAGCTTGCAGCATAATGACCTTCTTTCCTTTAAGCCAAATGGTTTGGTAGACAGTTGGTGACATCACCAGATTCTTAAATAGGTGTCAATTTTCCTTTTATATGCCTGCCTCCATTAATATATACAAGAGAAAAAGAAACCCCCATAGGGATATACTTCTCGGGAATTAATACAGCAAACAGTTATAAAAAAAATAACGTTTTATTTATCAATTCTTTTCAAAATCAATTAGCTAAAACCATGAATCAATGTATAACCTGGATGATATTATAAATGTTGCTAGATGCACATGATTATATAGAGAAATCAAATAATCAATAACCTGACTGACTAATTCATGAGATGGACACATTTTTCTTTCATTCCACTTGATTGGTAATAAGTCATTAGTAAGATCGATCAAGCATGATTAAAGGCAGTCCAATTTGAGCATGATTAGAGAAGGAGTTGTTGTTTAAGTGATGTCTCATTTTGAAACAAAGCTGTAATCCAAAATTTGAACCAGCAGCAAGTCATGTATAAATGGATGCAAACATGATTCGAAACACTAAGTGGATAACCAGTTTGCAGCCTGATATATCAGAATGGCCAGGCAGTGATGACTGCAACTACAGTCTCATGTAACATACATCCACATAGATATGGCAATAGGCAGCCGCATATGGAGGCAGTGTGCCTCGGTGCTCCAAATCTGAAGCAAACCTTGTGGTATATACGTCTCGCCAAAGTTAATCAAACATATGTCAAAGCCACTGGCCCCCAGCAAGGGTACAGACCGTGATACTTAGTTTGATCCCGGCATATCCTGTTTCGTGATTGAAGTTGATTTCCACGTTGCCCACTAGTTTACTAACTGGTCTGTTCAGGCTCACCAGTGTGTTGCAGTCATGAATAATCAGTCAAAGCATCATGTAGGGAGACAAGAAAACCACGCATTACTCCATTAACGCGTTTTTACCCTACAACAAAGGCTTCCTCAGTGGGGCATGGCAGCAAAAAGGTTGCCCAATACAGTTTATATACGCACTCACTTCCTTTTGACCCCTCAAAGAAAGTGTGTATTCCAATATATGTGAACTGGAAGATAGAAAGTTCATTTATATGCGTTCCTGAAACATAATTTCTTTTTCAAATTTCATTTCAAATGTGATATTTATCAAAACAACACAGGGATTATATAGTATATCAACATAATTATACATTTTGTACCTTTCACCTTAAAAGCCATAATGTATACAGAAAAAGTATTATGTAGAACGGAAAAAAAACTTTCTTTTGCTTTGGAATAACATTGCAAACCAAAAAAAAGTGCTTAATGTTGTGCCTACAGAACAGGACATGAAGGAAAATCTCCACAAAGGGAAGCTTGACAGAGGTTTTAATTCTTCCCAACTGCATACAAAGTTTGAAAAAAAAATGTTTTTTTATACGCTTAGTTATAAAGCAATGAACGGGACATTTACCATTTACAGCAGGTGAATCTTTATGGTTCTTCCTTTTAATCACCACCTCTTGTGCTCTTTATGGCCTTCCTATTATTCACCACCTTTTTTCCCAGGTATATGACTGCCAGAAGGTTTGCTGTATTCCTGAAAGACCTTTGTCATTCGCACTCACTTGTGCATTTGCCAGATTGTGTGTTTGCTGTGGTCATTCGATTCACATTTAATTTTCTCATTACTTTGTTGTGCTTGGTCACGTACACTACTCATGAACCACATGTGAAGAATTTAGCTTAAAACTCTTATTTGCATATTCTAGTATTCGCCTCATGTACGAAATAGGATTAGCCAATGACAGGGGGTGAATGAGGTTGAATCTAGGCCTGGATTTCAAGGATATGTGCACTTTAAAACAAGGTGCACTTATCCTTTTAGCCACTTAAAGCTGACCTAACCGATTCCACCACCCCTCCCCCCTCGTACACATGAATATTTACCACACTCCAACAGGCCTGGCCCCTGTTTTTTGCTTATAGCCTGTAGTGAAAGTCTCCCTCCCCTGGCTGTGCCTGCGCTGTACATTCCCATTGACCCCAGTAGGAGCCATCTCCAAGCTGGGAGACAGAGGCAGAGGTTTTTTAATAGTAAACTAAAAAGTGTGAATTGGTGTTTAAGTGTGATAATGCCAGTGTATTAATTGTTTTACTCTAGACTTATATAACAAGATAACTGCTAATTAGTTGTAATGTTCACTAACATGAGGTCAAAGTTGTGGAGCTCAATCCTCAAATACTGACTATGAGACAATTGTCACATGAAATGGTTCAAACCCAGCAATATTGTGGCACTGTGACAGGAGGGATACCAGCAAGTATGGATACCAGGATGGAAGTACTTGAGAGTAAGAAACCTGTTAGATAAAAATATAATCACTATCTGGAGTTAATCCTGTGACAAAAAAAAGGATCAGCACCGGACAGCTCCTACTAAATCCTAAAGCACTGGAGGCTTAAATGTTGGTATGAGCCGACACACCTAAAATAAATGTTAGCTTTGCACACCTTATTAGGAATCTTTGTAATTATCATTTAGCATAGCATGGCAATTTTCTTTTACCATTTAGCATGTAATTTTTAGGTATTATAACTACTGCTTGCATTACCAAACTTTTGTAAATAATAATGCACAGGTGTTTATCGAAATACAAAAATGTTCTTCCTATTAAAAAGTATTTAAATCATTTTCAAAAGTTGCCTCATAATTACTGAATAACATATAAACATAGTTGAACTTTTATTAAAGTCCAATGCCAGGATAAAATAAACACCCTACCATCCCCCCACCCCTCCTCACTGATTGATGGGCTGATCGAAAATAAAAAATGTTCCCCTTTTAAACTTAGCTTAAGCTGAGATCAATGTATCATCTATTGCCGGGCTCTCCTCCTTTGTGATTACATCCTTTTGGGGTCCTTCTTCTTAGTGTCCACGTTGTTGTCTATGTGACATGGAAATTCCCATTGGCTGTCCACCGGAGGGATCCTCTCTGGATCCAGGAGAATACTGACGTCGGCCCAAGGGGAGTCAACGGGACCGGCCATCAAGGATTATTCTGCGGCGCTGGATTAGTGGTACCTTGCGGTGGAAATCATGTCAGTGAGGGACCTGGATGGGGGGACTTAAGTAATTTGCTTTACCAGGAAAGAAAAACTAAACACCTTGCAGGATGGGTTAGAGGGGGCTGGGAGGGGGAGACGGTAGGGAAGGGAGTGAGGCTTTAGACTGGTTGGTCAAATTTAAAATCAAGCTGGCTGTTGAAGCTCTCTGCTTCTTTATAACATGGTATGGTCATCCCATTCCCAAATACCATGACCGTGTTGTGATCTTTGGTGTACTTCTAACCTTTGAACCTTACTTTTCTGTGGCTCCATGCTTGAAATGTGTACCAGAGCTGGATTAGTTAGTCAACATAGGGGTCTATTCACGAAGCTGCCGAAGGATCTGGTCATAGCTTCGGCCGATCCTTCGGCTAGCTTCGGGCCCAGGACCCCTTCGGTTCAGTAGAACCGAAGGGGTGCTGTACGGGCTATTCACAATAGCCCGTACAGCTCCCGATCATGGCCGAGCGCATATGCATCGGCTCGGCTGAGCCGCGCTGAAAGCCGAAGCTGGCCGAGCGGCCGGCCATTGGCCCGCCGACAGCCTCTTTCTAAC
>NW_017306272.1:1369203-1387611 GCF_000935625.1 Nanorana parkeri
GGGTACAATGCTAGTTTACTATTGGCTATTGCAAATTGAAATAGCCAATAGTAATGTCCCAATGCTTTTCAATGGGAAAATTCTTTTTTTTCTATTCTGACATTGCTCGTGTCAGAATAAAGAAAAAAAGACACAGCAGTGTTTCTCTCCTTGGCGGCCGGGAGCGGGAGGCTCCCAGATCGCCCGGGAGAGGGTTTATTTCTTTTTTTTTTTACAGCAGCAGAGCCGCCGGACAATAACAAACAAAAAAAAACACAACTTTTTTCACTCTTTTTCTGTTCTGCTCGGTCCCTCTGAGGGACCGAGCAGAACAGCCGAGCCAAATGCCGCTCAGCTGCATTCGGCTATTCACTCACTGCTGTTCGGGATCTTTAAGAATAGCCCGAACAGCAATGAGAAGCCTGCCGGAGGTTCGGCTCAGCCGATCCAGATGATCGGCTGAGTCGAACTACTTCTGCACTTCGGGTCAGCCGAACATGCTGAGCATGTTTGGCCGACCCGAAGCCATGCGAAGCAAGCCAATGTACGGCTGATTTCAGCCGATGTACGGCTGAAATTAGCCGTACCAGCCTGAAGTGAATAGCCGAACAGTGTTCGGCTCACTTCAGATCGGTCATTCACTCGGCTGCCCTCGGCAGCTTAGTGAATAGACCCCATAGTGTTAACAGGCTGCAGTCGGAAATTTTAGACCTGTGCATGCATACCAGGGCCAATTTACATTTAGACAATGGCCACTTACCTACCAGTATGTCTTTGGAGTGTGGGGGTAAACCCAGACAAATAGAGGGAGAATGTTCAAACTCCATGCAGATAGTGTCCTTGCCAGGATTTCAAAGTACTACGAACGTACTTTGCTGCCCTTAATCATGCCATACAGTGACATAACGTAAAATTATATACCACATTATGTACCATAATGAATATTCATAATATATACCAGCTCATTTACCAGAGCAAATTAAAAGCTGCACCAAACTTTCTTCATAAAACACTAAAAAATACAAATAGAAAAGAGCAACTACAAAAATGTAGAGGGGGAATAAAATGCTATTGGCATTTTATCCGTGTTGCATATTTGTTATTTCTGGACAAGAATGAGCTTATTTGGTATTTGTCTGCAGACACATATTGCAGATTAAAACAAATAATGAAAGATACCAATCAACACCATTGATTAGTGTGCAGCTCAATATATCTTCCAGCATGTACTCCCAGACTCCTATTACAACCTGACTGAATTGGAAATCAATGTTACTGTATGTTCACTATTTGCTAAGATAAATGTAATCTCTCCATCATGTGTCATGGTTTAGATTTTTTCATTTCTATTTAGTTGGGTTATCGCTTTGATTGTATGTTTGTATTGTCTCCTCATCATTGATCATTTGGTCACATTGTTCAAGGATTGCACAGTGTCATTCGCCCCTGCTTTCCACTCCTCAACCACTGTTACTATACAACTTGTATGTAGCAACAAAGGGTTTGACTTTTAAAAAATCAAACTCAATTCTGTTTCATTCTGAACACGCAATCGATTTAACTGAGCTCAACCTTTGTACAGCACAAAACAAAGGTTATATCCTTTCTAGACATGAATCACTTCATCATTTGTGGACAATTTAATTTAATGATGATAATCACAAGCAGTTCATTTTACTTTATGAAGTAATATTATTAAGCTAATTAGATTGAATAATGTTATCATGAGGATACTATAAGCGAGTACAGAGCGTTCTTCAGTAGCTGCTTTTATCCAGAAAGAAATGCATTTTTGTGTGTAAAATGTCACTTTACATATGGGTGACATTTCATTTCTATGTCTTGTTCAGTGGTGATAATACAGGCAAGATGAAAATTAAACTGGGTTTACATGGAATAATCTTTTTTTTCATACAGTGAATGATAACTTGGCAGACCTGTGGGGGGAAGTCTGCTAAATTTTAGCGGTTTCAAGGTTACCCAGAGTGTCACAACTCTAGCTATGTCTTGCCAGAGGCAGAAAAATGGCAAGAGGTGCTCTTAGACTGATTAGTTAAAATTTTAAATATTTGGCTGTAGCAGGAGGCAGTTTGTTCGCCGAAGAGCTGGAGAGTGGTACAATATTAAATGTCTGCAGGCAACAGTGAAGCATGGTGAAGGTTCCTTGCACGTCTGGGGCTGCATTTCTTCAAATTGGAGTTGGAGATTTGGTCAGGATCAATGACGTCCTCAATGCTGAGAAATACAAACAGATACTTATCCATCATGCCAAACCATCAGGGAGGCCTGTGATTGTTCCCAAATTTATTCTGCAGCAGTACAATGACCCCAAACATACAGCCAATGTCATAAAGAACTATCTTCACCGTACAGAAGAACATGGAGCCCTTGAAGTGATGGTTTGGCCCCAACAGAGCCCTGATCTCAACATTATCGAGTCTGTCTGGGATTGTATGAAGAGACAGAAGGATTTGAGGCAGCCTACATACAAATAGCATCTCCAAGTTGCTTGGAACAACCTACCTGCCGAATTCCTTCAAAAACTGTGTGCAAGTGTACCTCGAAGAATTGATGCTGTTTTGAAGGCAAAGGGTGGTCACCCCAAATATTGATTTGATATGATTTCTCTTCTGTTCATCTACTTTCCATTTTGTTAACTAATAAAAATAAACTATTAACACTTTTATTTCTGAAAGCAATCATACTTTACAGCATTTTTTCCCACCTGCTTAGAACATTTGCACAGTCCTGTATAAATCAGCCTACTATATATAATAATATCAATGTATATAATAAAAAATAGTGTTTGTAATTATTGTGAGAATATATGTATGTTCATGGTTGCAGCTATATTTCTTCATACAAAATGCAGTATCTGTTTCCTGCTTGTAACACAGCAAAGTCATTGTGGTTAACTGTCCCTCTCTCTCACAATGCAAGTCTATCCAAAAATATTAAACATTACAACAATAACCCCCAATGTGAACACACTGAGAATGCATATCCTCCCTTTATTACAGAATCCAACTTCAACAGAAAACAAGTAGGATATGAGATATCAAGAGATGTTGTAATGTTGTGATTAACCAGTTAAAGCTAAACTCTGGCCAAACATCTAAATACACAGATGAAATACATGTATGGAAAATGTTTTACCTGCCAAAGATATGTATTACTGCCCATTCAGAATAAAATTTACAGAGCCTTAGCATACAGCCAGGATGACACCTCTTTTTTTTTGCAGTTAAAGAATACACTGCTGACAACGCCCCAGCACCAGCCTGTGATTAGCAGCAGCAGCAGCAGACTGATAAGGTTATTCTTCAGTTCACTCTCTTCCACTCGCTTATTTCCATGCAGCTTGTCTAGTTGGCTTCCAGTGTTGGGTGGATTAGAAGAGGTTGAAATTAAGTCACATTTAGGTAGTCAAACAAGTAAAAATTTTTAAAAGACATCAAATAGTTTGCTAGGAAATACAGAACTGTATGTCCTTTATATGTGTCTGGAGTTCAGCTTTAACTTTACCCTATAGTCGGACATTACCTTACAAACCAACCAAAACCAGCTGAAACCAGCTACCCTCAACGTTTTTGTGTCTCGGACTACATCATTCTGATCACATCACAGTTTTCACAGAAGAGCAGAAAGAAATAATCTGCTCCGGTTTTTACACATCACCCATATAGAAAATGTGTGTGAATAATTGTTGAAAGTTACTTGGGACAGCAAATACAGATGCGTGTTGGTATCTGGTATCTGCTTAATAACACCCACATTAATATGAAGTGCATAATGAAACCAGATGAAAATCAACCAGCACCAGTGGCGTAACAATCACCATAGCGACCCAGGCGGCCGCTATGGGGCCCGAGGCACGGCGGGGCCCGGCCAGGACATCTCCCTGATGCCATGCGGGCCACCTGGGTCGCTATGGCATCTTGCTCGGACAGCCAGGCTGCTGGCTGTCACTGGCGGCTGTGAGGAGGAACGCTCCGTTCCTTCTCACAGCCGCTGCTGAGTTGGTGACAACCAGCTGCTTCGCAGGAGGTGGCTGGGCCCGTCATCGGCAGTGATTGAGGAGGCGGGGCCCGGCGATCGAGGGGGTGGGGCCCGGTGATCGAGGGGTGGGGCCTGGCGATCGAGGGGGCGGGGCCCAGTGACGGAGGAGTTGATCGTGGAGAAGGAGGCGGACAGAGGATCAGGGCTGAAAGGTAAGAGGGCTTGACCGCCCGCCTGAGACCCTGCAGAGCCTACCATAGATAATCTATGGTGGGCTCTGCAGGGTCACCCTTAGGTGGGCTGTTTGGGTTATCAGGTGGGCGTAACTAGAAATCACAGGGCCCCATACAAAATTTTGCTATGGGGCCCTCTGATTTCTAGTTACGCCCCTGACCAGCACTGTGTTTTTTAACTTCCAGATTGAATTTCGTGCTGCAGAATGAGTTCATTGTGTGACAACAACTAGTTATTATCTGCACCACACAATGCAAACACAAGATTTGTTACTAACAAATTATAATATGGATTTGTAGATGTAAAAACCTGGAATATCAGTGACATAGCTACAGTGTAATTCAGAAATCTTTGGCTGTAGAGGTCTTCAGATGTCTTACGGGGCTTTAGATGCCCAGACAAGTAAACATTTTACTACCATTTTTTACCAAAGGCTTAATTATTAATTGGTGTAATCCCATATTGTGGACTCTTGACCACCAGACTGGATTGGGAAAAGCAGCCTTGGCATATAAAGCAAAACAGGCCACAACTGAACACGATCTGATTTAGCTGAAATCATAATAATAATCATATAGTTATTAATATTTCAACCACAGCAAACCAACTTCACTTGCTTCCAATATGGGTCAGGCATAGATAGCTGTGCAAACTAACCCTGGCAGGAATCACTATGGCAAAGATGTGGATTGCGCTGGCATGCCTGCTTTCTTTTTGTGGCTCACAAAACTACACAATACCTGTCCCTATGCCACAATGTCTTCCTAAGTCATCTGACTGAGCATCTGTCAGAGCACAATGAAAACCAGACAAGCAAAAGGTGCTAGTTAAAATATTTATTAAGAACAGTGTCCACAGGAGCAAGCAGAATCATAAACGGAACAAGCCAAAATCAAGTAGCCAGAGTGGGTAGTCGTTCAAGCCAGGTCAGGAACACGGAGATCAGCGTCGTCAGGAACAAGCCAGGAGCAGGAGCCAGGAGATCAGCAATGTCAGGAACAAGCCAGGAGCACGAGCCATGAAATCAGTGTTGTCAGGAACAAGCCAGGAGCAGGAGTCAGAGGAGAACGTCAGCCAGCAAGGATCAGGTCATACACAGAATCAGGATACTCAGAGCAGCAGGAATGCACTAGCAGGAAGACCACGCAAGAGCAAGGTCAGACTGGACTGAGTGGTTTATATATATTGAGTGGGGTAACATCATCACTCAGACACAGGAAACTCCCATCTGACTCTCTCAGATGATGCTCTCCTGTCTGGCCATAAGAGGGAGCCTAGAAGTAGTGAGCAATGTTACAGAGTCTGCTCAGGCAAGAAGGAAACACAAGTGGGTAAAGACAGAATGCTGCAAACCAGTAATGTCAGGGTGGAACCCTGACAGCATCCCTTACCATCAGACCCGTACATCTCATATATCATGATTTTCAGTAACCTGCATATCTATCTATGGAACTCTTTCAGACAACATTCACCACTCGTAGCACTCTCTTTTGCAATGTGCAGTTCTTGAAACACTCTCCTTGTTGACAAGCAGCTCTATTTTTTTCCATTGACATTTCTGTATCCTTATGCCTTTTTTCTTTTTTTACCTGTAGCTGATAAAGCACACTCATGTAACCTGCAGATCCCAAAGCATTGTCTGTTCGAAAATTCAGCACCCCTTAATGTAATATGTATATCTCATCACACTCTGTTAAAGTACATATCTCTGCATTCTTTTTGATAACATCTACTGTATATAGCAGTATATAGTGACTTTATGTGCCTTTATGTGCTACTCCAGAAGGTCCACATTTTATAGTATAGGTTGCTGCAAAGTTTTGTTTTGTATGAACACTGATTAGTTTGAAACTAAATAGTCTGTGAGAGCTTCTACTAACCCAAAGATTATTCCCAAAGAGTTCCCAGATTGTCCACCCATGCCTGTTCCGAGAGGATGAAGAGCCTGGTACTAATAATTTATTCTTCACTCATTTTAATACATGCTTTTATAATAAAAAAAAGGAATCAGGATAATCAAGCTTTTTTTTATTTCAGTGAGCTGCATATTTCTTCCAACTAAAAGGTTTCTAAAAACAGGTGAAAGGTTCCATTGATAACTTCCTTTGGTGGAATGTTTATGACCTGTCACTTTCCATTTTTTTCTAACCAGTTTGAAACTTTGCCTCATAAACAACATTGCAAATGCTTTACATGTTCAGCTGAGTTTCTGTGATTCTCTGTCTTTGTATTTATATATTTTCATTAGTTTTATTTTGAATACAGATTTATAGACATTTATTTATTCATTTCATACTTAGGCTACCTACAGACATCAGACTTTGGCGAAAGCACCTAGCTACCAAAACATATTTCTACAAATATGTAAGTTTGGCTGGGAAAACTCATCCTTGTCAATCAGGTAGGCTCAGTAAAGGAGAGCAAGCAAGGGTCACGGTGGGGGACAGATAAATACACTTTCCCTGCAGGGATGGATTAAGAGCATCATGGGCCTGGTGCTGTCAGTCGTTCAGACCGGCAGCAGAGGAGGCTCTCTAATTAGGCGGCCGCTCACTCCTCGCCGGAGCCTCACAGGGCTCCAGCGAGGAGCGAGCGGCCGCCTAATATGCCTGATTAGAGAGCTGCCAGTGCCTCTGCCTGCTTGTGTTCAGCCAAGCCAGCCCGGATTGCCATTGGGCATACCAAGGCGATCCAGGTCGGCTGGGCCTATCAGTGGTGGGCCTGCAGCTGCCGCTCCAGTAGCCCCTATGTTAATCTGACCCTGGTTCCCTGATCTGTAAATAGCTGGATGAGGTAAATGCCCTTTAATGTCTGTAGACAATGTTTCTCTGGCACATGGGGTTTGTCTGCACACACATTATAGTCTGACAAGTATTAGAGACCTAAGCCCCAAAGCTCTTCTGCACTCACCATCCAGCACCTTGGTCCTTCTAAAGTAAAATACAGTTTTCTCTACACAAGGGTATGTACACTCATACCCTGCAAGAGTCCACAAGCACATGTCCCATTTTATCTTGGGGGAACAATAGGTTACGATCTAAATATCCAATCCAGCCAATAGCCCTTCACTATGCATTGGCTGAGGGTGTTTCAAAAATCACCTGATCTTCTTATGTATATTTTTAGTTTATTTATAGTAAAGCATCTACTGCATTGTAAGGCCATCAAAGTCTTTGCACACAAAAAAAAGCATGTTAGACATCTTTTGGTTTGCTCCTAGAAGGCTGTTTTTGAATTGAGGCATTTATACCAGATGGTCTCCTATAATGGTTGAATGGAAAGAATATTTACCTAGACTCTTGTCCCTTCTGATGTATCCCAATGGTAGGTCCAGCTTTGGATATCTATGGCTAAACTCAGCATAAGAACTGTAGGGTAAAAAAGTGCAGGGGATGTTGAGCAGTGTTACAAGGGCCCTTATGTTTAAACAAAAATGAAATCATCTCTCTTGTCTCTTGTTTGGTGCTCTGCAGTTAAAAAAGTAGAACTGCATATAACATGATATCTCCAATATCACATTCTAGCATTATGTTTTACTGGAATAATGAGCTAGGGGCTGGGCTTGTACAAAAGGGTGTCACCATTCAGGCAGGATGATGTCTAAATAAAGCCCTAGGGGTAGGAGGTACATTTGTAGTGCCAATGCATACTTATCAACTCTAATTATGCTCTCATGCTAAAGTATAACTTACAGAACAGTTGAATATAAATGTATTTATTGATTTTCTGTATTTATATAGCTCCAATAATTTACACAGCGCTTTACATACTGCGCATTCACATCAGTCCCTGCCCTCAAGGAGCTTACAATCTAGGGTCCCTATAACACATACATGTATACTAATATAGCTTATTCACAGCAACTGAAAAGAAAGGAAGAAAAACTATCACTCAGATCAAGATATGCTGTTTATGTGTTTTATTTTCTCATTTGCCAGCAAAGTAAGAATATGAGGTGAAATTGAATTTGTTGCATACATACAACTTTTCTCCAGTCTTTCCTTTGTAAGTGATTATCCAGTCATTTGAAGAAATCAAGCAGTTAATTCTTGGAAGCACATGAAACTGTAATTGTAGGACTGAAGGTCACTGCGGGTTTCTTGAATTTATAAATTGTGAAAGCTAAGCAAGCATAAATGTAGTCTTGACATAGCAACGTCCTGATTCTGAGGATTTGCATTACAGTAACGGCTTGTTCCGATGTGTTTATGATTCAGATTTCACATGTTATTAATGCTGGCAATTTAAAATTCATTTAAAGAACAAAATTCAAATAGCTTACACCAGTGCTTTAGAATTGTTGTCTATTACATCTTTAACCCAACTGCACACCAAACATTTCTTATCTTTGGAGACAATGGGGCAGAGTTAGCACTTCTGGACCTAACTTCCTATCCCAGTGTCAGAGGTAAAGAAATAGATGGAAAAGATCTCCAATATGGGCAGAAAGATCAAATCCAACCTTTTTTTTTAGAAGAGTGGGAAAGAATATGTATTAGATTTTTATTGCTGTCCGTTCCTTTTTGTCCAGATGACATCTATGCCCCTCTCTGCTCAGGACAGACATCTGTGGTTGTCCACCATTGCATTGCAATCCCCAACATTGCATGCTATCCCATTCACTTCAATCACATTGACAGCCAGTGTCGAGTTGGGATTATATACCACAAGTACTAGATATTAAGATGAAACCTATGTAAATGTAGCCTACAGTTACATGGAAGTGAATAGTTTCAATGGAAATACAGGGGTTGATTTACTTAAGGCAAACAGGATGTTTGCTCAGTGAATATGGTGATTATTGACTTTGCAACGACTACCCAATCATGTGCAAAGAAAATAAAAAAAAAACATCACTTTTGCTTGCACATGACTGGATAATAGAAATCAGCAGCTTTTGGTTAACGTAGATTGTGACCAAATTACTTCAATTTCATAATAGCTTAAACATGTTACCTTAACTGTAAAAGTTGTTTTCAATCCAATAAGAATGATATTAACCCGCCAACATAAACGCACAATAGTGGGTCCCCAGGAGGTGTTTCCCAAATGTGCTATTGTGCACAGTATAGTAGCACGTTAGGAGCGACTTGCCTTATAGACAATCCCCTCCAGCTTCCTCCATTGGCGCTGCCATCTATACCTAGTCTTCTGGGTTTAGTGTTTTTGGCCTCTTGATTGGCCAGGCTGGGATGAAGTAACTCCTGTGCTTGCACAAGAGAGTTATTTCCTTTCAACACAGGACCTTGTTGAGCTTGTGCACAGCTCAATGCACACTAATGCTGGAGGCAGGAAGACAGCATGCAGGCCGTTGCGTAAGGCACTCTCCCTTTGAGTCATATGGGGGGCCTGCAGACACGCAGTGATGCCAGAAACACCGCCCCAGGGATGCCCCATACCCCCTCCTGGAATGTGCTCCTGGAATGTGCCCCAGCAGCACCCCTCCATAGCCTCAGGCGGAAAAATGGCTAGGCACACCCCTGGCTGTGCTGACACACATTGCACAGGCATGTTCCAATGATGTCACTATGAGAAAGCCAATCCTAAAAAATGTTGCGCTGTCACTGTTGTAGTGAGTGCATGAAGATAGCAATTGAGTAAAAGAAGCGAGAGGAGATGACCATCACTGACATGCAAAATGGGATGAAAATAGGTTGAAAACAGTATTTTATGGGGGAAAAAACAGTGTCTAAATGTGCTTTTAGTTCAAATGTAGCTGGTGTAAGCAAATCTTTATGAAGGCTATACACACGTTTTGTGTGATACAACAAAGAAAAAAAAGAGAATAGGATAACAGCATCTAAAAAGAAGATTCAGGTGTTCCAGTTAATTCAGGTCTGGGTGTGGCCTGCACTGCTATACAAAATACACAATTTTGATTTCCTTTTCTTCACAAGAGAATTCATTTTTTATGCAATATATATATATATATTCACATACGATTCCATAAATTACCTTCACTGTTTAAACCACTTATTAAATATGGCATTGTAAAATTATTATTATTAGTTTTTTTTTGCAGTCACCACATTAGTCAATTGGTGCAACAATTTCCACAATGGGCTCCAATCCCTGTGGTGCACCAGTGATATCTACAGTATATTGCTGGTATATTTAAATCCCTTGCTCTCGGCTCCCCTGCCATGACCTGAGATTTCCGGTGACCCAGAAGCGAGTGAGTATAAGGGCTGCAGCAAATCCTTTCAGATTTAGAAAGTAACATTACTTACTGATTTTCTAAAACATGTATATTCACTTTTAATTGGCTACCACTACAAAATCTGTGTTTTCATGAGTTACTAACGAGTAGGTGGTGGATGCAACCTGCTCACTACTTAGCAAGTACATTGCTTTTCAAAGCAGATGATGCACAAAGAGGAGGCTGTTTTAACATTCAGAACTAGGTGTGATAGATATACATGTTAAAATGAGTTTACATTTAGCAATAGTATAAATTGAAGGAGTTGTATACTATCCGGTTACAACATCAGCATAGTAATAGGAATACATACATAAAGCTAACTTGAAAAAAATCCCTTTTTATGTAGTGAGTGCTGCCTTCTGTCTGTCCATCCCTTTCACCAACTACTTGGATTCCCAGTGTGCTTTGCATCTCTTTTCTTGCTGCTTGATCTGATGCAATATTGATTTCTCAAGACTACATAGCCCATTATGCATTGCTTCCAGCAAGCAATGATACTGTTACATTGTTCAGATATGGAGTTGTAGTGTAGAGAGCAGGTCCTGTGCGAGTTATGACACAAAAAAGTGAATGTTCACACGGGTGAGTGAAATTGTGTCAGTGCATTGAGGAAGTACATTCTATTGGCATGGTCAATAAGTAGGTTCACAAACTTCTAGATCATTAAAGGTTATCAGGAGTGGGAGAGAATTTGCGGAAGTTCAATATAGAAATAAATATTTCATTTGTAGTTTTGACCATAGATACAGTTTAATTATATTATTAGGATTTTTTTGCTCCCCTTCTGTTCAGTTTTATGGAACAATAAATGTAACAACCACCAAAGAAAGAAGAACTCTTATATATATATATATATATATATCTACATACATTTAATAATAAATCATTTTTGTAGGCCATCTCAAGGAAATAACAGCTGAGAGAGAATCATCTTTTTGTACAGTCACATGCTACGTGTGACAATTACACTTAAAAATGTTATTTTTCGAAATGGCAGGAACCTTTATTGAAGCTGCAAGGTGTGACAGAGGTCAGGAGGAAATCATGGGAGTTACAATAAGAGAAAATGATTGGCAACCTGCGGCTTATGTTGACACTTGACTTATGTGTCAATGGTTTATATTCCCTGACATCTATCACAAATAAACTCAAGTTTAAAATGGGAATTGACAAAGGAACATGTTTAGACTTCTATACTTTGAATTCTACTCAAAGATGTGACAGTCAATATACTTTATTCCAAGAACAGTTTAAAAATAGGATCTTTTAAACATGTAATAGTAAAAGCTGAGTAATGCATCCTATGAAGAAAAAATTATCACCAATAAGATACAATTTTTGTTAATAGTTAAGGTACTTGAAGGTATTTTTAAGATTTCCTGAGTTTAGTGTCACTTTAAACTTTTGATTCAACTATCAAACACATAAACCACCATAAATACTGCTTGTCTGCATCTACACTCCTATGAACACAAAGTGCTTGTGACAAAAGGCTTCCAGTATTCTGAAGTTGGGTATACCCTGGTAGATATTGATACAAATGCTCCTATGAAAAATCTCATCAGAACATTTGGTAATGATATCAGAGAATTGACGAATGTCTTTCGAAATTTCGTTTGGTTTTCACATTTGATTTTGGAGTGGATAAAGTCTCAAACAAAAACCAAACTCACAGGTAGAATTTACTTCATTCTACAAACATTTGCCATCCTGCTCCTTCATTTTTGTTAATCACTACAGTAGAAAGCAATCATCAATTTGACCCTATCACCTATCAGAAAATCAAACAAACGTTCCAAAAAATAATTTTCTTAAAACAAAATTCTAGTGGTGTGTGGCCAGCTTTAGGATCAGGCTAGTCATTACAGACTATATGAGTCAAACGCAGACTTCACAGTGGTAACACAGCAGAGCAGAGTTGAACTGGAGGTGCTGGAGTTTCAAACGTCAATACCGTGACTGGTAAAACAGAAACTTAGATTAAAGAGATACCAAGGAGATATAGATGGATGTTAAGTTCAGTTACTCGAAGTTTCAGATTATTAGGATACATTCAGAATAGCATTATTCCATTGTATGGCAGTGCAGAAAAGATCCAGAGCTATCAAACTGATCAATGTTACACATGTTACATTCTTTTTTTTTTTGTGTAGACAGTTCTTGGTTCCACATACTCTCCTATTGGTTTACACTTTGCATTTACTTCTATTGTGCTACCTGAGATGCTACAAAAATGCTGCCTCACAACTTCTACCCAGCACCAAAAATAAGCATGCCTCTTGATCCAAACATCTTCTTCCTTCCAGTCGTTTTCAGCAGTCCCTCCAGCAATGGTGTCGGTCTCCGATCCAGCGCAGACTGCTGTTTCTTCCTGTCACATGGAGTCTGTTCGATGTGCACGATCGCGGCTGCGTGCAGTGACTTACACTGTAGCTCTCCTCCTCTCCCCACCCGTGATCTCCACTGCGCATGCGCCTGCACACATCCTACCGCCCGGTCGCTCAAGTAGCTGAATTCTACAGCCTGTAGCGCGCCGTGGAGGCACAGGTAAGTTTTTACCTATTTGGTAACTTTTTTATTTTAAAAAAAAAATGTGTTTGCACATATCTACTGTTTGCTAACAAATAAGATTAAAAGGATAACTATGGGGTTAAGTCTTTTCCCAATAGTTCTCCTTAGGGTAACGGGAGGACACAAACTAGCATCCTCCCGTCACCCTAGGCTCAGTATACCATGAGCTGTAGCTCGCGGTATACTGAGACGCCGCAGCTGAAGCGGATCCCGACAATTATGCCGGGATCCGCCCAGCTGCGTGACTGACAGCTGGCTCTGCCTATCTAATGGCAGAGCCAGCTGTACCGCCCCCTCCCCGTCCGTTCCGCCAGTCAGCGCTGGCGGATCGGAGCGGGAGGGGGGAATCCAGCCGTGACAGGATCGAGAGGTGAGCGAACGCCGGTATGTGTTTGCTCACCTCCCGATCTACTGAGCCGACCTGTGACAGTCTCATTGTCACAGGTGGGCTAGAACTATGAGGGGACTCAGGGGAGTGAAAAGCACTCACCTCATAGTTCTCCTTTAATACCACTTTAATGTTTGCATGTTTCACAGCCATTCACACTTTGAGTTAGGTAACTACGTGCCTCATGTGCATGACACTATGGTAATTGGATTATGGTGATTGGATTACATGTAATGGTTTAAGCACTTGGGAATTCTCCATTATCACTTGCACAGGAGAAGCTGTTTGGATAGGTGGTGGAGCATTTTATAGGGTGCTCAGCAATTGCTTTTATTGATTTTGACTTCAAAGACTCCCTGACACCTGCTGTAGCTCTTTTAACTTCTTCCACCCACAATCCCAACAACACCTGCAAGTGTACACACTGAAGAAAAAAGTAAACTGCCATATTCTGGTCCTTTAGTATCCTTAGTGGTAGGAGAGAGTGGAAATTATGACATGGGGTGAGAAGCTTATCTTATGCCATCTCTGAAGGAGTTTGCCTGAAGCAATATTCTCTCCCTATTACAGAAATGGCACATACAAAACTACTGTAAGATGATACATTATTGAATTGAGCATACCTCCCAACTCTCTGAGATGAAAAGGTGGGGCACATTTTAGCTAAAAAATATATTGGTGAAGGGCCCACCCCTGCCACACACATGATCATATAGAGTTCATCACTTCTGGCTTTTCAGCTGTCATGGCTAGAGAAGCCAGGGAACAAGTTGTTCAAGTCCGACCTCTGCTTGATCAGCTTCTTTGAAGTGGAAAGGTGACACTAGGGGTCTAATAGCCCCTAATGTCACCTTAAAGAGAACCTGTCAGCACTAATATACTATCACGTAAATAAAACAAATGTTAAAATACCCCCAAAAATTTGAAAGTCCCCCGCGAATGCACACATACTAATGTAACATGCGTTGAGTGCACCTACGTACAAATACGACGATTGCACTTCACAAGTTAGGTATGGGTGTGTGTGACAGAGTGAGAGCAATAATTCTGGGGCTAATATTCATGGATAACTCAAACTGATGACCTGAACGGGCTTTTAAAGCCTTACCTATGGACAATTTGGGGTACCATATTTTGTTGCCATTTCACAGATGCACACAGTTTTTAAGCTTGGCATATTGGGCATCTGTTTACCCGGCACAACCTCTTCTTTTATATGTTACAAAAAATCGGTATTATATAGTGTTTCTGTTCCCTAAAATTAACATAAGTGTATTTTTTAAACTAAATTGTTGGGTTTGATAAAGAGGTGTGATAATATCATGCAAGGTAAAAATTTGCAACTGCCACCATTTTATTCTACAGGGTCTGTGCTTTCAGACAATATATAATTCTCAGGGGATGCAAATAATTTTCAGGCCTAAAATGTGGAGTATAACATGTGTGCAATGTAGTGGTGACAAAATGGTTAATAGCTCATTAAAAGATAAACTAACAAAACCAGCTTTTGCAGTAATATTCAGCTTAAACCCAAAACATTTCCCCACAGTAATTTGTTTCTGCTGCTAGATGCCCAGCTTAATTTAACCCAATTCCTCTGAGCCCAGATCATTCTGGACCCGCCTCAGCTTGTTACTAGATCAGCGCTTCTCAACCTTTGTTTAGTCACTGCACCCTTTAAAAGTATGCAAAACATTGAACCAACCCAGACTAAAATTTAAAAAATGTAAATTAAAATATGTAAAAAAAGATGTGTGGTTTCTTCCCTCCCAAAATCAATACCAAAACCTTATCCTAGATATGGATTTTAAGGAGGGCCCCCAGGCAAAAAAAAAACTACCAACAAAACAAGTGACATGGACTTTTCCCTTTCACGTTAGAGTCACCTTTAGCAAAAATTCTAAGGCACCCACTTACAAAGCCAGAAGGCACGCCAAGGAGCCACAATACCCTGGTTGAGGAAAGCAGTGCAGTGATTGGCTCATCTCTCCACCACTTTGCTTTCTCCTCCTATCAGCTTCTCGTCAGCAAAAACGGATTGGCTCTTTGTACTGCTTCTTCCTCTCACTTTCCAGTCCTGCTGTACATGGACTGCAACCGTACCAGTTCAAATTCAGGTACTTATGCTGCTTGCATTTAAACATACATTTAATGATGTATTAATGATTGCAGAGGTGTATTCATTTTCTGTATTTTATATTTGCCTGGAGTAGAGCTTTAAAGTAGAACGCCAGGCAAATCAAATCTAAAGTGGGGCTACCCCGCAGTGCAAGGGTTAAAGGAGAACTATGGGGTCAGTGCTTTTCCCCGTAGTTCTCCTAAGGGTAACGGGAGGACACAAACTAGCGCCCTCCCGTCACCCAAAGCTCAGTATACTGAGACGCCGCAGCCAGGACAGATCCCGACAATACTAGAGGCAGAGCCAGCTGTACCCGCCCCCTCCCCCGTCCTTTCCGCCAGTCAGCGATGGAGGATCGGACAGGGGAGGGGGGATTCCTGCAGGGAGCCGTGAGTCACAGTCACTGCTCTCTGCAGGCACAGGATCGAGAAGTGAGCGAGCGACTGTATGTGTTCGC
This sequence comes from Nanorana parkeri, assembly GCF_000935625.1. NCBI lineage: Eukaryota > Metazoa > Chordata > Amphibia > Anura > Dicroglossidae > Nanorana > Nanorana parkeri. Next base: position 1,385,153 of record NW_017306272.1, read on the forward strand.
TCACTACCCGATCTATTGAGCCGGCTCAAACTATGAGGCTGAGTGATTTTCACTCGCCTAATAGTTCTCCATTAAGTGCTTGTTTTGTCTAGGGAGCTAATATATCACAGTTATACTCAGCCTCGCTGAGTATTGGACATGAGGGCGCTGTGGGACATACCATCACTGGAGGAAGCAGTGTAAGAGCAAGCCGGGATCGCGGTTTGGGCGAGTATAACTTAGTTATTATAGCTCCCCAGACAAACCGAGCACTTAACCCTTGCAGTGCAGGGGTAGCACCACTGCAAGGGTTAAGATTTGATTTGCCCAGAGTTCAGTTTTAAAAAATGTTTCGAATATTTTCACGACGTTCCCCATTTAGTGAGACTCCAGGGCATTTTTGGTAACGCTCAGCCTTCACTGTTCTCCCCCGATGACAATGAACAAGATAAAGTTTTAACATACATCTTTCATTGCCACCAGGCCTGCAAACATTTCCTTTGTTGCCAAACACGTGCAGAATCACATTTCATGGCGCATGTACAAAGATGTCTCTTCTATTGACGTCAAAAGAAATCTCAAGCATGCAAAACTGAAAGCACATGCTTCTGTATCGTCATTCAACATCAGTGAAGGAGAAAATGTATTAGTTTGGAAATGATTCATATCATTTAATTAGTTTCTACCTCAGATCTGAAAGCCACCATTAGATAAGGAAACTTTAACTGATGTTCAATCTCTGTTCCTGAACTAACCTGAATGATGTAGAATCGAATCACCTGTAAACAAATCTTAATGATCTCAAGTGAAAATGTACAAAATTAAAATTTGTTATAAGGTACCCAAAACCAGACAGAAAGTGTAAATCCCTTTTCTGCTACTATCCATCTGCCCCTAATGAATACACCCAGGGGGCTCATCGTTCTGGTCAGCATGCCGTGTTATATTGGCTGGTAAGGACCTCCTGGCCCACTCAGTCGCCAAAGTGTATAAGTGTGTCCCTTGAGACTCCATACTGGACTCCTTCTAATTAGTGATGGTGGCTTTGCTAATACAATGGAATCAGCACCCCGAGTATTTAAAGGAAAATTATGAGATCAAATTAATCTAGAACTCAAGTAATACCAGAGGCAGTTTCTGCAAAACTCACCTTCAGTCCAGCCCTGCTCCCCTCAGTAAGTACTCTCCACCACTAGATGTCACTAGTCTGATAGATGTAGAAAGAAACTTGTTGCACTCCTTACCAGATGCCCCAATGACAAGGGAGAGTGCTTGTAGTGACTACGGATGGCACCGCTGGTTACAGTAACCAGCGGTGCCATCCATAGTCACTACAAGCACCCTCCCCTGTCATTGGGGCATCCGGTAAGGAGTGCAACAAGTTTCTTCCTAAATTCTGAACTTGGCATCTACTTGTTCTGCACCCCCGGTCTATTTTTGTTGCAAAACCCTTGATAGGGTTACTATTATGGACTATTTCAGTCTGAAAGATGGCCGCCTTCATTCAATCCACTTCCTGTGAGCCTAGGCTGCCATGGACACACCCCATTATTGTGGGTCATCATGCCAGCTTAGGCTCATTTTTTTTTAAATGTGAGGCTTTATCCATACAAAAATGTTGTTCAGAGAAAAAAGAAATACTGTAATCATGCTAGCTAGATTCATTTAGTATATTAAGTGGTATTTAACCATAATTAGATGTTTCTTTCATCATTATATGGTATCATTTACAAACGCAGTTGTGAAGAATACAGTTGAATAAAGTTGTTGATGATTTTTTAAGTGGTTCAGAGTTTTAAAGCAAATATAAGGCATAATTGTATTGGCATGTTGGCCTTAGCCATAGCTCTCCGTGCCTTTGCTAGTTAACCTAATTTGTCCACCTGTTATTTCAGAAATGTATCTCTCCATTTTCATTATTCATTCCTATTGCTCATCTCTGGACTCTGAACCACAGAGTAAATGCCAGCCACGTGTGACTTCATTGCCGTATTCATCTCTTAATAATACATTGAACTTTTCACCCACATTTGATTCATGAAGGTCAATTCAAAATAGAAAATATGCAGGTTTTTTTCAACACATATCTTCCTCCAATGGCTGTTATTGAATTTATTTGATTACATTCATAGATGCTATGTACTTGTAATGTAAAAAAAGGAAAACTTTCACCTGCTAATACAAATGTACATTTTTACTTTTCTCGATAGAAGTTAAAGCTGGACTCCAGGCAAACAGCTAAATATACAAGTGAAAAAAAATGATATATAGATATAGATATATATATAGATATATAGTTGCCAGTCTGGCCCTGCAGTTCAAATGTGTCAGCAGCAAGACATAATTTCATTAGTGTGCTGCTCCTCACTATCCAATCAGCAAACTGTGGGTGTGTCGTGGTTCTGTTGTACTTGCAGTGACTGGCTATGCTGTCTGATGAGGGTGGCTGAAACGCAATGCTTTGACAGGTAAAACAGTTT
>NW_017306272.1:1387964-1388549 GCF_000935625.1 Nanorana parkeri
TATATCTATCTATATATATATATATACATATATATATATATATATATATATATATATATAAAAACTGTTTTACCTGTCAAAGCATTGCGTTTCAGCCACCCTCATCAGACAGCATAGCCAGTCACTGCAAGTACAACAGAACCACGACACACCCACAGTTTGCTGATTGGATAGTGAGGAGCAGCACACTAATGAAATTATGTCTTGCTGCTGACACATTTGAACTGCAGGGCCAGACTGGCAACTATTGTTGCCCTATAGGATATTACAGTAGGCTGATGTCAAGACAGATTCAGAACATCCGACATTACAAATAAATGTATTTATAAAGCATAAACAACACCTTCACTGTTACTTATTTGTTATATGAGCTAAAAATTCAGCTATAGTAATTTTTTTCTATATAGACACATCTGTGTTCATATCCATATTAAAAAGTAGAAATGCACAGATACTAGTATCGGTATCAGAACTTCCGGTATCGTGAGGCCGGGCGGTGAGTCATTACATGCTGCCCGGCTTCCTGATTGGCCAGGAAGCCGGCTTCATGCTCCCTTGTCACCAGGGAGCATGGGGTCAGCTTCC
>NW_017306272.1:1388772-1397400 GCF_000935625.1 Nanorana parkeri
GCCCTCTCAGCTTTCCGATTGGCCGGGAAGCTGACTCCATGCTTCCTTGTCACTTGGTGAGGAGAGAGCATCAAGCCTGCTTCCCGGCAAATCAGGAAGCTGGACGGCGTATAATGATTTGCCCCCCGGCTTCCTGATTGGCCAGAAACCCAGCCAGAAATCCTCCACTCGGCCACGCACCCAGGGGGGCTCAGCCTGCAACTTCTCCTCTGGATCCTCACTGCTCTCCCGGGCAGAGGCAGCGGGGGATCTAAGAAGTGGAGGAAGCACTTCAGCCGCAGTGGAGGGAGCCGCTGTCACAGCAGCATGGCCGAGCAGTGAGGAGAGAGAGAGAGACGCTCAGCCAGGATCTGACAGCCGGCGGCTCGCTCTCTCCTCACCGCTCGTCCATGCTGCTGTGACAGCGATGGATCCTCACTGCTCTCCCGGGGAGAGGCAGCGGGGGATCTAAGAAGTGGAGGAAGCACTTCAGCCGCATGGGAGGGAGCCGCTGTCACAGCAGCCTGGACGAGCGGTGAGGAGAGAGCGAGCCGCCGGCTGTCAGATCCTGGCTGAGCGTCTCTCTCTCTCTCCTCACTGCTCGGCCATGCTGCTGTGACAGCGGCTCCCTCCACTGCGGCTGAAGTGCTTCCTTCCCTTCTCCTCGGATCCCCGCTGCATACAGATGGGGGAGAGCAACGGGGATCCAGAGGAGAAGACAGGACATTGAGATCTACCAGTGATCGCTTTGTGATCGACTGGTAGATCGTGATCGACCTAATGTGCACCCCTGCTCTAAGACATTTGATAAAATTTTAGAAAAGTGCACAAAAGCACATCAAAACATTCAAAACCACAACCACACATTCCCGGAACCCCCTTTTCCACCCCCATTCCCCTGTTTCCCAATATATTCAACATGTAGACTTCAGTTATGTGTTTGGTAGATAATGGCTAGCATCAGGACAGTATGCAAGCACTTGATTAGACATTAGTTACAAATACTGTACAGGGATTAGACAGGATATATGCAGCTTGATAAGGATTCAATGTAAGAAGGAGAGCTAAGGCAGGCTTTAACTTGAAATAAAAATTAGAGTGTATTTCAGAGATACATTTTTGAGTGACAGAGCACTGGAATAGGCTGCAAACTTCAAATTGCAAGGCAGGATATGACCTGCAGCAGAGGTCCAGCTCTGGAAACATTGCTTGGCATTTTTACAGTGCCAGTGCAGTGGAATAGGTTGGGAGAGGTGGAAGGAATTCTTGGGGGCTGGATGACAATACCAAGTTTAAACTGTAACAAGAGAAAATAGCCTCTCCAAAAAGAAAATAAACCCTGAATAACTAAACCCCAACCCATTTTTTAAAGGAGAACTATGGGGTCAGTGTTTTTCCCCATAGTTCTACTTAGGGTAACGGGAGGACACAAACTAGCGTCCTCCCATTACCCTAAGCTCAGTATACCGCGAGCTACAGCTCGCGGTATACTGAGAAGCTGCAGCTGGAGCGGATCCCGACTTAGACGACAGGATACGCCCAGCTGCGTGAGTGACAGCTGGCTCTGCCTATCTAGAGGCAGAGCCAGCTGTACCCGCCCCCTCCCCCGTCCGTTCCGCCAGTCAGCGCTGGCAGATCGGAGCGGGGAGAGGGGAATCCAGCCCCTTCCCCTGTCACGGCAGAGAGCCGTGACAGGATCGAGAGGTGAGCGAACCCGGTATGTGTTCGCTCACCTCCCGATCTACTGAGCCGACCTGTGACAGTCTCATTGTCACAGGTCGGCTAGAACTATGAGGTGAGTGAAAAGCACTCACCTCATAGTTCTCCTTTAACCTAGCAGAAAATATAAATAACGGTGAAATGAAAGAAAATAAAAAACTGCCAGAAGGGCACATCAGTTGAATAGCAACTAAAGGTGTTGCTGACACACACAAAAAAGTCCTTAAAAAGGACTGTTGGTCCTGGGGTCTCTGAACCCATCAAACTGAAATCCACAGTAACTGCACAATATAGCACAGGATAGCACTGCATAGCAACCAGCTCTCCCTACACAGAATATCATCTCTCCCTAAATTACTCCAACACACACTGACAAATGGCTGCTGGGAACCCTAGTATGATGAGGAGACTGACACATAACACAGTTACCATTTCTGACCCTTGTAAGCTTTACCTAAGTTCAAAGGTCATGTTGTACATTATGTCTTCAAACAATTTGTGCAGAATTAATTCAACATAAAGAATCACATGTAGTCATCGATCCACCCCTCTCCAGACCGGAATTCCATAGAACAAGTGGATGGTGGTATGACCTCTGGATGGCACCAATCACAGGTATATTGAAAAAGTCACCTGCACTCCAAGGTCAAATGTGCTGAACACCCTTTTATTAAGACGCTAGGCAAACATAGCAACATAGTGACCAACACAGTGACATCACTGTTTGATGGAGGTACCATGTTCGGTTTCAAAATGTTGATTATTGCACTGTCACTTTGTTTGCCTAGCATCTTAATAAAAGGGCGTTCAGCACGCTAGGCAAACATAGTGACAGAGCAACATGGTCCCTCCATTAGGCAAACAGTGACATCACTGTGTTTGTCACTATGTTTACCTAGTGTCACATTTGACCTTGGAGTGGGGGTGACTTTTTCAATATTCCAGTGAATTCAACATAAATTCACTGGTACCGCAATCCTCAAACACACAGGATTCGTCTCATGCCCATGGTAGCATCAAACCCCAACATCATCCCTAATGGTGATATACTGTATTTCATAAGGATAACACATAACTATGACCTCCCTTCTACATTCCAACTGGACAAGCTTGTACACTCAACCCATTAGACATTGATAATCCTCATATTAGAGTAGTGGAAATATATACTACTACCCCATTAATATGAAAAAGAAGCAGGCATTGTGTAAGTTGCATCCAGCTTCAGCAGGGCAGTGTTGCAATTGGCCAATTTGGAGGAGTCCAGATTTTTGGGATGTCTGGAGAGGTGCTCATGGTGGTCCTGGGTATTGGGAGTTACCTTTTGATGCCTGATCTTAAGTTAACGTACAACAGCCATGAGAAAAACATTGAGCTAAAACTGCTTGTTGCCTGACTGTCTGGCTTTACCCTTTTAAGTCACAGACCTGGAACAAGCATGCAGTAAATAAAAGTCAGAATTCCTTATTACTATACATGTTCCATGTTAAGGATTTTGAAAGTAGTTAAAGAGAGTAGTAAATAGAGTGACAGTTTCTAACTAAAACACAACAATATAACCTGACAGAGCTTCTAGCAAAAAAAATAAAATTGATTACACCTAAAAGGAAACCTGTATTTAGAGAATATAGAGACTGTCGTTGCTGAGCTAACCTCTTGAGAAGGCTAATTGATTGACTTTTATTCTCATCCAGTGGCTTGAAAGCTTTCTGAGGCACCAACCTCAAACCAATATATTGATTACAACTTTGTTTGTATTTAGTATTGTTCTTTTAGATCCTAATTGCAAGGTTCCCCTGCTAGTTTTGTCTGCTTTATTGTATTCTTCTAATTTTGTTTCTGCATTTATTTTTAAAACCAAATAAAATCTTTCAAACAGGACTTCTGAGTTCTTTCTAATCGGCATTATTCTAGTTCAGTGACTTGGAAAGGCAACTAGTATTCTTAGAGAATTGCCAGCAACAGCAGCCTTCATAATTCCCTTCAGTTAGTAAAATATGGGTATTCTTCTATACATATTCATAAATGTTAATAAGGGTTTTTAAAATAACATAAATTGGGTTGCGAGTTTACTGGAACTTAGATTACTCTAATAACTTTAGAGCAAACCACACAAAAACTAGGTCAATATATTCCCCAAGTAAAAACACAGAAATATTGGTTGTGTGTGAAACTGGTGCACTTTATCAAGCAAATACTTTATTTGAGACAATAACATAATTCAGTGTGTGGTATAACCTGATGCTTTGATTCCAGTGGGTGGCGATAAGAGGTCAGACATGGAACTTTGATGAACTATGAGTGAAAATAAAAGGTTGGTTAAAAGGTGGTTTCCTTCAAAAACTTTACAATAGATTTGTCAGTGCTTTGGAACTAGCAAATGAAATATTGTGACTGATTCATGTTTTTCTAAGTAAGCTCTACTCCCAAGAATCCTATTTACTATTTTGATTTACCGAGACATGAAGTGAAGTGGTAGGTTTAAATTTCAATGCATTTTTACTGTAAGGCCCTGTACAGAAGGACTTCAGATTCTTTCACAGAAATGTATACAGCAAGCTTTTACAAAAAATCTGAAAATCATTATTTGAGCTTTGTTAAAAGCTTTTATAACACTTTTATGCTTCAGTTTGGGGATGTAAACTTGGATCGCAATAGCCAGGTTAGAAATCTGTACGCTATAATGTACATTCCCTTTTCCATGCTGCCTCATTCTGCACAATGCTATATACATTCCCTATTCTACCCTGCCTCGCATGTATGTTGTTCTGTACACATTCCCTATTCCACAACGCTTCATTTTGTACACTGTGCTGTATATTCCCTATGTCACACCCTCTCATTCTGTACAATGTTCTGTGCATTCCTCGTTCCCCCGCCTCATTGCGTATGCTGTGCTGTACATTCCCCACTCTACACTGCTTTATCCTGTACGCTGTGCTGTACGTTCCCTATTCCATAACGCACTGCATGCATGCATTTCCTATTCCACACCAACTTATTCTGTTATATGTACTGTGCACTTCCTATTCCACACTCCCCCATTTAGTATTCTGTGGTCAAAATGGTATACATTCCCTATTCTTCGTCACTTCTCTCTGTACATTACCACATTACCTATTCCACATCATCCCAGTCTGTATGCTGTGCTGTACATTCCCTATTGTGCATTGCCTTATACTGCATGCTGTGCCCTGTTTGCACATTGGTAAAGCCTGCATATAGGCTGGGCCTTTTGTGAAAAGGACATTTAGTTGTATTTGACTCCAGGCTAAAAGATTGAACCACTTCCCTGGGGTTTACATTCACGTGTTTGTATATTTTAAGATTGCAGTGCCTGCATGTCCTATTATACATTATATAAAACTCTGATGACAGATTTCCTTAAATAATAAAATTTCCGCTCCGTGTGTAAATTGGATTTGCTTTTGTACAGTCATTTTCCAAAAGACATTGCTACACAATAGTTTTCTTCACCCTTTTATTAAATTAAAACAAAAAGGCTATAATATCTGTTAAAATGCAGGACAAATAAGATAATAAAACTTTTTTTTGTTCTTTAATGTGGACACATCACAAAATAAAAAAAGAATATATATATTTACACTATATCTTCAAATTTGGTCACTTTTACATTAGATATTAACAATTCTAAAATTTTGTGGCAAAATGACCTGCTCTGTGTGTAATGTGAAGTGCACATTTGAGGGTTAGTTTTTGTGTTTTGGCTACCTACAGTGCACAGATGTCTGGTGCTCTAGGTTTATTGCATTCTATGTTCTTTATTTATGTACAATATGGCTCAATCAGAACACAAAGTTACCAGCCATGTCTTAAAACATAAAACATACTATTCAGTGCAACACATTTCAGTCCTTTGAGCACTATATACATTACAGTAACCACAAAACACTGCTATACCTCTTAAAGCAGCAAGTACCTCACTACCTGTTTCTAGTCTATCAGGGAGATTCTTTTTCCACACTCTCACTTTTGGCCAGCGGATCCAGCTATAATCTGCAGTATTACTTCCTTCATTTAAAAAAATCCATGAATTTGCAGATGAACAGATTTGGCAACCTCCAGTTGTGCTTTCAAAAATAATATATTTGTGTTTTTTTTCTTCTTTTAGTAAGTGCAAAGCAAACATCTTGTGCAGCTACATTGGTCCTAGGAATAGAAATGTAACCATGAACATCACTCCTGACTGTTGTTTGTGGCGCTTCAGTCACCAGTTTCGTCCCCTGCTTTTTCTGGTATGACCTCCAGGCTTCTTCTAGGCTTGGAGGCCTCTGTGCTTCCGGCGGTTGCCTTGTTTAGTCCACATGATAAAGCAGCATAGTGAATTTGCTTTAGGTTCTCAGTGGTCTCTGTTTTGGCATACTTGAGAAGATCAGCTTGTCCCTGTAGGATTAAACAGAAAAATCTGAATTAGATTTAGAGCAGTGGTTCTCAACCTGACCCACATTTGTCCTCAGGTCAGGAAGTCACGACCCAAGTCGCACTGCAATGGAATGCACAGCAGTGTGAGCGGCTGTGCTGTGACGGAGCTCCATCCATATGTGCATTGCCTGCGCAGCTCACATGTGCGCCTTGTAGAAGTACAGGGAACCAGAATGTGATGTCACTCCCAGTCCAGGCACCTCTACAGGACACGCGAGGGAGCTTTAAGCAATGCATGTATGGAGGGAGCTCCTTCGCGGCCATACCCCCCAGTCCACCCCACCTCAAGTCAACACTCAGCGCCGGGCAGCATATTTTGAATGGCTGCTTGGTGTAAGAATGGACAGTGCTGCGCTAGGGAGGGGGCTGAGGAGCCTCTCACCTAGAAAAGTGGAAGGCATGCGGCAACCCACTGAACACGGGGTCGCGACCCACTTTTGGGTCAGGACCCGCCAGTTGAGAACCAAGGATTTAGAGGATAATGTTAGAAACATAGGATTATGCTTTTGCTTACAGAAAAGTCATAATTTTCAAGCTGCTTATCCTAGTGAGGGTTGCAGAAAGCAGAACAGTCTTGTCCAGTCCAGACTTGTTTATCCCTGGTTATTAAGTTAATTTCTTCTTGGGGGAATTCCCAAGGATCGCCAGACAAAATGGGTAACAATGTGCAGGGACAGATTACTGCATAGCCAACATAGGACATGGGTAACGCAGCCACCATCATGTTCCAGACTCACAATAACACATTTCTATGTAAAACAAAAGATTCCAGACTGGTGACCTCCTGCCACTGCAATCCAGATGGGTCCTTACAATTTATCATTGTTCTTTTTGTGCATTTTTGCTGGTGAAATACTGTACTTTGCACTTACAGTTCTCCTACTCTGGTTCTTTTCACAGTTCGTGACAGAACTGCTAGCAGGTTAGGGCAATAGGTTGTCTAATTTTTTAGTTGTCTAGTTTTACTTAAGCAGAATAGATAAACTCTCTATTTCACCCCCAGACTCAATATGCTTTGTGTTATTATAACGTCTTTTTTTATTAGTGTAATGTGTAATAATAGTGTAATGAGACAAGCCAGTCAATACGGGTAGAAACGGGCAGCAAAAACTGTTTATCTAGGGAAGCAGAGGCGGAACAATTGCCATGGCGGCCCTGATGCAGTGCGTGTCACCTGGGTTGCTATGGCATCTCAGGCTGCTGGCTGTAAGGAGGAACGTGCCGCTGTTCAGATCACAGACAACCTGGCAGTGAAGGAGGAGGCGGGGCCCAGTGATGGAGGAGGCGGGGCCTGGTGATGGAGGTGGGGCCTATCAGCGACAGTGGATGGGTCAGGGCTGACAGGTAAGAGGGTTTGACCAGCCCACCTGAGACCCTGCAGAGCCCACCATAGAGTCTATGGTGGGCTCTGCATTGTCACTCCCAGGTGGGCTGTTTGGGATATCATGCGGGCATAACTAGAAATCACAGGGCCCCATACAATCACAGGGCCCTTCCAAACACAGTCAATCTTGTAAGACACTCAAATCACCTCAGATGGCTTTTGTCAATTTGCAGTAACAATGGCTTTACCACAGTTTGGCCATCCCTGACCTAAAACTGTTGATCTTCTCACCCTGTGATAGAAAGACAGTTCTGGACAACCATGGAAAACCCTTGTACCGATAATGATGTTCTATTGTTCATTATGTATACAGTAATTCATGACCATAGAAAAAGTCCAAGAGATAAAATTACATAGCCATTAAATGTTGGCAAATGTTTACCTAGATATGATCATATAATATCGTTTCATTTGATCCTGTCAAGCAACATGTAATTATGCATTTCTATATATACAGAATATATAGATAACAATTTAACATTGGATTGAGGAAATGATGACTTTCCATACATGTGCTGGTGAAAAGCTACCTAGCTGAAGTTTGGTTCATGTAACACAATGACTGTTTCTTCTGTATAAATAGATCAAATTTACAAGATTAGAACATATAACATCATAAATGAAAAGATCAAACTTCCCAAATGGAGAGCGTTGGCCATAAATAAAGAAGTAGGTTTGCTTTAATAAGCACACATACTTCAAACCCAAATCAAGAAAAGCAGGGTGAATGGAGAGTTCCCTCTTCATACATTGTGCTGTACATTACATACCTCATACTACTGAACTCTGTGCTCTAGGTCATGCACTCCACACTGCTAACCATCAAAATATCTTCATGGTGATAGACAGATGTTAATGGTACCACCAGGGATGTAGCTACCATGGGGCGAGTGAGGCACTCGCCTCAGGTGCAGCTGAGAGGGTGGCGCAGCCAGGGCCGGCCTGGCTGTGCCCCCTCGCCCGTGTTGCCATGGCAAGCACAGGGCGCCATTGGCAACAGGGGCACCAGGCTGCCAACACAGCCACGGCTCGACAGGGAGAAAAGGAGTGACACAGGCTCCAGCTTCTCCTCGGATCCCCGCTGCTCTCCCCCAACTGCATGG
>NW_017306272.1:1397427-1514437 GCF_000935625.1 Nanorana parkeri
AACGTAAACAAAAATGTTTTCATTCGTTTTGTCAAACAAAACACATTTTTATGCTATTTTGGATTTGGCCACCAGCGCATTCTGGAGGCGGAGCGCATGACGTTACATATCGCACACGTCTGTTGTGGGGCACAATTTTCCGTTTTTTCCTTAGGCGTAAAAGGAGCTAGCTATGGCTCTGGGTACCACTAGGACTACACAATTCCATGCTGTCCTGCAAACAGGCACACGTTTACTAGTTCATATTAACTTAGCCCATAGTTGAGACCTAGAATGTTGACCCATGAAGCTGCACCCTAATGGAGATGTAGTAGGGTTCTTTGCATATTCCAAAGGTGCTAAAGCATTCTGATAATCAGTCACTGAGAAAGCATCTATAAATGGTGATATCTTCCTGTTAATTAATTAAATGTGCAGCATTGTGAAGAAACGCTGGTTATGCCAGGTCAAGAAATGGATCACATTTTCTGGATTACCATAATTATCTGTAATAATAACATTTGTGGCATTTACCGAGTCCAAGTTTAACAAATGTGTGCATAAATTACACACATAAATAAAAAAAACCCATAACATTTCTTGGCAGTTCTGGGCCAATCAACCATCTGTTCATCTGTGCATGACTTAACAGGCTTTCAGTAGTAAACATAAGCTTGTTAGAGAATCTATAGACAGACATATATTCTCTATCCGTGCTGCTTGAGACTTACAAATTGTCACACCTGACACAACACACAACATAATAACATCCAGAAAAAATGAAAGTGATGCCTCAGAAATGACATTTTTCCACATAATCATATTTTATATGGTAAGCCAAGATAAGGATCAGAACTACAAAACACCAGCTGAGCTACCAATAATTATTTAAAGGTAACCTGTCTAGACAGAAATATGGGTTCTGCCATTGCTGATGCGGACTGTATTATTGTTGCTTGACTATTTAGTTAAGTCACTGACCACAAGCAAGCAGACTGAGAAGGGTCAGAACACCTTCATGTTCCAAGTCAGTGACTAAATATAGATGCAAGGATAAAGATGACAGTACTGACACATGCACAATTACAAACAAGCCAGCAGTCATAGTTCCAAAATTCATAATATATTAAGTTCCCCTTAAAGAAGAAAATCATCTACAAATATAACACATCAAAAAGTGTTAGGCAGGTGTGTCCGTAAAATTATAAATCGTTTGGCATTTATCAGTTCTGTTTTAAATTCTGAAATGTAGAATCTGAACATTTCACCTGGATATGTATACAGGCAGCACAGCCTGTCTGCTGAGTACTTTAGTTTTTCATCTAGACATTGCTGTAATGCCCCAGCTCACCTCAGTACCTTTCATCTGCAATCTGGTGAACCTAGAACATCATCCTTGCTGCCTCTCACGTACAGAAAGCCTGCTGTAGAACACATGCTGTACTACTAAGAAGCTTATCACAACCACCAATCAGATTCAAAATCTGCCTAGAAAGTGCTACACAGCACAGGGTCAAATAATTACATTACTACTGATTTTGTAGCACAGTTTTAGTACAGTTGCTGGTTTCATCCACAGCTTTTAGCAGGTCACTGAATTTCTTGCTTGGAGTTACTCTTTTCTGACGGCTCCATGTCAGCATCCCCATCTTCTCCAATCTGATAGAACCATTAGCTCATAAATCTAGAGATCTCATACGCCCCATTGTTCCTCTTTTTTCCTCCTGATAGGATTTAGGTTTTCTGCGGACTCCCCTACCTAGTTATGATAAACATCTGGCGATACACCGATTTGATGAAGTTCCCCCTGGTATCTCACCTAAATTGTCTAGAGTGGGAAAGCCCCGCTGCATGTCTTCGGGGCATTGGTACACTGGGGGGGTGCAATGCCCAGCATTGGGGGAGGCTGTCGGTGTGTGTGGCTGTCTGGATCCGAGCGGAGTGTGGAGCGCATTGTGCGTGTTCCACTCACACGCGCTATATGGCTGGTTGTGTCACTTCCGCCGAGAAACAGAAAGTGGTGGCTTGGGCCGCATCTGTGCATGCATGGTCTCAGCCTATCGGAACAAGAGGCAGGGACCAGGAAGCTAGGAATAGACGAGAAGACAGTAATGCATCTAGGCGAAGGTCTTCTTCATGGAACAAACGTTTCTTGCAGCACTATCCACGGCACTGCCACGACTTAGACAAGTCAGTAGAGGGACACTGGTCCTTACCTTCGGGGAAAATTGTCGCTAGCATCTTGGAACTGAGAGCGGCATTTGAAACACTTTTAGCCTTTCAAAGTCTTCTTTAAGGGAAGTCGGTCATGCTACGGATGGACAATACCACCGCAGCGGGATTCCTTAAAAAAACAAGGGGCCACACGCAGTCGGTCATTATTAAGGGAAGAGGAACCAATCATGACTTGGGTACAATCCAACCTTCTGAATATTTCAGCGATGTACATTCCGGGCCGGGACAATGTCCAGGCAGACTATTTATCGAGAACACATCTGGACAACAACAAATGGTCACTACTTCCGGAAGTGTTTGGGAAGTTGACAAAGTGGTCATTCCTTCCACATGTGTATCTGTTTACATCCTCTGTCAACACCAAGAGTCAAGTGTTTTTTCCAGGACCTCTTGTCAACAGGCAGTAGGGACAGATGCACTTACGTCAGAATGGCCATTTCAGACGTCATATGCTTTTCTTCCAAGCCTGATGATATTCAAATTCTTGAACAGATTGTGGCTGGTGAATATCAAAGTATTGGTGGTAATTCCCAACTGGCTCAGGAGGCCATGGTACCCCTGTTGTTGGAATTGAGCATAAAGGATACCTTATCCCTGCCGGTGGTCCCAAACCTGTTATCACAAGGCCCCATAGTACATCAAGCCCTGGAGAAGCTGTGCTTAAAGGCTTAGATATTGAAAAGGCAAAGGTTCAGAAGGACAGGGTGTTCAGAGGAGGTTATAACCACCTTGCTGAATTTGAGAAAGAGTAGCCTAACAACACCTATAATGGGGTATGGCAACCATCTGCATCAGTGAAGACTGTGTCAACAGAACCCGAAGTGCACAACTTGCTGGACTTCCTTCAGAAAGGCCTGGATATGTGCCTCAGCCTAAATACATTAAAAGGGGCAGGTCTCAGCGATTTCTGCCTTCACCAAAGTCTGGTGGGCCTCGGATGGGCTGGTCATCCAGTTCTTTAAAACTGTTCTAAGATTGAGGCCAGCGAGAACTCTGCTTTTACCTGAGATCTACCTCTACCTCTGGATTTTCTAGCCTCAGACGTCTTCGAGGAAGGGTTTATCCCTGTGGTGCACAAGTTTAAAGACAGCCTTTTTAGTGGGAATCACCTTCGGGCAGGAGAGTTTCAGGATTGGGAAAGAAGGGGGAAAATTAGAGCGCAAATCCTGGGAATGTGGGGGGGTATAGGGACAGCCAGTGTCTGTGTGTGAAAAAACAAAAATTAATCAAATCACAAAAGGTGAAGGACTTACTTTGGAGACGAGGTCCTGTTTTGGAGGGCCCTTTTGGAGTGTGGGCAGTGCGAGATGTATTCGGTGTCTCCCAGCAGGTGGAGGGATGGATGAAGGAGGAATCAATGTGGACTGGATGCTGTATGTGCCCGGGGACTGGTGAAGAAGCTGTCTATGGTCTTGATGGCAGTGTTCTTAGGACGTGACTGAGTGAAAGGGACCGAGGGCTGGGATAGGACAGTGATAGAGGAGCGACGCGTTTCGAGGTGATCCTCTTTTTCAAGCTCAAGTGTGAGCAACATTGGCGGAGATTCGCCGGGTTTAAAAGACCGGTGGGCGGAGTAACGTGAAGGGAATCCGCTGTGCTAAACGGCTGTGTCACGGTGTCCTGAAAACTTGGGCGGACATCTATGAACATGTGTGTATATGTACATGAATATTCTAAGTATGTGGGATTATGGAAGGCTTTCTTGTGTGGCTATGGAACTCGATGTGCGAAGGGTAACGGGAATTCTTTCAGCGGAGGGCCGCCGGGTTTAGAAAACTGACAGGTGGGCGGAGTCACATGGACGGACTCTCCTGCAGAGGGCCACTGTGTCAGTTGGTACTGATTGCTCTGACAGAGAATATTTGTTGTGGGAGTGTAAACAGTGAGATGAATGTTAGTGTGTGGTGGGGGGTAAGTTTCTGTGTGACCATGAACAATGATGTGTGGGGGATGGCTGAAATTAATTTGGCGGCGATCCGCTGGTTTTAAAAAATGACAGGTGAAAAAGGTTGCCGGGACGGACAGTGTGTGGGGCATGAAGCCGCGGAAAAGTGTTTATGTTTTATAGCTGACAGGGAGAAAGGGAGCTGCATACGTTTATTCTATGTGGGTTATTCTCAATGGATTCGTCAATACAGATCGGGGGGTTCTTATAACATGACATAATATAAGAGAACCGGGGGGATTCAGTTCTGCGAGTGTGTTGTATTGTGCTGTGTTTTGTTAAAAGGATTTAAAATGAATTAAAAATCGGTATACCAATCATAAATAGTTATGAATGAATAAAAAGAATAATTCATGAGTAATTAATGAATAAATAATGAATAAATTAAATAGATCGATCAGTCAATTGCTTGATTGAGTCAATTAAAAACGAGTCTGACTTTAATGGCTGATAAGGCTGTGCGTTCTCTAATTGGACATTTTGGTTTGTCTGTGTTAGTGGGGGCTGCGGTGTGTCATGCAAGTCATCTCTTCATTCCAGGGGGAGCTAGGAAAGGAAAGAAGGCATCAAGCAGAGTCATCACATCCTGGATGGCGAAGCCGATAACGTTAGCTTACATAACTAAGGTGTTGGTAATTCTGCAAGGTGTGACAGCTCATTCTACTCACAGCATGTTGACCTCTTGGGCAGCAGCAAGGAGTTTCTCCAGAAACCATCCCTCCCTGTGTTTGGGAGTTATTTCCCATTCGTATGCGGACATGGAGCGGTCAGGAAAACTGGAAATTTCTATCCATAAATTACTTGGAATTTTCCTTTCCCGACATGTTCCATGGCAGCATAGCATCCCCCCCGTCAGAGTACTAGTTAGGGCATATGCGATCTCTAGATTTATGAGTTAATGGTCCTATCAGATTGGAGGAGGTGGGGATTAACCCATTTGTATGCTGCCATGGAACATGTCAGGAAAGGAAAATTCCAGGTATGAATAGAATTTTCCAGTTTTAAGCCCTGCTATGGTTTTAACTAACTTTGGAGATGTAATAATTCAACATAATCACTCCTGTGAGGGAACATGAACTAGAATTGAGCAGAGAAAATTGGTAGGGTTGAAATGTATGTATTTGGGATTGGGAAACATAGATGCCCAAGTATAGCAAAGCAAGGCCAAAGCTGGCCATATACAAGTAGATATTTTTCCTTCAGTCTGTGTGCTGAAAATTCGATTTCTCCATCCACCAACAGTCTGTGTTTGAGTGACCAACTGAGCCTTTCAGGTGGGAAGGGGTCAGATCACAGTGCCTGATTACCTGAGTATACCCAGTGATTAGAACAATATAACTGCACTGGCAATATTCCACTAATGAATGTGCCCTACAAAAATGGAAATATTACATACAAGTACAACTACAGCCCG
Source organism: Nanorana parkeri (assembly GCF_000935625.1). Taxonomy (NCBI): domain Eukaryota; kingdom Metazoa; phylum Chordata; class Amphibia; order Anura; family Dicroglossidae; genus Nanorana; species Nanorana parkeri. Next base: position 1,403,001 of record NW_017306272.1, read on the forward strand.
GTCCAGGACTCCAACCAGCAATCTGTTTGGACAAAGAACAGTGTTTCCTCTGTTGTCTCTCCTGTAAGGATATTCACAATGTTTGGCTGATCAAAGCAGTAGAGCTTTGACTAGCTCAGAGAGCTGACCCCCCATGTCATGTAAGTGATTACTGAAAGCCAATTTTCGAGTTCAGCTTTAGCTTGTTTTTTTTTTTCCTTCTTGGAATACTGTACAAGAATAAGAGAGGTGTAATTGGTCTTTTTTATTATAAACAATAATTACAGTATTACTGGTGCACATTGTGACACAGGGCTCTGCTAGATCAAATGCAGTAGGGTGCCATATAGTGACCTCCTTCCGCTTATTGTCAGCCATGTCAAACGACACATTGGAGACCCCTTGTAGTATCTGCTGTATGCTTTTATGTCAGCTAGTTAGGATGCCTCAGCTCCAATTAAACCAGAAAAACAGACATGCTTTAATTCAAAGAAGACTTGGTGAAAGACCTTACCGAGGCATGTAATTGACATTTCACTCTACACTGGAACCCTGCGAGGTTCAGAAATCTATTCTTGTTTTCTTGTTCTTTCGTGAATTATGCCACTGTTACTGCTATTTGCAGGAAAACAAAATAAGAGGAAATACTAGAAATTCTAAGAAAGTAATAACAATGCAATTGATTTTGTCAGGCTACAGAAAACAGACGTACCAATGTAGGATGCATTATTATTATAATACAGGATTTATATAGCGCCAACAGTTTGCACAGCGCTTTACAAAATGGAGGGAAACAGTACAGTTACAATACAATTTCAGTACAATAGAGTTAGGGGGGCCCTGCTCGTGAGAGCTTACAATCTAGTAGGGGGGCAAGTGATATAAAAGGTAATAATTGTGTAGATGGAGTTAGTGGAAGAACTAAAAGTACAGTTATTATGTTGAGGTGGGATAGGCTTCCCTAAAGAGATGAGTTTTCAAGGATTGCCTAAAGGTGTACAGAGTAGGAGATAAGTGCACATATTGTGGTAGGGAGTTCAAGAGGATAAGAGACAATGTGGAGAAGTCCTGGAGGTGAGCATGGGATTTTACATCCCATTGTAATGTAGTATATTATGCCAATTTACAAAGCTGCTCATTATTTTACCTCATGATAATCTTCTCATCAAAATGTAAAATTCACACAAGTAATTGGTTTTTATGAAATCAACCTTTAAAGCCTAATTTTGGACATAGAAAAATTACTTTATTACTTACACATTATTTCCAGAATGTAGATATGCAACAAGAGATGGCTAAAGACTAGAAATTTTACAAAAGATGGTAAGAGAGTGCAGGCATGCTACAGGAGCTGTTGGAGACTGGGGGACATGCTTCAAGGAAGTCATAGCCTGGAGACGCTTTACATTAGACTGCTAGAGATCACTGCTATTACAACCCCTTTACAAATCAATGCTTCCACATTTGTTCTCCCTAGAGCCTCCTCATAAATGTTGTATTTCTCCCTTGATACCTCTCTCATCTACCCCCCAACTTTCCCTCATTTGGAGGGACAGTCCCTCATTTGGGACCCAATCCCTCTCTCCCTCTCAGTTGTCCCTCTTTCAGACAAATGTACAGATATCTATGGAAATATTCTTTTTACCTATCAAAAGTCTTATTCTGCACTAAAACCTTCATCTTATCTCTTAATTATCTTCTTTGCCATTTCTAAAAGCCAGAATAAAGTAAAGGTATAAAAAAGGCAATTCTGAGTTTAACCAATTCTTTTTTGGTATATAAATTCCTAATGGTCTGCATAACTGGGGTCATGATAGGGGTGTGTCTATTGCCTAAAAATATTGTACTGGAAGGTGTCCTTTTTCATCTCAAAAAGTTGAGGTATACTTTCAGCAAGAGCCATCATAAAATATCAAGAGGAAAAAAAAACATGGACAGCATAGAAAAAAGTAACAGTGTAAAAGAAATAAACCAAGCCATTTAATAAATAGAACCCAATCTAAAAATTAATTTTTCTTCACTGGTCTGAAAAAGAACCTTAAAGCCCATTTCCACCTTTTCAGAGGTATTTGAACCCACTTCAGGCGGGTGGCCGTTTATAAACGTCCGCATCCTGAAGCGGTTTTACCAAGAGAAACAATGCAAAGTGAGACAAAGTCTCTCTAAATCGACTACCCTCTTAGATGGTTGTCACTGGGAGAGGTGTCACCGTTGGAAAATGTTCCCTCACCTTTTGATCTGATAAGGAATTAAAAATGTTGGATTTTCCATCACTGGTGATTTTCAAAACATTTGTCTACAGATACTTTTTTAAAGGACAAACCTTGGAATCCATTGTTCCTCCTGTCTAGAAACCTGAATCCTTAGTGGCTGGCTCAAGGTACCAGTATGCTGCCTTCTCTACAAAGGCTCTATTTTCAGAAACATCCCCATAGATAGCTCTGAGACAATGCTGAGTAGTGGGCACAGCATTGGGAGGTAACACTTATAAAATGCTATAATCCATGGTGTCTGTACTGAACAGTAGAATAGATTCTTACTAGATTCTCATTTACACATACGCTGCCTGGCTGAAAAAAAAAAAGTCACACATTCTCATATTTAGTTGTATAGCCTTTAGCTTTGATTATGGCACGTATTCACTGTGGCATTGTTTTGATAAGCTTAAGCAATGTCACAACATTTATTTCCATCCAGAGTTGCATTATTTTTTTACCAATATCCTCTAGTGATGATGGGAGAGTTGGACCACTATGTAAAGTCTTCTCCAGCACACCAAAGATTCTCAATGGGGTTAAGGTCTGGACTCTGTGCTGGACAATCCATGTGTGAAAATGATGTCTGATGCTCCCTGAACCACTCCTAATTTAAGCCTGATAAATCCTGGCATTGTCATCTTCGAATATGTCTGTGCCATCAGGGAAGAAAAAACCTCATTCAGCGTATTCAGGAAAACAGATGAAAAGAGATAATATCAACATACAGATCGGTATGTACTGTATTTGCTATCTATTTTATTTGGTTTGCTTTAAATAGCTGAAGCTGTATCAGCAAATACAACAGGATCAGATGGAGTTCACTGAACCGCATTAAATAAAAAATAAAAAACCCTGTTAAATTGCCATAGAAGTCCATATTAAGTTAAGTATAGGATTGAATCTTTGAACCGCCAAAAAGCAGGTTTTACAAGCTTAACTGCTTCCCGGCCGGCCGTTGTAATTAAACAGCCGGCCAGAAGCTTCCTGAATGTAACAGGCCATCTAAAGACAGCCTGTTAACCCCGCCCACTTGTGCGTGCCGCACGGCACGCAAGCAGGAAACTGTCAAAATTTAAAAACAGGCAGCCATGCCTGTTTACATACAAGCGATCTGCCGGCTATAGAGCCGATAGATCGCTTGTACGAGATGCCGATCGGTGCACCCATGCCCGAAACCCCCCCACAGCGCTGGTCCCAGGCTCCGCTGTGCCCGGGGAGGGGCTGGGGCCAGCACAACAACTTTGTGACAGGAGATCAGAGGGAGATCAGTACACGCGCTCCCTCCGAGCTCCTCTCCATTGTCAGAATGTATATTAAATCACTTCTCCATTCTGCTGTCATTCTCCGGCTACAGAACCTCCAGAGAAGCTAGTGAAGCAGATCTCTGCTTCATCAGTTTGTTTGGGGACCCCAGGTGACATTAGGGGTCCCCTGATGTCTCCATAAAGAAGTCCTGTCGCATCCTCTTTGCTATCACATAGGGGACTTCTTAGTGCTGTGATGTGATAATAATAAAGTTAAGTGGAAAAAAAATTAAAGTCCCCCCCCCCCAGAAATTAAAGTAAAAAAATTAAAAAGAAATACTTTTTTTTAAAAGTCCCAGCCCCATACACATGAGTGCAAACATGCGTAGGGTGCGCATACATGCGAAAACGATTGCGCCCATTACGCCACATATGTTGCATATCACTGCGAACGACAGAGGGCAATAATGTTAGGGCCATTTTTCACTGATAACACTAAATTAATTAGCAGTAAAAGCTTTTAAAGCGTCGCCTTTGGCCAATTTTGGGTATAATATTTTATTGCGATTTCGCAGGAGCCCGCAATTTTAAAGCTTGACATGTTTGGTGTCTATTTACTCGACATGACCCCGTCTTTTATGTTTTACCAAAAATATGGGTAAGAATAAACATTTTTTAACATAACGTAGGGAACAGTTTTTTTTCGAAATTTTCGGTTCTTTTTTCATTATATAGTAAAAAATTAAAACCCCAGCAGTGATTAAATACCACCAAAGGAAAGCTCTATGGGTCCCCAAAAATGGTATAAAATTAATTTCAGTACAGCATCGCATGACGGAATAAATGTCAGTCAAAGTACCGTAGCGCTGGATAGTGAAAAATGGCCTGGCCAGGAAGGGGGTGTATTCACCTGGTCTTCAAGTGGTTAAAAAAAGAGAACTATGGGGTAACCTTTTTGTTTCCCATAGTTCTCTTTAGAGTCATGGGAGGACATATACTGTGTCATCCCGTGACCCACAACTTAGTATATAGTGGGCTATTGCCCACTATATGCTGAGAGCACCGCAGCCAGGACGACCCCACTGGCTAATAGGCAGAACCAGCTGTCAATTTAGAGGCAGAGCCAGCTATGCCCGCCCCCTCTCCCATCCGTCCCTCCAGTCAGTGCTGGGGGATCGGAGAGAGGAGCGGGGCATCCCTGTGGGGAGCAGAGACTGACAGTCACTGCTCTCTGCAGGGAGATAATCGGGAAGTGAGCAAGCAACAGTCTATTTTCGCTCACTTCTTGATCAATAGAGCCGAAGTGTGACAGTTACAATGTCACACGTCGGCTCTAACTATGGGGATGAGTGTAATTCACTCACCCCATAGTTCTCCTTTAAAACAGCAATACTCTGATGTCCATCAAGTATATAATAGGAAAAGAAGAAGTGGTTAAACTGCTGAACCTAGCCTGGGATCACTTACATGCTGCATACTAATTACTGATTACTTGAGAAAAATGTTAGGCAGTGCAAGGTATTTTTATGTCATCAGATTAAGTTTTTTTTAGGAGATCTTCAGATTAAACTCAATCATGAATCTGCTGAAGATTACTGCTATTACAGCCCTTTTACAAATCAATGCTTTCACATTTGTGTTACCTCTAGCCCCATAACAATTACTTGTTCCACATTTTATATCTCTTTCAGCAAGATCCATTATACAACACTAGCGGAAAATAATGAGGAAAATGATAGACAGCATAGAAAAAGTAACAGTGTGAAATAAATAAACCAAGCCATTTAACCAACCTTGAGAACCTTGTCGAAATAACATCAAGAACCCTGTCTTAAAAGAATTGTCGTTTTCGTTCACTGGTCTGAATAAGAACCTTAAGGAAAAAATTGACTCCTGTCAATTTGACAGGAATATTTTGCAGAGCCCTGTCTGCAAAATAGATGCCAATAGACAGCATGTGGCCACTAGGTGCCAGGCTAAGCACCAGGGGTCTAGAACAGTGGTTCTCAACCTGTGTAAGCTCAGGACCCACATTTGTCCTTGCTCATTAAGTCGTGATGCAAGTCGCACAGCACTCCATCCATATGTACAGATCCCTTGCTCTCTGTAGAGGTGCCTGGAACCAGAATGTTTCCAAGAACCACCTGCACTCCTTACGGACTGCAACCTTCCAATGGTGGTGGTGCTCTGGTGATCACACGGTTGGCGCCGTGCAAAACTCAGAATAGTCTCAACAGGTCACCAGGACACACAAATGCGACGTCACCCTAGTCCACCCCACATGCAACTGACACTCAGCGCCAGGCAGCATATTTTCCATTGCTGCTCGGCACGAGAACGGACAGTGCTGCACTAGGGGGAGGAGCCTCTCACCTAACGCAGTGGAAGGCACACGGCAACCACTGAAGATGGGGTTGCAACCCACCAGTTGAGAACCACGGGACTAGAAGATAATCTAGTACAGAGCAAAACTTACCTTAGTTCACGGTCCCACAGTCTGGTTGTGGTCATGAAGACCAATCCCCTAAAGTTGTTCTTCTCTCCAGTCTCCAAATAGTGTGTCTGCCTGCAGATGAGTGGATAGCCATGCAAATTGTTTAAAGTGACTCTGTCAGCAGTGACAGAGATGAGCAGAAGGATCCATTTAGCGCAGAGAAGAAACCACCAATAATAAAACCCATGGTGTTTGTATGGAACATAGGAAAACCTTCTTCCTAGATTCATTTTTACACATACAGTACATCACAATATCAGCATGTTCTGTATAGCTCTGCCCAAGACTAGAGGTGAGAAAACTGTATATAATGCCTCCAGACAGAACAGATCATATACCTAAATCTATTTATCTGGATTTTAACTCGCGTATCTTATAAATCTAGGTGGAAATATACTCCCTGGAGCACTTTGCTACCTGACCATTAACAGTCTACATTCACCTGTGCTTGCTACAATTTGCTGAGGTTAACACACTTTAAAAGAAAAAAAGAAAAGAAAAAAGAAGGGAAGGGAAGATAATAAAGTAAATTACTAGTGAAAAAAGAAGCCATAATTGCACAAAACAGATAATATCAACTTACAGATCGGTATGTTCTGTATTTGCCGTATCATTTATTTGGTATGCTTCAAATAGCTTAAGTTTTATCAGCAATCTACAATAGGATCAGATGAAGTTCACTATTCAACCGCATTAAAAAAAAATCTGTTGTATTGCCCAACAAGTCCACATTCAACTAAGTAGAAGATTGGATGTTTGAACGGCCAGTAAGTAGGTTTTATAAGCTATAAACAGCAATACTCTGATCTCCAGTATATAATAAGAAAATAACTGCTGAACCTAGCCTGGGTTCACTTACATGCTTCATATTAACTGTCGACTACTGGAAAAATGTCAGGCAGTCTCAATCATTTTATGTGATCAAATTAATCTGTTTAGAAGATGTTGAGAACGTCATCATGACTTCAAGCCTAAGGTAAAATTAAATTTCTTAGTTCTGAATGAACTTCGGTCAGTTCGATCACCTGATTTCCCTTCCACTAATCTCCAGGATGCTTGATGAGAGTTCTCCTTTCTATGATCCCACCTATGCTTTGCACACAATAGCCATAACACATCTTGCTTGGCTTTATGGTGAGGAATAGATTCAATTGGCTTGTGTGGAATTCTGTATGTGCAATTATGAAGAATCCATTAGTGTAGCTTTAACAAAGCAAAGCTAAATCACTGACAAAGCGTTGGTGGCTGCAGGGCCGGCCTTAGGTCTTTAGGCGCCCTGTGCGAGAAAGCTTTACAGCGCCCCTCAGTGACCACACCCCTCAGTGGCCACACCCTTTAGTGAACTGGGCAGAAGTGGACATACTACTGCCTGTCTAAAGATGCCCGAAAGAACAAGAAGGCCCATTAGGTGAGTAGTGTAAAAGCTCTGTGCAGGGTGAACTTATGAAATTTGGTGGGGGTCAAATCTTATGGCCCTCTGTATGGGAGCATACTGTAAATAAACAAGGATGCTGATTCTGAATGGGTCACAATAAATGTGTCTACCATCCTACTTCTTGCATGTTGCTGGCTACTATTTCTGCTGGGAAAAGGAGAAGCCAGGTGGTGAGCTAGTAATATAATCAAGGAATGGGGGCAGCTAGAGGTATATTCAGTGAGAAGGGACAAATTGTACAGAATCAGTAAGAACTGGAGAGGATTGCCTTAACACTAGCACAAGAACCTTCAGAACGTTTGATTTGCTTTTGTTTATAATGGCTTTATAATGTGTTACTTGTGATGTTATCTTATGTATTAACATAACTAAACACAGAAAAAGAAGCCAATTTGCAGGAGAAAAATAACTGATAACTCAATTCAAATAACATAATATTTTGTATTCTCTGAACAGCATTGAAGAAGCATTTACTTCTAATATTAGGGTTTGCCAGAACTCTTTATGATTACAAGAATGAAGGAGGCCAGAAGGAATGGAACAGAGTAGTAATACATTAGATAATGAACACAGCTCGGGACCATATGGTTAGTCAGGGATGCAGGGCATACAGTTGTGAGTACAAGAATGATGTGGCACATTTACAAGCTGATATCTACCTTTAGTATAGTTATATTCCATGTAAAGCTCTCCACAGCTTTAATCATCTTCCTCTCTTTCAAACCTTCTTTAGCCCCGATGGAGTTGAGATTCTCGTGGAATTCCATGGCTGTAAAAAGATACAATTTATATGAGACAAATGTTTGCTTGTCATGTGTTATTTCTGTAATTCCTGTAGCTTTTCCCCCTCTTTTTTCAAGAAGTCATCCTCTTATCTAATCTGAACTTCATTAAGAAATAGAGAAGATTCAAGGTATTAAGAGGAAAGGAGATTGCAGAGACGATCTTTAAAAAGAAAACCTAAAAGCCTAGATTAGATTTATCAAACTTTAGTATTAAATGTATTATCAGTTATAATGACAAATATAGGATAACAAAAAAATATTGATTTATTCTCCTTTAGGGTGAACCTACCCAACATGCCATTACACAGGTTCTGACCCCTTATTAGGAGGCAGAACCTATGTAGCAGGTGGCAAGAGGAATGAAACCTTACGGTCTATTTTTTTTGTGCTACTTTTGCTATAATATAAAATACAGATAAAACCCAGAAGTTTATGTGGTGGGAGTTTCTGAGCTTTCCTGTTCGATAGATCCCAATGTTGGAGCACAGAGATATAAGGTGACTGTTGGCCAATAACCATTATTAAAATATAACATTATTTGTAGACTACCCATACTACAGTATAATGCAAAGGGCAGTGGGTAGGAACTCATACCAACCAGTCATCAGACATCTTACATTTTTGATTTTGTAATGAATTTCAGCAGGCATAAACAAATAGGGGTTCACCAAGATATGTTGCGGTGTTGACTCCTCTTTCAAAATGTATATATTATAACAGGTGTTGTGGTTGACTCACCTCCCTCTTCTTCTGATACTTCACTTTCCCAGTGCTTACCTGATAAAGCCCCATATGATTCCCAGTACTTTGAGTAAGAGATTCTTGACGCTTCTCCCACAATGCAGCACTGGGTACTTGAGCATTTAACCGCCATACCCAATCGATATCATAATGTAAGGATTCTGACCAGGCACTGACCAGGGCCTTAAACAGGGCTTTTGAAGGGAGCTCCAGTGGGAGAACCAGGTGATATGGGAGCAAATGAAATATCAGTGGCAGAGGGGAGGGATATCTAGAAAAGCTGTTAACTTGCCCTGAATTGATGAGAAAAAAAGAACAATTCCCTCCAGATGAACCATACAAGGATTTTAACTATTTCTATCGCAGATTCTTGCAGACAATGATCGAGACCTTGGCAGCACTTTCTAACACTAACTGCAAAGTGGGAGGGCTTGCCTTCAATATAACCATCTGATCACCTTAGTGTACTAATAAGAAATGCTGCAGGCCTTGCATCCATTTACATGTGTCACTCTATGAATGCATTTGGCTAAAGGAGTGAGAATTCCAAAAACAATGTACAGAAATATAAAGGCACAGTTGTCGTGGTTGCTAGCAAGAGAAATTCTTTTTGTGATAGATTTTAAAAGATCATAATTTGCTCACCAAGGTCAAGGTAAATTACGGAATTGCTTGTATAACAATTGTATTGTTAAATGATTTTTTGTTTACAGAAGTAATGTATTCCTTTAAAAACTGTTGTCACTATTAGGGAGAAGGAGGCTGTTCTGAATGATGTGTGAGCATTAAACTACATCTGAAGAAGCGATAAAACCTTTGTGTCTATGAGCACAAACTATACAGTACAATTCAGATTTATACAGGATGTGGTATTACTGGTAGTATTCTTCAGTAAGGAATAAGATATCAGATCTGATTGGTTGGCTGGGAATTACAACACAGTCATGAATGAGTACACTGAAATAATAAGAAAAAACATTTCTTTGTGAAACAAACCCCTATAAACAATAGATAAGAATATTGTACATTTCAGAATACACTAGTAACTTTGTGAATGAATTCTTTAAACCTAATTATACAATGTGTTTTATGTTTGTATCCCGTATTGTCTGACATCTCTTTGTACTCCAATCTGTAACAGCATGCTTGTATTTAGCAGACAAATATTTTAATGGGCTGCCCAAAGTATTCAGCGGTTGGCCTTCTCACTTCCTTTTCCATGTTTTGTGTCAGCAATTGTTGCCAGATCAGATATGCAGCCTGCATGTAATATGTGGCACGTGTTTAGACAAGATCTCTTAATGTGGCGCAGATGGTATTGAAAAAAACGTTAAACTTCTCGACTTCAGGTCTAGAAAAACATTTGTATTTCTATTAAAATAAGAATGTACTTACACCATCTTATTTCATGCTTAAATTAATATATGTAATTATTAATAAAATACATAAGTCCTACTACAGCGCCATCTGCAAAGATGACAATCGGTGCCATTAAAGGAAATGTAAACCCGAACTGAATGGCATATAGTTTGCTAAAGCACTGTGTATAATAAATAAGTGCCATTTTTTTAACCCTTTGTTGCATCTCGGTTCTGCTGATCTCTTCCAGCTCTTTGCAGCCACTGCTTGTCTAAAAGAATGCACTCCAGAGAAGACACAAAGCAATTTCTAGGGTGGGCTTCCTGATAAGGACAACAGTGGACCATGTCTGATTGAAGTGGGTTGAAATGGTCACTTGTATCCATCAGAAAATCATGATCACCCGGTATTATTTTACTGAAAGCTACCAGTGTAAAAATATTACAATTGCATTAATTTGATAAATGTCATCCCTAAGCAAAGATCTCCCACCTTTCATTTCTTCCTCTCACCCATTGATCAGTTATTAAAATAATACCTTCTGAATCCTTTTTTATACTCACCCAAGTCTGCCATCAGAGTTCCAAACAGACGATCAACCATGGATCCAGCTATGCAGTCTAGGCCCATGACAACTGTTCAACTCTTTATTATGTCATCACAGTGTGGTAGTCTTCTATATGCTGAGAGGACCCTCCCACTGCACAGACAATGGTATTTGTTCACATCACTCAGACCTTGCACCTTTGCAGGGAGGAAGTCGTGGGACCTGGCAAGATGTGTGACTACACATGTATGTAGTAAAAAGGGGCTTTTAGATTAGTTTTTTCTTTGTTAGAGTAACCCACTGATAATGGGGGCTGGGCCTGGAGTTTAGCTTTAAAGCTTATTAGTGATCGAGTTTACAGTTAGTTTAAGTTTCCTACAGATATAGCAAGGGATGCACCGATACCATTTTTTTCAAGACCAAGTACCGATATTTTTCCCCAAGTACTCGCCGATACAAGTTACTGATACCTTTTTTTTGTTCCATAAAACAATACAGGCTAATAATTTTAGGACAGTTGTGAAGTGCCAGGGCTCAGTTGCAGCTGCACCCATTGTAGTTCTGCCACTGACTCCAGGCTGTAGAGGGACTACAAATCTCAGCAATCCATTATACAGCAATGCAGAATACCAGCAGCTATAGAGGACTACAAATCCCAGCAATACATTATACAGCAATGCAGAATAATATGAAGCTACATATTCTGTGTTGCTCACTAGTGCTATGCCGCCATCTCAGGAGGAAGTGCAGGTTCTCACCCGGGCTGCGTGCACAGTCTCACCAGGGCTGTGTGCGCAGTCTCACCAGCATTGCGTGGTCTCACCAGTATGCAATGTCTCACCAGTATGCAGTGTCTCACCAGGGCTGTTCAGGTGGGTGCAGTCGGCAATTATCCCCAGGGCTGTGCTGGTGGCAGGTCTCCCCATGGCAGTGCGGGTGGCAGATCTCTCGATGGCAAGTGTGGGACCGTATGGCAGCCGAATCCATTAACAAATTTAAAGTGCTGGTATTGGCGCTTAGCATCAGGGCATACTCGTACTCATGAAAATGCCCAATATTGGCACCAATACCAATGGTTATATTATTAATTAATAAAAGGTCTTTTAGTCCTTCCTAACCCTACCAGACGTCCCTTCCAAAGCTTTTTTACAGTCAAGCGGCTGGGTTGGGTTTTTCTGGATGATCAATTTAGTTTTTTCCTGAGATTGGCAAGAGCAGTCATGTGAGTGGAGTTTAAACAAAAAAATGTCTGGCAGATGTCTGTAGGCACCTTTATTGTACTTGCTGTTTTCCTATAAAGCCTCTATAATTGTTAGGTAGGATTTGCACAAATATCTAAAAGGGAGCTTTTATGAATAGAAATCTGGGCTATGACCCTATGTAATTATATTACTAGAAGCTAAAAACATTATATACATTTAAACTGGCAACAGGCAGCCCTGTGCTCCCTAATTAAAAGTAGATAACTTGTTCGGTGTTCCTACTGATGGACTGAGCAGCCTGCATGCAGCGCGTTTGATTATCCTTGCCAGGTCGATGTGTCTGCTGTGGGCTGGCCATCATTCTCTACAAGCCAATGGGAGGAACTCTACATCCACGCATCCACATACACACATCTGAGTGCACATTGTGGGAGCAGCATCGGGGGGAAGCTGCCGTTGCATGATTGCTCTTTAAATTAGTCAGAAAATCTCTGTGTGCCATTGCATGCTGTATCTATGATCAGAACCATTTGTTATCATCTCCTAGGTTAGCCTACAATGACCTGCTATTCACACAGGTTAGGCCATTGTACATCTGGTGAGATCGGACCTTGCCTATAGCATCCTAGCAGACCACTAATATTGTTTTATGAACTGCCTGGCCAAAAAAAACGCTCTAAGAATTTGTTGGACTGCCTTTAGCTATGATTACGGCACACATTTGCCATGGCATCATTTCGATAAGCTTGTCACAACATTTATTTCCGTCCAGAGTTGCATTAATTTTTCACCAGGATCTTGTAGTGATGATGGGAGAGTTGGATCGCTGCATAACATTTTCATTTTTCTCCTGCATATCCCAATGTTTTTCAAATGGGTTAAGATCTGGACTCTGTGGGGGCCAATCCATGTGTGAAAATGATTATCATTATCATATCATGCTCCCTCAACGACTCTTTCACAATTTGAGCCCCATTAATCCTGGCATTCTTATCTTTTAATATGCCTGCGCCATCAGGGAAGAAAAAATCCATTGATGGAAAAACCTGGTCATTCAGTACATTCAGGTAGGCAGTTGACCTCATTTGTTGATTAAACATATGAATCACTGCAGTAATTATCCAATGCAAGGCTCTTACCTATTTGCTTAGCTAAAGCCATTTCACTTTAAAAAGTTTGTTTTTAACCTTCATTCAGTAGACCCACAAGTTGTTACACGTGTCGCAGGCAATGAAGCACTATAACACAATTATAAATCAGGAGATGGTGTGGCTGTTGAAAAAATCCTGTGGTCTATGGGGGAAAGAAAATTCACACAGAAGGCAGCAAACAGTGTTTGAGTTGGATTAGAGTACCTAAATCTAGTTTGTTTTTGACGTTGCCTCTGATCCTATTTGATCCTATTTGCCAGGACGCCATCAGGCAGCAAAGAACGATTTTCTGTTCCTGACAATATTACTGTATACTCTGTTCACTGCTATAATCAAGCTCATACACACTGTCAGATAACATTACAGGCTAGAGCTCTGTATCCATTCTGCCTAAACCCCTATAATTCAAGCAGAACTTCAGTCAAAAACATTTTCTTGTTTTTAGTAGACTGATGAACCTGTCTTGCATTTTCATTGCTATGTGCTTGTTTAGATTCACTCTCAAATTCTGCCCTGGTGACCTTTGTCAGAAAGCAACAAAAAAGTAAAGGAAAATCTAAAACATTTCAGTTGTGTCTTAAAAATCTCCAAATAGTGACACATACTCTGGTGTCAACTGTCAAAAGGTGGCATTTCGCCTCCCTTGTTTCCACTACATATTCAACAGTGTGGAACCCCACTCATAAGTTTTGTAGCATGCTTGGAGACCTGAGAACAGTAGCATGGAGATCTCAGTATCAGAGTTCCTAAGGAACATAATTTCATGTTTTTCTACAAAAAATACTTGGTTTTGGATGAACTGAAAACAGAATGGGGGGAATTAATCAATGTTATTGCAGCATCAGCGTCTCTCAAACTGTTGTATCCCTTACAGGGGCGTAACTAGAAATCACAGGGCCCCATAGCAAAATTTTGTATGGGGCCCCGTGATTGCTAGTTATGCCACTTGCAGAGCCCACCTGATATCCCAAACACCCCACCTGAGAGTGACCATGCAGAGTCCACCATAGACTCTCTATAGTGGGCTCTGCAGGGTCTCAGATGGGCTGCACACCTCTTACCTGTCAGCGTTATCCACCTCGTGGTCGCCGTGCCCCGCCTCCTCTTCTGTCCCCGGGCCACGCCTCCTTATCTATCGACAGGCCCTGCCTGCACTTAGATCACTGGCCAGTGATGTAAGAGGAGGCGGGGTTGCTCTTAGGCGGGCCCCGCCTCCTCCTTCACTGTGAACTGGCTGTCACTGACACAGCACCGCAGCGGCTGTGAGGGTAAATCAGTGATCATCAGAGCCGCTGCTGAGCTGTGTCAGTGACAGCCAGCACCCTTACATGCCATAGCGACCCAGGCGGCCCACACGGCATCAGAGGGATGCCCTGGCCGGGCCCCATAGCGTCCGCCTTGGTCGCAATGGTGATTGTTACGCCACTGATCCCTTATTTGTAGTGCATATAGCGACATATTTATTATCTTAGTTTATTATCTATGTTTCATTCCTAAATGCCATAATATGGAGAATTGTCTCAAAACAGTCTCTACATTTTTCTGTCCCTTAACTGTCTCTATTTGAAAATGAAAGAGAAAAGCTGATTGTTTGCCATGCCAACTGTTCCAGATTTTGTCTGTTGAAATATTATGCAAATATGTCACAAAACATATGCAGCGAGTCGCAAACATTAATAAGTCACAAGAACACTTAAAAAAAAAGATGCACGACAGAGAAAAAACTCTGCGGTTAGTTAGCATGACATTTTGGTCCTTGCGCCAAAAAGTTTTGTCACAAACACGTTCATAAATTCCTCCCAATGTGTTTTGTAAATATTTACTTTATTTTTATAACGACTAAAAAAGAACATTTTAAAAAAGAACTCTGGGCAGAATAAAGCTTAACCCTTGCAGTGGGGGTTATGTGCCGTTTTTGGTCTAGGGTCTAAAGTAACAAATAACACCTAACCTCGGCCCCGAATGACTGCAAGACTGCTCCCTGCAGCTTCTCTCCCCCTCCGCTCTGATGGTCTAAAGATTTGTGTGTCATCATGTCTAGTACAGTGTATTAGACATGAGGATGCTGACAGGCATTCCTGGAGTGCAGGGAGAAAGGCTGCAGCAACCTGTCCAGCAGCCAGGTGGGACAGAGGTTTGCGTGAGTATATCTTTTCTTATTTTAGACCCTAGATCAAACCCACAAACTACAAGGGTTATGCTTTATTCTGTCCAGAGTTCTTCTTTAAATATTTTCCAACTTTAAGGTAAATATGAAATACTACATATGAGCATTTTAAAATTTGCCATTTGCATCCAGCAGGTTGCGCTCTAGGCTAGTTTCCCATTTATACAAAGCCCAGAATGCTGTGCAAAATCAGTGTAAAGGGTACCGTCTGTACCAAATATTTATTTGTAAAATAAATATTTTATATAAATAATTAAAAAGTGACATTAAAAAAAAAACAGATACACAGTATATTGCCAAAAGTATTGGGACGCCTGCCTTTACACGCACATGAACTTTAATGGCATCCCAGTCTTAGTCCGTAAGGTTCAATATTGAGTTGGCCCACCCATTTAAGCTATAACAGCTTCAACTCTTCTGGAAAGGCGTCCACAAGGTTTAGGAGTGTGTCTATGGGAATGTTTGACCATTCTTCCAGAAGTGCATTTGTGAGGTCAGGTACTGATGTTGGACCAGAAGACCTGGCTCGCAGTCTCCGCTCTAATTCATTCCAAAGGTGTTCTATCGGGTTGAGGTCAGGACGCTGTGCAGGCCAGTCAAGTTCCTCAAGCTCTCTATGCACTGTTGTTGTGCCAATCTGAAGGCCACACGAAGTTCGGAGGTCTGTAGCTATTGACTCTGCAGACAGTTGGCGACTTCTGGGCGCTGTGC
Source organism: Nanorana parkeri (assembly GCF_000935625.1). Classification (NCBI taxonomy): domain Eukaryota; kingdom Metazoa; phylum Chordata; class Amphibia; order Anura; family Dicroglossidae; genus Nanorana; species Nanorana parkeri. The sequence goes on from NW_017306272.1 coordinate 1,419,074, forward strand.
GCTTCAGCATGCGCTGACCACGATCTGTCATTTTATGTGGTCTACCACTTTGTGGCTGAGTTGCTGTTGTTCCAAATTGCTTCCACTTTGTTATAATACCACTAACAGTTGACCGTGGAATATTTAGTAGCAAGGAAATTTAACGGACGGACTTATTGCACAGGTGGCAACCTATCACGGTGCCACGTTTGAATTCACTGAGCTACCCATTCTTTCACAAATGTTTGTAGAAGCAGTCTGCATGCCTGGGTGCTAAATTTTTACAAAGATAATTGTTAATACAACTAAAATGTACATATAAATGAAACCATCTCATACCAATATGCTGTGAAATGTACAGACCAATGTGTAGGCAATTCTTACAGCTATCAAAAGACCATTACTTTAGTTTATCTTCCTAAAAGACAATGAAAACTTAAGCTACTGGTAATGAATGCAGAAAATGCCCTTTGAGTTCCGTAGTCAATTGTTTTCTAATAGTCACTCTAAGCTGCTGTAGCCCAATTAGCACAAGTGAACTTGTCATTTCAAATGAAATTACAGAGTGCAAATTGGGTTTTTTTTCTTCACCTTTTGAGTCACATGCAAATCTACTATTAAAACAATCTGATGCATCAGAAATATAGCAGTCTAGATAGTCATCCTGTATGACAAAGCTAACGGAGAGGAGATCACAGGGTTATCCAATTCAGCTCACTTTACAGTTCAGCTATGTTGTCCCAGATTGTTCACTTCTCCTGCCTTCTCCAAACCCTTCACCCTTTTGTGAATAACCCAGTCAGTGTTTTGTCAGCAATGCTCAACATGCTGGTTGACTAGTTTTATACACAAGGCCAGCCTGTCTGATGTAAACTGGTACTGATAACATTTTTGCTTTCTGGGACACATTCAAAAACTATGCATTGTGCAACTTCCATTGTTATCAGTTTCGGGTCTGGTACACATTTTAGGTAAACAGAAAGGACTGGTTAATCAAACATGGATCTCCTAACTGAGCAGTGCATTGTCTCTTTTCTTTCGTAAATAAAGTCTGATTGATTTAATGTGTTATTCCGGAGTGTCATTCACATGCAATCTTTATTATCCTCCATCCATCAGCCACAGCTCCTCCAATTATTCTCAGTTCTCAGTTCAGTATAATATTATGGATCCCAAAGGCATGTTCATTTCAGCTCTAATCACCCTTATCACTTGCCAGCTTCAATTCAAACATCAAACCACAGCATTCAGATAACTGGAAGAATACCCATTAAACTGACAGTGTAAACTGTGTTAAATTCCCTAGATAACAACATATTATAGACAAAGTAGTAAAATATGTGACAGGATTATACTCTTGATGCCTATAGCAAGAAACAAGACTATATGGTACGAAACAATAACTTAGCCCAAATTGAAAAACATAGAGTACAGTGTGACCATTAAAAATAAAATGTTGCTGCAATGAAAATTCCCTTTACACCCAACAAGGGCTGCCAACCACTTATCTCTTGAATTAAAGACCTAGGTTCTGCAAGCTAAACATGGAATCCCACGCTGCACAGAGGTCCTACTCAATAACTGACAACTATAAATTCAGCTTAAGGCAAATAGCCATTACTATATTCATCAAACTGTCAGAAACAGGAAAGATGGAGTCCTTTATAGGATAAGATCAAATAGCCAGTAAAATGTGACATCCCTAGTGATACATTCTGCCAGGTTTCCCCTATAACCAAAGTATAACTTGGGTTAACCATTTAAGAAAGTCCAAGGTGCCAACTGTGCTAGAAGCTTGGATGCTGGTGTTCCCATCTTTCCAGTCATCCATCATTCAATATCTACATTTCCTTTCCCTATTTTACCCTTGTCTTTTTATTTGTCAATTTTCTTAAAAACATTGCCTATGAGGCTATCCTTAAATTGTCTTTTTACAGTTACAGACATCACTGGTATTTGTAGCGAAGGCCCATAAAGTGCCTGTTTTTAAAAGTGCAGATTCTCATGTACTTATCCTCTTGTGTAGTAGTGCATGTGGGCCTCTCATTTATTTTTAGTGGACACCTTTGTATGAAATTCTCAGTTTCTTGCAAAACAGATATGTGGAATAACCTTCATTTCACAAAACATCAACTGACTAACATGTTTCTTGAGAAAGCTGAACGTTGGGAACTCCTATACAGTACCTTGAAAAGAATACCTATGCTAACAAAATAACACAGTTCTGTGAAAAGCATTTATGTAAAGCCTAAACCTTTTTTGTTCTTTTGGAGTAGAGTGGGCAATTTTTAAAACCCTGGACATTTTTTTTTTTGCCTCCTGTGATGACACTAGGAAGATTTCTCTTTATATTATGTCCTACAGACGCAACAAAAAGTAAGAAAAAGAAAATAAATAAATCTCTCCAAAGCAAGAGAAATCACTGGCAGAAGTGTCCCTATTAAAAGATTCCCCTTTACTCGTGTTCTGGTAAAATTAAAAATGTTTTGTCTTTTAATCTTTGTGACAACGGTCACCGGGACAAATAGAGAGGGTGAATCTCCCAATCAAGGAAACAGCTAGAGATAAAAACCTGGCAGGAGTCCTAACCGTCCGCTATTCTATAAAAAAAATTTGACTTCAGATACACTTTAATGATAACTGAGCTAAAGGTGCCCACACACCTTGCGATAATCGTACGGTAATCGCGGGAAATCCCACGATCGTACGATTATCGTAAGGTGTGTGGAAGCTGTGCGACCTCTACTACTGTAAGGTCGCACTACTTTTATCTTACGAACATGTTCGAAAACCCGCCGAGAATCGTACGATTTTCGGCGGGTGTGTAGCATGGGCATTGTGGTCATCGGAAGCTCGCCCCTCAGCGAGGCGGGCTTGCGATCATCGCAAGTACGATCTGCCTGTCCAAGATAGGCAGATCGTACGTTTTTTTAATTACCTTATAACCATCGCAAGACAAAAGTCTTGCGATGGTTGTAAGGTGTGTGCCCAGCCTAAGATGGTTTACCATTAGAACAAATGGAGGAGGGGCTTCTTAAAATTTTGCTTTGCAGTGATATGCAAGCAAAAAAATATAAATCAGTCATTTCAAGTAGTAAAATCCATTTTCAACATTTTTATTTCTTGGATATATTTTTAAATAAATCATATCAATTGTTAATAAGGAACTTACTGATTAAATTCAAATGCACATATAAAAGCATGACAGAACACATCATCTTATGTAATGGAGACAAGTAGAGAGAGGTGCTCTGTAGTCCAATCGATGAGAACTCAGGAAGGCTCACGGAAATGCCTGGAATATTAGTGCAGTACAGGTAGCATTGTCAGCTCAGTATCGGAAGTTAGGAGCTCACTAGATTTGTGGAATGATTAACATATATTGTCCGGTACATGCAGCATTTTTTAAGATATAAAACATGGGGAAATGTGCATGTATTGTAGTGATTAGAATATATGTCTGCTGTAAATAGGTTTACATGACAAAATGTATATTATACATTTATACTTTTCCCAGGTATAGTGGGTCATGTGACATGTTCTCCAGTGACAGTGACTGGGCTTAGCAGCCAATGGATGAACCTGGAGCAGGGTCACATGGGACTAAGGGAATCGCATCCGGTGCAATTTCAGCACCGGATGCGAGAGAGTAAGAAGCAGTAAAGGAATACAGAATGATAAGTATAAGGGGGTTGGGGGGCCCTTCACCTCACCTGCATAAGCAGGGTAACAAGATTTCTTTAAATCACTCTGTGTATAGGACTTTCTAGGTTCAGTCAGTTTAAAATGTTTAAACTCCAAACTTTTCTACTTAATTTTGATTGCAGAAGTAATATAAATGTTCCTCTGACCCCTCGATCACTAATGAGTTTTCCAAATATTGAAATTTGTAAAATTTTAGTTGCATTTTGGAAAGTGCTACTTTGAACCGATTCAAGTCAATGGCTCATTAATAAATAGCTGATCAAAAGCTAAATCTACTGTACACACACCCATATTCTTCCATAAAAAACAATCCTTTTCATTTTTAGATTTTCACATGCCTGTTTGGTGATACTGAAGCTGCGTTGTGAGTCACAATGTATAGTTGCTGGGATGCCAGTGACAAGTATTCTGGGATTTGACCCATGGCCTCCCACTTTTATATGGTCATATATTTGGCAGTAAGCTTTTATTTTAACAAATGCTCTGAATGTTCTGTTACTTTAATACCTTGACATTTAAAAGTCATAAAACTAGGCTAAAAAAATATACAACCTAAACTGTTTTTCCAACACGGAGGTAAAACAATATTGTACATAAAATCAGAAATAAAAGTACTCAGATCTGACAGCTAAATGAGAATTGATGCAAAATTTCCATTACAGGGGTTTTTTGGCTGCCATTGCAAACCTGCAGTTAATATGATGCCTCGTATTATCAAAGATGACATGTATTCCTTTTTCTTGGACTGTACCCTCTCGGTCTATAACCTTCTGCAATGAAATCTAAGACTGGTGGCATGGGGTAAACTTTGGTTCCTGTTGCTGCTCCATATCTTGGTAACATTGGTGGCCATCATATGTCTTTAATTTGCCATGATCACCTAAGAGTAGGCTCTCAGTTCAAGCAATGGTTTAATTTTGTTACACAAAACAAGTTAAAGTGGAAATAAGGCTCAAAAAAAGATTTGCCAGCGCTGCTGCCAAACTCTGCTTAAACTTTCTTCTAGCCATTTATTTCTAGGTTTTCAATAGAACTCTCACCAGGTCTTTATTGCTGTGTACTGTTATTGAAAGTCATCCTCTCTGTCTGACTTCAGGGACTGAAAGTGATGACAAAGTCCAAATGTTTGAGCTGTCATTAAAACATGAATAGCGGGGAAATCTTCCAATGAGGGCACTTGTTTTATAGACAAATATCTAAGAAGGGTTCTCTCACTTTGGAGAGGTTTCTTTTCACTTGCTGTTGTGTCTACAGGACAGGAAGAGAAATAAAAGCTCCACAATAGAACACAACAATAAAAAAAACCGATATGGATTTTAACCCTTCCCTACTCTATCCACAACTAATAAAAATAGGACTTTTGTACTTACCATACAATCCCTTTTTTGGAGTCCATTGAGGGACACAGCTTGATGACAATTAAGCAACCTAGGATTATACTGCCACATGCAGGAGCAATGGACACTAAGCACACAAAAATTGAAGGCCTAAACACTATAACGCCTCCCACCTGCCCAGTTGTAGCAAACAGTCAAAAGAGCGAGTAATAGCATACAAGGGGAAAGTGCAGTGTTCCTCAGTGGACTCTGGGAAAAGGATATTACAGGGAGTACAAAAATCCTATTTTCTCTATTGTTCATTGATGGATGCATCTTGATGAAAATTAAGCAACCTAGGAATATCCAAAAGCAATCCAAACAGAGGGGTGGACACACCAAAAAACAGATGAACCAACCCAAAAAGAGAACGCAAACAAATGGCAAAGACAATAAATAGCCACTAGCAGAACCTTTTAGATCAAAACTAGCATCTACAGAGGCAGACAGATCAACCCTGTAAAACTTAGAGAACGTGTGAGCTGAAATCCTGGTTGCAGCATTACAATCTGACATTGAAAAACACTAATTTTAACAGGAGAAGGAGGAAGTTTATCTTGTAACCTTAAACCTACACAGTGGGGGTGAATCAATGTCGTACACAGGAAAGATAACACAATATCTTCATTAAGGTGAGACTATGGAGTTCCTCCTGAAGTGGGAGCAATGTAAGAAACGTGATTTGTTTTTTAAATGAAGTGTTCATTGAAATACTTGGTATGTTGGAACAATTGCCTTCGATATTCTTCACCGTGTGTATATATATTTTTACTAAATGCTGCTACCATGGTATGCTCACCCGGCATTTTAACCAGGTGAGCATTTCCACGTAAGTGCATCACCAGTATTCTAATCTCTGCGCTTAGAAGCTATTTCACCTTATTTAAACAGCAATCTAATGCCAATTTATTGAAGATTGCGTGGGAGAAATGTAACAGTCATTCCATCCTCATTATGTGAAGGAATACTGTGTAAGCCTGTTTGCTGTGATGTGAATATTGTTTTTTTCTGGCCAATTGAGGAGGTGAGCATCATGCATCTATGTGCTAATAACTGTGGATTTGCTGATACTATTTGAGGCATCTCATGTCCTTAATATTTGTCATTAAGGTTTAATGAAGAAACCACTTTGGGTAAAAAGCAGGTTCTCGGTCTATATATATTTTGCACTGATTGCCAACATCCCTGTGCACATAGGGACTGAGAGCCAGGCCTCCCTCCCCTGGGTTCCCATAGTTAGTCCACAGTCAATGGTTTGAACTCTCCAGAGATGGCTACCACACCGGCGTGGGAACACTCCATTCAAGATGTCAATAATGCAGGAGGAAAAGGAGGTGGGAATTTTAAAAAGGCAGTATGGACATATTCAGTGCCTAAATGCCATCGTAAGCAGGAAATCACAACTCTGACTAGGAAGTGCACGTGTGAAGAAAAAGGTGGTTCTGCCCATTCACAAATAAAAAGGTTTACAGGCAAATCTAATAGAAGAGACAGATATTTAATTTCCTTCACAAAGAGCCCATTCTAATAAAGAGGAGGACTGCCCCATGTGGCCAGCTTGAGCAGCACAACAAAGTACAAGGCAAGCCCAGTAGTAAAGATTTTACAAATGGCCAGATAGCTTCAGTAGCAAAAACCCCACATGTAGCCTCAGTACCAAACAGATGAAAAACCTCAAGACAGCATAAGGCAACAGTGAGATTTCAAAGCCGAACACAGAAAAACTGCCTCAGCTCTGATCCTGATAACTTTACAAGCAATCGTCAGATATACTGGCCTGACCGGAAACGGAGTACTGTGTAATTGGAAAACAGATGGGTTGTCACCAATGACTACAGGATTGTCACAGAGAGATTACCAGAATACTTAATGAACTTTGAAAACCTGCGTTTCTTGGTTGACTTCCAAAAATTCAGGGCTATCGCAGAGGGAACACCAGTATACTTGTATGAATATACAGTATATAGTATGTATGAATAATATATATACTGGGAAAACCTGCATTTGGTGACTGATTGGAGAGACTTCCAGGATTTAAGCAACAGACGTGAATCTACCAGCAGCTGTTGATAGTTGAAATATCTTCCAAAGAACCAATAAACAGCAGAGCTGAAGAAAAACACATCCACTCTACTGAAGACACTAAGCAAATCTGAGCATGTAGGTAGGAGGGTTATACCCTTAAAGGGGCAAGCCTTCAGGGTGTATGTGCCTAGTATTCATTTCTCAGGTAGGCAGCAGTACAACCCTGTGATGCTTAATTATCATCAAGCTGTGTCCCTCAAAAGACAAGAAAAAAAGAGTGTTTCCTTTAATTTTCAATTTGGATTAAAGTGCCCTTTTAAAAATCTCAATTGTATTTATACAACAAGTGTTCATTTGTGGCAAGGATAGCAACAGCTTTAGTGGTGGTTTTATTAAATCCCTCCAGCTCTCAGAATTACATTAGTGTACAATTCAGGCATCCTGTTTTAAACCAACATTACAGGGAGGAGAAATGTAAAATCTTGAACGGCAGTATAATCATGCTATTTCACTTACCAGTCTTTTGACACTGTACTATCTTCTCATAAACACTATCCGCATTCTCAATTAGAGCCTTGCTGCTTTGGATTATCTGTGGGTTAAAACAATACAAAATGTAAAATATAATGCATAAAAATGTACACTACATGCGTGCATGTTGGAGATTGAAGGGTTTTATATATGATTAATCTCCAGTAACAAAGGGGAACACCAGAAGAAATATTTTTAGCTTCTTTATGAATAATGGATAGCTCTTTTCAAGCTCTGTTCACAATAGTATGTTTTGAAAATCAGAGCTTTAGTATAATTCGTGCTTATGTATAAGAGGCACACCACTCCACATGCAGTAGTGCCTGGAGAGAACTCTTAATACATTTGTTTTCTTTACACATGTATTTTAAAAGCTAATGCAAAACAATGCTACCCAGACAAATCGAAAATCCCTCTGCTCTGAGAACAATTGTTAGCAGCAAATAGAACAGGAATAACCAGTTTAAGGGTTCATGAAATGAATGGAGGTGTTGCCCCTTACTTCATCCCAACTGCCATTCTTTTAGGACAGTTTAGAAAATTTAAAAAACATCTGACTGATTGCCCTGGTTAATACTTTCATTTCCACTGCAGCAGATGTTAAAGAAATTCCAAATGCCATGAAGTAAATCACAGGGTTGGTAATGGGATTTGCTGCAAGGCACCCATATGCTGGATGCAAAAATTATTAGGAAAGAAAATACTTCAGTCTATGGCAAATTATACCTACACAGATTCTAACTACTCCTTTTCAAGGGCAAATCCAGGTAAATGGGTATATAAACACTCAGACATATACAGGAATTGTACTATTAAAAGTCAATATCAGCTGTGCTATAGTTACATAGTCAGGTTGAAAAAAAACACAAGCCCATCGAGTTCAACCGATAGAGATGTGGAGGAAAAAAAACAAAAAAAGAGAAGAAAAGCCAAAACAGAACGCTATGCCCACAGCTATCCCCTGTTGATCCAGAGGAAGGCAAAAAAAAAACCCTATAAAGCATGGTTCAATTTGCTCCAACAGCGGAAAACAATTCCTTGCTGATCCCATAAGGCAATCGGATATTCCCTGGATCAACAATCTCTGATGATTAATATACCTATAAGAACTAAATATCCATGCTATGGAAGGGTACAGTGTAGTACAGCCTTTCTCAACCTGATGGAACCCTCGAAATGAGATCTCAAGAAATCCTTGCTAAAAATGATTACATCTATATTTTACAATAAAACAGAATGATCAGTAAGTTATTGAAAGATTTAAATAGGACACCCAGAAAGGATTTTTTTTTTACAACACTCTGTTGATCTATATGACAAAAATAATCATGAAATGAAACAAATAACAGTGGCCAGAAAAGAAAGACAGACTGTTTAATTTGAGTTGTTTACACTAGTCATCAGTAGAAAAGTGTTACCCTGCATTGGTGGCCAGTGAAAAATGCTGCTTTATAGAGCTGCAGCTAACGGTTATTTTCAAAATAGATTAGTTAGCCGATTATTGAGTTAACATTTGGTGGTCAGTGGAAAAAAATTACCCTTACACTGGTGATCAGTGCAGAAGTGACCCCTAACATTGGATGTTAGTGAGACATTGCTCCCTTACATTGGTGGTCATTGCAAGTGGGGGATCAACCTGTCCTTGTTCTATGCTCCAGAAACTTCTAGTATCCTCTGGTGGAACCATTGAACCCTGTTTGAGAAAGCCTGGTGTAGTACATCGATTTTCTGTACTGGCAGTTGTCTGTAAGGTCTTTCAGCATAAAGTTATCAAATTTGGAAGTGGGGCTAGTATTGTGTGGGGACAGGGTTTACTGTTAACTTGGAGTTTTCCTTATAGTTCTGGGATCATAGGAAATGTTTATTAAAAACAAAAAATTAGTTTTTGAAACATTCTCTCTTTTGCATTCATCTCCTGTTGCACCTGACATTTTGTTTATCTTCTAGGAGTTTCAGAATAATTATACACTTTGTAAAAGTGGCTGCTTCGGTGAAATTACAGGCTGCAAGTAATCATCAGTGATGCATTTACACTCTTTAATGTCTTGCTGAAAAACTTAGCATCCTCAGCACAGAGAGCTTTAGTAGCACATCTGAAGTTGAAAATAAAGGTGAGAGCTGGAAAAGGTTACTGTGATTCAGTTTGAAATGTCAAAACCTAAACCAGAGATCCAAGTATATATTTAAAAACTTACTGCGGGACTTAAAGGAGAACTATGAGGTGAGTGCTTTTCACTCACCTCATAGTTCTAGCCGACCTGTGACAATGAGACTGTCACAGGTCGGCTCAGTAGATCGGGAGGTGAGCGAAAACACCTCCCGATCCCCCTCTCCCCGCTCCGATCTGCCAGCGCTGACTGGCGGAACGGACGGGGGAGGGGGCGGGTACAGCTGGCTCTGCCTCTAGATAGGCAGAGCCAGCTATCACTCACACAGCTGGGCGGATCCCGTCAGCTAAGTCGTGATCCGCTCCGGCATCTCAGTATACCGCGAGCTGTAGCTCGCGGTATACTGAGCTTAGGGTAACGGGAGGATGCTAGTTTGTGTCCTCCCGTTACCCGAAGGAGAACTATGGGGAAAAACACTGACCCCATAGTTCTCCTTTAAGAGAATAATGTGACAAACTATCTAGCAATCAGAGATAGAAACATTCCCTTAAAAAACAATTATGCACCACAACTAAGAAAAGATTTGTTTAGTCAAACGGTATTGGTTTTTCCATCAAGGCCAATTTCTTTTTTAAATGATTATTTAATGATTTAACAATCCATTGATTGCAATTAGTTTATGAAAGATATGATTCCTTCATTAAAATAATTGGTGTATGAAACCATTGCACATTATTATGTTATGATGGCCAGCATTAAAAGGCTTTAAAGCTGAATTCCAGGCACATATTTAAAAAAATCAATTAATGCAGCCGGCAGCTGCCGATGACAGAATGCCTAAAAACGGAGCTAGCAGCTGATTGGTAGATTAGTTCGCCTGAGAATTTTCCAACTTGCTGGCCAGGCTGGTGTCAGCACCCACCATGCAAATGTGTCCAGTTCATCAGGCACCAGCCAAAAGTTGTACCCTACTTTAGCCCACCGGAGAAGGAGCTGCAGGGACTGGTCTAGAAGCCCAGAGGGAGCCGACAGGACCAAGTGAGTAATACAGCTTCATTTGAGTCCCCTAGACTAAATGAGTACTTAACTCTTGCAGTGTGGGGGTACCCCCACAGCAAGGGTAAGTTTTTAGTTTGCCCGACGTTCTTCTTTAAGTAATGACAGCCTACATGTTTCCCTCAGCAGATGTGTACTTTAAATACTGCTCCAATAGTTCCCTAATATCCGTTGATACCCAAATGATTCCCTGCACAGCAGAAATTAGACATAGGGTAGTGAGTACTTAACATAAGTACCTCAAGAGTTACCACATTAAATACTAGGTGTCACCCAACCAACTGTGCAGAGTGGCAAGTATGTTTAAATCATGAGCGGCTAAACAGAAGTGAAAGTTTGGAAGGTAGAACAGTTCAAATACATGTCTGACCACTTTAAGGCAGCGGAATGTTTTCAAAGTAATAAAAAGGATTATTCATTGGTACTAGTCACTTAAAGTGGACCTTTACCCGCTTTCACTAAAAATGACATCAGCATGCTGGTCTGCCTGCTGATATGAAATCATCTTACATTCATTAGTTAAACAAATATATTTTTCTTTTACTTATAATTACCGTTTTTCCTGGTCCTCTTGGGCATTAATGATGCAGCCTGTTTCCAGGCGTTGCATCCTGGGAAGGTTAGATCACAGTGCATTGCTGGGAAATCTCATCTTTAATCCCATGAGATCTCAGGGAAAGGCTTTTTCCTCCACTGAGATGATGTGCAAGGTCACATGCTCTAGTTGCATGTGCCAGAGTTACAGGAAGTAAAGGGAGATAAAGAAATCTGCCCTTAGTAAAAATGGGCACCGTGAGAATAATAGGGGGAAAATAAAAAAAAAAGGTATGCCAATAATACAAATCCTGCAATTATCTATAAGTATGTGTTTGTAGATTGCCTTTACTAAACGTTTCTAAAAAGGTGTCAATTCAAAGATATGGGTAAAGATCCTATTTAAGTAAAATAATAAGACATTGTAGAGATACGGCATGGAACATGGGTACAGACAGACATTTTCTAACAATGGCATAATGCCTTATGCCTCTGTATATGTAAAACTAGCTGCACCTATGAAGAGTGCAAGAACACCAATTTAAAAGGTATTTATATAACAAATATATTATACATTCCTGGGCAAACTTCTATCACTTCAGTGAGCACAACTCAATTTTGCAATCACATTTTTTTCCAATTAGCTCTCTCCTTCCTTTGCTGAGCCCACAGCTTATCTGCCTGTACACATTTCCATTGCACCTGCTCCACTCTCCTCTAATCAATATCAAATATACTTCCACAGATTCTGATTAGCGCTCCCTAGTATCAGGAAGAAGTCCCAAAGGTGGTCTAAGGCAGAACAAAGGTCAAAGCTGCAAAGTGACAATTTAATAGAATGCAGCAGACTTTCAAATACAAAAGATCCTTGAGAAAGCCTATAACGTTACTATAAAGAGGTAACATTCATTACTGTAAGATAAAAAAAAGGAAAAGACAACAAAAGTCCACTCCACCTTTGTAAAGGTGCCCATACACTGCTCGATTCTCGTACGAGAAATGATTAGCATTTATTGTGGTAATGAAGACCGTGATGATGTATATGTGTGTACATTTTCATGACTCACATTGCAGGCTTTCTTAATTTTTTATGAAGTTTGTATTAGGCCTGAAGCCTAAAAATTCTAAATTTTTCTCCACAGGAAATTCAGTCTGACACCGGGATCAAACTGTAAACAGCTTCCCCCGTCCGTGTTACCCATCGGTCTAAAGACCTGTAACGCCATCACACCTAATGCAGATCCTTTAGACAAGGGGACACCGAGGGACATACCACAGAGGGAGAGAGAGGTGAGCATTCACTGCTGCAGGACTGAGGATCAGGTGAGTATATCTTCTTTATTTTTTACTCCTAGACCAAAAAACAGGCTCACTTATTTTGAAAAATGTCCAGGTATGAATATAGCAAATCTTCACTTTTTGAGTTCAGGTCCAGTTTCATCTGCCCCTAGTGTAAGCTTCTAAAACCTAACCCAAATTATAAAAGCCCAGTGCCACCATTTTGTATAATTAAAAAACCTAATGCCCAATAGCTGTAAAAAATAAACACTTTCACTGCAATACTGATCCACTCTCCAGTGCTGTCCCCATAGACTGTGATTCAGCACACAAAAGGTGTTGGGATTGAAGCCCTGACCTTAAGGCTCCATTCATATCTAAGCATGAGTGTTTCAAGCATCTTTTTCAGGCTTTTTATTTATTTAATATTGGTATTTATATAGCGCTGACAATTTACGCATCGCTTTACATAGTTGCACATACACATCAGTCCCTGCTCCCAAGGAGCTAACAATCTTAAGTCCCTGTCTCATATGCATACATACAGGAGCCAATTAACCTTGGAGTGTGGGAGGAAACCAGAGTACCCGGAGGAAACCCACACAAGCACAGGGAGAACATGCAAACTCCTTGCCGATAGTTTCCTGACCGAGATGTGACCCAGGGACCCTCAGTGCTGCAAGGCAGAAGTGCTAACCACTACGCCACTGTGCTGCCCACTTTTTTTTAAGTGTTTTTCAGCATTTTTACATGTGTCGACATGCGTTTGTCAAGCAGTTTTAATAGTTTTCAAGCATTTTCAAGCATTTTGATGCACATTTTTCAGCGTGTGCTGTCCTCTATTTTGTTCCCCAGTGTTTTTTGCAGAGGAAGGCTGGCTCTTGTGCAACAAAATGCTTTTTAGTCTATGGGGCCCAAAGTGCAGAAATCTGCAGACAAGTAGCTAATGTACTTTTTACAGCAACAGCCATTTTGCTACAGGCAACATAACGTTCAGGTGTGAACATTGATCATAGAACACAATGGGATTCCTTGTGTTCAGCTTTTTATAGCTCCAAGCTTTGAGCAACAAAACATTTAAGTAAGATAGGGGACTAACCCTACCCTATTTTAACCTCTAAACTATTTCCCAACACTAAGTATAGGGGGATACTGCATACCTATGCTGTCCTGTGCCAGGAGCCGATATGATCTACGAAAGATCACAGTGACACCAGACAATCTCTTGGGGCTGAAAGCTACTGATCTGAGACAAAAGGCAGAAGCAACAATACATGCAATATGATCCAAATCAAAGTTAAAGTAGAACTATGAGATGAGTGCTTTTCACTCACCTCATAGTTCTAGCCGACCTGTGACAATGAGACTGTCACAGGTCGGCTCAGTAGATCGGGAGGTGAGCGAACACATACCGGCATTCGCTCACCTCTCGATCCTGTCACGGGTGACAGGAGAAGGGCTGGATTCCCCCCTCCCCGCTCCCATCCGCCAGCGCTGACTGGCGGAACGGACGGGGGAGGGTACAGCTGGCTCTGCCTCTAGATAGGCAGAGCCAGCTGTCAGTCACGCAGCTGGGCGGATCCCGGCACAATTGTCGGGATCCGCTTCAGCTGCGGCGTCTCAGTATACCGCGAGCAGCAGCTTGCGGTATACTGCGGCGTCTCAGTATACCGCGAGCTACAGCTCACGGTATACTGAGCCTAGGTTGACGGGAGGACGCTAGTTTGTGTCCTCCCATTACCCTAAGGAGGACTATGGGGAAAAGCCTTTACCCCATAGTTCTCCTTTAAAATGGATCTCTCAAATGCAGCACAAACAGAAGCATAACACAAATAGCCATGTCAACTTGCCTTAAGATTCCAGTATATAGGGAGAAGGTTACTAAACCTGGTGTACATGTTAACCTACATCATGGGCTGATGGTCATTTTCCCCTCATAATCTCAATGACTCTAACAACATCAGGTCTGTCTCTGGAAGCAGTTGCATTCCACTAATTATGAATTACAAATAAAATGTACAAAATATCATTCTGTAGGAGCTGTTGCTGTGCCCACACAGCAATCTTGAAACACAGAAGCTAGTTATTATATTGTATATCTGATTTAACGTTAGAAGAATAACAACCTTCCTGTGGCCTTTCTTCCATTGAAATGCGGGTTTTGAAAGTTTTAGTTCTTCATATTTCCCTGCAGGATGCTAAATAAATGTTATGCTGCACAGTTTTAAGGCTGCAAGGCTATACGGTTAACCACATTTCTTTTGTTACATATAAAACATCTAATAATGTGAACAAGGTATTATTTTTGTGTACTCTGATTTGTCAAACTGCCATTGTTACTTAGGGATTAGAGTAAATAGAAAGAGAGCTGTCCTTTAGGAGAATCACTTGGCTTGAAAGCATTTAGCAGAACTATGGTTTAATTTCAATTTCTTGCTTGAATACTATACATCTTATAAACCTGGCCTTTCTTCTTACAGGCTCTTCAAGCTTTCTCCTTATTGTATTATATGTGATAAGACATTTCTTGTTATCTTTCATCACAGATTCTTTCTTCACACGGTCAGTCCAGACAAAGGTGATATTTTAGTTATAGGTAGAGCCTGGTGGGCTTAGTCAGGCTCTAACGTCTTATACATCTGGTATGCCCCAACAGGGAGATCTCCTTGTCATCATTTCCGACTCTTTACGGTGTACATGTTTTGAGTGTTTCTAACCAACGTCAGCATCTTCTATTGCATTCTACTGTAAATATGTGTTTATATTTGGTGCAGGCTGTATTGGGGGTTATGATATGGTTGGGCCTTGAACTTTAGTACTGTGGTGAACTTATTCATCGGCCTTGAACCTATTTAAAGAGTTTCCCACCCCTCATCAGATAACATTCATCACAGCTTTATTGGTGGTTTGACCATGCCAGTCATTGACCTTGCCTTCATTTTCTGATTTAACGATCCTTTAATGTCACTTTAAGTGCTTCATGCTTCACCTGTCAGAAGCCGGTTGAAGTGCCAGGTATACAGACTTTTAAGCACATTTCTGTGCTTGATGATCTGCATTAGAGGGCGGGAAGCACATCAGAGGTCTAATGTCTTCATAAAGAGAACCTGTCTCTTGCCGTCACATAGGGGATTGTTAGCCCTTTTGTGATGGCAAAAGTTAAGTGAAAAAAAATGTAAACAAGTATACAAAGTAAAAACTAATGAAACAAAAAGTTTTAAAACCACCACTGCCAACCCCGCCATCTGATTCTAATGAACACAAATTAAGTGGCCCCGAAACGTTGGCTGTTTGATGCATGTGATGATTTAATAAAAAGTGCTTTACTAGTTATAGGATTGGGACAAACCCTGTAACACTGCCAGGAGTGCTTACAAAGGTTACCTTGTATTCAAAGTTTTACAGGGTTATTCACAAAAGGGCGAAGAGTTTGGAGAAGGCAGGAGAAGTGAACAATCTAGGACAAAATAGCTGATTTGGAAAAATTCTCCAATGCAGCTCACTTTCCAGTTCAGCTATGTTGTCCTAGACCAGGGGTAGCCAAACTGCAGCCCTCCAGCTGTGGGGAAACTACAAATACTATCATGCATCTGTCTCAGTAGGCCATGCCTGCGGCCTTTTGTGAATAACCCTGTTAATGTTTTTTCCAAAAGAAAAAAATGTTGCTGTAACAGAGAAATAAAATGTTACAGGAGTTAGGCTTTAATTTTTTAGTAACTTGTCCATGTTAAACTATCATGTCCACAGGGTAACAATGGTGCATTGGTTTCAAGGTAAAAGCAGTGGAAAAACAACAGACCTACTGGCAGGATAAAAAAGTCAGAAAACTATGGACAGATTACAGCATATAGTTGAGCTTAAATTTTGCCCATGATTCCAATAAAAAAAAAGTCCCTGAATTTCAGTCAAGTGACTTTGCCTGGAATAAGAGGAAGTTATCATTCTGCTGTGGTGGCAGGAAGGATTTTCTCAGTCTCCGCTCAGTCCCAGTTGTCATACAGCAACATTTTCACTTTTAAAGGAGAACTATGGGGTAAGTGTTTTTCCCCATAGTTTTCCTAAGGGTCATGGGAGGACAAACTAGCGTCCTCCCGTGACCCACAGCTCAGTATATCGCAAGCTACAGCTTGCGGTATACTGAGACCGCCGCAGCCCGGACGGATTCCCGACATTACTGTGGAGATCCACCAAGCTGCATGAGTGACAGCTGGCTCTGCCAGCTGAGTAGAAAGGAGGGGGCGGTCCTTTCTACTCAGCGCTGGAGGATCAGAGCGTGGAGAGAGAGAATCCCTGCTGGGAGCCGTTAATGACAGTCACGGCTCTCTGCAGGGAGATGATCGAGAAGTGAACGAGCACCGGTATGTGTTCGCTCACTTCCCGATCTATTGAGCCGACGTGTGACAGTTTAATTGTCACACGTCGGCTCGACCTATGAGGTGGAGTGAAAATAAAGACCTGCACTAGAACAGTGTGACCACAATCCATGTTAGCATGCTGAAGCTTATAGGGGAATTCCAGTATATACAGTTTTTTGCTTTGAAAGACAAAAAAATGGCAGAACCATCATATGTTAATGTAGACACTGTTAAGATATAAACTACATAACACAGTATAGACCTATTTGATTTCACTATACCCAGCCTTTGTGCTGCAGATAGCTTCATCCACATAGAGCAATATTGCAGGGCTGTGAGAGGCTACAGACATGGCAGTCAATGAAAGAATGGCCATTACCTATGCCATGCAATGGTCAAACTGCCCACCCACAGCAATGGAGAGCTAATAAAAAATAAATAAAAGGATGGGGTCCCAGTGTTTCTTTTGTAGTACAAAAGCACGCCCATGTCTTGCACTACTGGAATATATAAAAGGAAATCTCCACGCAAAGAAAGCAAAACAAAACTTACCCTTGCAGTGGGGCTACCCCCACACTGCAAGGATTAAAGTGATATTAAAGTGTAAAGGTTTTTTAAGCTATTTCAAATGCTGATTAAATCACTTACAATAGATGCTATTCCTTGATGTTTAAAAGCTTTAGTTTCCTGCAGAATCAGCTGGTCCCCTGAGCACTGGCCCTTATATCCTGTTTTAGGGTTTTAGTCCCTTTTCCCTTGCAGGCTCCTAAGGAGACCCCTTGTGTGTGCTAGTAAGCTGTGTGTGTCTTCACAAACACGCAGACACAGCAAATCAAGCCACTCCCCTTCCCCCTCTCCTCCCTCTGCCTTACTCCTTCTTCAAGCTAGTAAATGGTCAGGAAGTTCAGGGAAGCCGACCTGAGACAGTTGCAGTTGTTCAGAGATACAATGATTGTAAGTACTTGGCAAAAAAACACTTTGCTGGTCACTGTACAGTATATTTGTTTGATCTGGATTTATTATTGAAAAAAGTTTAAGAGTTTAATATTACTTTAAGTGCTCATTTTTTCTATCAGACTCAAATAAAGTTGTTTTACTTACCTGATCCTGGCTCCCACAGCGGTCAGCACTCACCTCTTCTTCCCCTCCACTCTAGCTTGTGGAATGTCCCTTGGTGCCTGTATGTCTACTGCAGATCTATGGATCTGCATAGGACGTGAAGACGTTGTCAGTGCTTAAGACCATGGGAGGCCAGGAGAGAAGAGGCTGCAGGGACCGGTCTAAAATCCTGGATGGAATTGGAAGGAGCAGGAATCAGGTAAGCAAAACACCTTAAATAGTGTTGCCTAGACATAAACGAGCACTTAGAAGAAAACTATGGGGTAAGTGTTTTTCCCCATAGTTCTCTTAAGGGTCACAGGAGGGCATATACTAGCATCCTCCCATGACCCAAAGCTCAGTATATCGCAAGCTACAGCTCGCGGTATACTGAGACCGCCGCAGCCGGGACCGACCCTGACATTACTGTCGCAATCCACCCAGCTGCATGAGTGACAGCGGGCTCTGCCTATCTAGAGGCAGAACCAGCTGTACCCGCCCCCTCCTCCGTCCGTTCCTCCAAACTGTCACTGCTCTCTGCAGGGACAGGATCGAAAAGGGAGCGAGCGACGGTATGCGTTTGCTCACTTCCTGATCTATTGAGCCGACGTGTGACAGATTCATTGTCACACGTTGGCTCGACCTATGAGGCAGAGTGATTTTCACTCACCTCATAGTTCTCCTTTAACTCTTGCAGTTCAGGGGTAGTGCCACTGCAAAAAATTGTTTTTTTGTTTGCCCGGAGATGGGTTTTAATTTAAGGATTTTAAGCACAGAGAGATGATTGCACAATTGCACCTGTTAATAAAAAAAATATGCCATTTGATCGCAGAGTTATAGTACAGTGTACTGACACAGATAGACTGTGCTCAGAATACCTCAGGCTCACAAGACACATGAGTGTACAGGTTCCAAGGGAAAGGTTGAACCAGGCTTAGGTTAATTAGTTGACATGTTAGTAAAAAAAAAATATATATATATATATATAATTTAAAAAAACACAGGTAAATTAAATAATAGCTCAAAAAGTGTAAAAACATATTATGGTTTCCCTTTAAAGCAGAACTCCAGCAAAAAAATAACAAAATAAAAATGAATAGTGCATTACAAGATATAAATAACAAAACCAGTGTATGATGCAATATTTACCATTAATACAGATATTTCACCTGCAGAACCTTTTTATGCCACTAGATGTTCTCAATCTGATGACCAGTATCACTCAACCCACTTCCTCTGAGCCCAGGTGGTCTTGGACCCACCCCAGCCTGTGACTGGACAGTGAAAGAAAAAAGCAGCAAGAAACAGTTATCAGCATGCCTCTTGTCAGCACATGAACTGAACAGCTCATTGTACTACTGCTTTCTCTCACACTCTGGCCCTGCTGAAGAGGAACTGAAAGAGGCCAATGCCAGGTCAAATTTAGGTACTTGCATTTAAATATGCACTGATACCCACAGAGCTACATTAATGTGCGCCTTTTATATCTGTCTAGAGTTCAGCTTTAAGTACCAAAAATAAGAGCACAGCCTTGACAACACATTGCCTTCAGATGTCCAACTACTGTATACTAAAAAGCACAAGAAAGAACACTCAGCACACCATTGAGTTTGCAATATGATGTGAAAACAAACAACATCCCCTTAATTACTACAAATTATTCAAACAAAATGCTACACACACGTGCAATTATTGAGCAAATTTGACAAGAAATAGTAAATTTCCATTCATAATTTTCAAGTCACCAGGGAAATCAACCAGGGAAAACAGTTTATAACTTTCACCAGCTGTGAAATAAAATATGGTTAATGGAAAAAAATGCAAAATATAATACAATCTCTGGATAAACAGCGTCCTTGATCAAGAGGAAGGAGTCATGTAGCATGCAACACCCGGAGTCAAAAACACAGCAGGAATGTATTAGATGCATTCCTTCTATTAAGAAAAACAAGTCACAATCAAGTTTACAGAGGGAACAGCATATACACTATTGTATATAAAGCCAATACCTTTTAAAAAAAAACAACAACTTTAAATAGCAGAGAACTGCTGCTGAGTTTGTGTCTTGTTGGGGACATTTCCCTTTCCAGGAGACGCACCAGGAATTCAGAGGAAATCTCCCCAAAGTGAACGGAATTACAATTTTAGAAAGCTGTCATTGCTAAGGCTGTGCACACACCTTACAACCATCGCAAGCCTTTTGTCTTGCGATGGTTGTAAGGTACTTAAAAAAACGTATGATCTGCCTATCTTGCATAGGCAGATCGTACTTGCGATGATCGCAAGCCATGCCCCCTGAGGGGCGGGCTTCCGATGACCGCAATGCCGAACGGGCAGTGTGCGCTTGCGCATACTTGCCCGTCCGGCTTTTTTCTTACGAACATGCTACAGACCCGCCGAACATCGTACGATGTTCAGCGGGTTTTGAAACATGTTCGTAAGTTTAAAGTCGTGCGACCTTACAGTAGTAGAGGTCGCACAGCTTCCACACACCTTACGATAATCATACGATCGTGGGATTTCACGCGATTATCGTACGATTATCGTAAGGTGTATGGGGACCTTAAGACTTTGTGGTTTAGTAGAATAAACTACCTATGGCAAATGGAAATCCTCATGGCTTTTCTGCATAACACAGCGGAACACCTGCAATACGTGGATGGCCTTTACTTGCTCATCCGAGAATAGTAATTTATATAACAATTTAACAATGATGTTGTTATAACTTATACACCTCCCCCTGGCAATCTCTGTTACCTCTTTTTCTGTCTTGTTTCATTTATCTCTTTTTTTTGTTAATTCTTCTTTTCTCTTCATTCTCTCTAAACACCCTTCCATTCCCTAGCCTTCCCTATCCCCCCATCCCCCAAATATATCATTTATTTTTCTCCTCTATGGAGATAGGCACAGAGACCTATGATTTAATTAGACCTTATGGCGTATGATGTCTTATAAGATATAGTTCTAGTGCGCACTTAAAGTTCAGTACTATGCCATTAATTATGGGAGCGCTGTCTACTTTACAACACACACAGGGACCATGAGGAACAAAAGTAGCTACCCTCCAGAAGGACGACAGTGTCAGCACCAATTCAGAGATGATTTGCAGATGTACAGCTGAGTGATAGACAAATAAGATACATTTTTGTACTTGAATGCAGTTTTAAGATTTAACTCCTGAGTTTAGTGTCACTAATAGTGAAATGCACTCAGTAGTTCAAATGGGTTTTACATACACTTTAATCTACAGACTGTTGGAAGAATACAGTATGACATGTACAATGTACAATTCAACACAGATATTCCTTACGTAATACATTTGTAGTTTTTGGAAACTAACTTTAACAACTATCAACAGTAAATTTAGCTTTCTCTACATGTTTCTTTGATTCTCTTTTTATATAAAAAGATTTGCCAATTTAACTGCAGAATTAAGATGAGATTTGGAAAAAAACAGCATAGCTTCTTTCCATATGTCAGTCTATTTCCCTAGTTTCATAACACTCCTCACCACTCTTTGATAATTCATGGGTGAAGAAACAATGCTGAAATTTTCCAAGCCATCTCTGAAGGTCATGAGACTGAAAAATATTTGTTGTAACATTTCTTTTTCCAATCGACTTTTTTTTCTCTCCCCCCTCCTTGCCTTAACAAGAGTGAGGAGGTCAATTAGACTTCATTACAAATCGACTTTGCCTGACTAGGCAAAACTTCTGCCAATCTGTAATGAGGTTATCATCGATCTATGCCTTGTTAGTGGATCCTTTATCGGTGCTCCGCTACCCAACATGACATTAAAAGCTCCTTTCTATCAAGAGCTGAAAACTCCTTCTAATGTTAAAGTGCCGCCAAATAAATATTTGTTACATCTCATTAAAAGTAAATATCAGCATTCATATATATTTATCAGGGGCTGATCAGCAAATGTGTGTCCTTTCCATTCCAGCTGTCATCTTCTGCAATGCAACCAATTTATTTTATCACAGAGTACACTCAGAAATGAACAACTGCCACATATAAAACATACAAATGGAGCTATGCGTGTCAGACTCTGTTTGTAAAGAACACATTGCTAAAATGACTGGATGACAAACACATGTGCCATACTAAAAAAGCAAATTGTCCTTTGTTAGCAGTAATTATTTAGTTACTTTAAAATCCTCCTAAAAATGGACGGACAGCGTGTTCTTTCAGCAGTATTTTGTAGACAAGAGGTCTGTCCACAGAATGCACCACATTGGAAATCACATTATTCTATATGGTGCTCGTTCATGCCTATGCAACATGATGATGTGAGATTTTTTGGTGCTTCTTTTGGTGCTACATTGTGTGTTTTTTGGGCTCCACCGACTTCAATGCATGAAAAATGCATTCAACTTGCATTTTCTCGCGTTTTACCCATGACACCAAAGCCCACCTCCTAGCAAACTATACTTGTTTTCCCCTTCATTGGCCAATACAGAAATGCATAACACATGAAACCATGAAAAACACGCTAAAAAGCACATGACAATATAGACACACAAGTGTGAATATACACTTAAGCATAAATCATTTTACTGTACTACTGAACAAAAAGCACAGCATGTGTATATAATAAGCAAAAATGGTTGCCCTGTTGCAAAAACAGGCAGGTTTTCTAACAAAACGTGAAATATTATTGTTTTTTAATTTAGATAAAGGGGGAAGGGTTAAAATCTATGTTAAGCGATTATTGCCAACTGTGTGTTATTGGGGAGAGTTGGCAATAATAGCTTTACAAAGATTTTTAACCCTTCGCCCTTTATCTAAATTAAAAAAACAATAATATTTGTTTCACGTTTTGTTAGAAAACCTACCTGTCTATGACTGTGTGTTTTTGCAACAGGGCAACCATTTTTGCTTATTATATCAACAGTGCTATAAGCAACACGGTCTCTTCATCAGGCAAACACAGTGACGTCACTGCACTGCTGCTTCTTCAATGTCTATTTAGAAAACTGGGGGGGTGTGTTCCATATCCAAGCTGTGCTGCCCCTGCAGTGAAGGTCAAGTCGGCTGTTCTGCCTGGGTTGCAAGACTACATTAGACAGAAGCTTTGTTAATAAAGCATTTAAAATAGCCATAGTACTGGTTATTGATCACATTACATTAAAGTGACTCAAAATAGAAAGTGAATCTGTATATTTCATGTTAGTGTCAGAATACAGTTTTTAAAGTAGTTCCAGGTAGCAAAATCCTAAAGTGGATACGACATAAACTCCTACAGAGTAATGATATATACTACATAGTTCCCACTGCAAGTTAAGGTGGCAAAATGCACTGAATAGAAGAGAACATATCACTTAATTCTGTATTATAATTTACAACATAATCAAAACAATACAGTATGTACAATGCATCCTGATGAACAAATTATTTCAGAATTCTGGCATGCTGTTCCCAGTGGGGCTTTTATGGAACTTATTTTTTCATTCACTAAACAGATTAAAGAATAAAGAAAGGCTTTGCATATAACATTGAGAATTAATTTCACAATGTAATTGCTAACATGATGTATGATGACATTACTCTTAAGTAACAGCGCCAACTAGATAGCCAAAGAGAAAACGGCAAGAAATTGATCCTTTGTGCCTTTGATTATTTAAACATCTACAAACCAAACTTTTGTTTTAGTTTTGGGTACCGTAGGGAAGGGTTTTAACCTGAGTATGGTTTTTACTACTTTCATTTGTCCGATTGGGTAGATCTCTTGTCATTTCCTGTATTATTAGTCTCCAGGACCGGGAAAGATTTCCTCCCCATAGGGCACGCCAGATACAAGAGTGAGGCTCTGACGCTTTCACAACTCTATATCCTGACCACTTGACCAATGTCCATTGTCACTGGGAAAAAAAGTGTGGGAAATTATACACTATATTACCAAAAGTATTGGGACGCCTGCCTTTACATGCGCATGAACTCTAATGGCATCCCAGTCTTAGTCCGTAGGGTTCAATATTGAGTTGGCCCAACCTTTGCAGCTATAACAGCTTCAACTCTTCTGGGAAGGCATCCACAAGGTTTAGGAGTGTGTCTATGGGAATGTTTGACCATTCTTCCAGAAGCGACTTTGTGAGGTCAGGTACGGATGTTGGACGAGAAGGCCTGGCTCGCAGTCTCGGCTCTAACTCATCCCAAAGGTGTTCTATTGGGTTGAGGTCAGGACTCTGTGCAGACCAGTCAAGTTCCTCCACCCCATACTCGCTCATCTATGTCTTTATGGACTTTGCTTTGTGCACTGGTGTGCAATAATTTGGAACAGTAAGGGGCCATCCCCAAACTGTTCCCACAAAGTTGGGAGCATGAAATTGTCCAAAATGTCTTGGTATGTTGATGCCTTAAGAGTTCCCTTCACTGGAACTAAGGGGCCAATCCCAGCCCCTGAAAAACAACACCACACCATAATCCCCCCTCCACCAAACTTTACACTTGGCACAATGCACTTACACTGTAAACAATTACACTTGGCACTCAGGCAAGTACCGTTCTTCTGGCAACTGCCAAACCCAGGCATGTCCATCAGATTGCCAGATAGAGAAGCGTGATTCATCACTCCAGAGAATGCATCTCCATTTCTCTAGAGTCCAGTGGCGGCGTGCTTTACACCACTGCATCCAGTGCTTTGCATTGCACTTGGTGATGTAAGGCTTGGATGCAGCTGCTTGGCTATGGAAACTCATTCCATGAAGCTCTCTACGCACTGTTGTTGTGCCAATCTGAAGGCCACACGAAGTTTGGAGGTCTGTAGCTATTGACTCTGCAGACAGTTGGTGACTTCTGCGCACTGTGCACATCAGCATGCTCTGACCCCACTCTGTAATTTTACGTGGCCTACCACTTTGTGGCTGAGTTGCTGTTCCCAGTTGCTTCCACTTTGTTATAATACCACTAACAGTTGACCGTGGAATATTTAGTAGCAAGGAAATTACATGGAACACCCAAATCCAATTATTTGGAGGGGTGTCCCAATACTTTTGGTAATATAGTTTATTATTATAACTGACACATGGTTCCTATATGGGGCAAACTGATGCAGTTGTGGGAAAGCTACAGATGCAGATCAGTAACCCAGAACAATTCTATTGTAGAGAACACGCCAAGGAACAGATCTGGGTCTGTACCTCTCCTTTAACTATGTCGGTTTACCCCATAGTGGCTGTATATGGCCATTAAAGTATGCTATGAGCAAGATAATATTTGACATTTGGCATAGTAGAGTAGAGACTGGCACAAGGGGATCACTGATGCAGTCAGCCAGTATAAACAAGTACTAAAGTATATGCAATATAAACACACAAGACAGTGCCTTTTCCTCATTTAAAAGATAAAAAAAACCTGGTTCCACTCACAGATAAAAAACAGATGTCATGCACATAAAAAATTACATCAGACTCTTCAAGTAACACACTACTGGCATGGAGCACAACAGGTATACCCAATGATCCCAAACAGAGACACGGACTGCTGGACTACTACAATATATGAAAAGGATATTTCAATAGGGGCGCTAGGTCTTCTGACTTACTCACTTTGCGGAGATCTCCTCTCAACTGCTGTTGTGTCTTTGGTACAGAAACTTTACCAGTGGGACACAAAAAAAAAATCCTGAAAACAGGTTTTAACCATTCCTATGCTATTCAAAACAAAACCATTTTTGCTATAATAGTTATACTTTTAAATGAATAAGTCGTAACTTGAACTATCATGAAGAAGCTACCCACTAGCATTAGAAGCTAGCATTCTACATTTCTAGAGGTGTTGGACTCCTGACTCTACTGAGTCAAGGTTTCATCCTCTGACTTCCATATCACTGCTAGGGATGGGCTGCACGTTCGAGTCGAGCCTATGTTCGACTCGAACATAGCATGTTCTAGCGTTCGCCGAACGCCAAACATTATGGGATGTCCGCGGTCTGTTCGACCGCGGGACATCCCACAATGCACTGCGCCGTCCGAAACGGTAATTGGCTACAGTCTTGCACCTGACCACAGGTCAGGTGCAAGACTGTGCCAATCAGGGCTCAGTACAAATATAGAGCCATGATTGGGCAAAGTCACGATGACTCTGCCCAATCATGTCTCACAGCTAAGTCCCTGCAGCACACTATATAAGGCTGCTGACACCGCGGCCCTATGTAGTGTGTTGTAGGAGATAGAGAGACAGGGTTCTAGTATAGTTAGTTACAGCAGATTGATAGAGAGTTATAGATAGTTATAATAGACTTCTGTGTGTATATATATATATATATATATGCAGAAGTCTGATTATATATACTGTATATTTATTCCGGGTACTGCCCTGGGGGACATGTATCAATGAAAAAAACACTTTTAAAAAATATCATTTTTAAAGGAGCAGTGATTTAACATCACTTAAAATGAAACATTCAAAATAAAAAATTCCTTTATATATGGTGCCTGGGGGGTCCCCTTTCACTGACCGTAAAGTGGCGCATCTGTATGATGTATAGAACCTGCTGAAGCAAAAATGACATTTATATACATTTTATTGATATTTTTATAGAACTCTAATATATACAGAAGTCTGATCTACAGAAGTCTGAGATATAGGTATATATCATATATCTCAGACTTCTGTAGATCTTCTGTAGATCAGACTTCTGTATATATTAGAGTTCTATATAAATATCAATAAAATGTATATAAATGTCATTTTTGCTTCAGCAGGTTCTATACATCATACAGAT
This sequence comes from Nanorana parkeri, assembly GCF_000935625.1. Classification (NCBI taxonomy): domain Eukaryota; kingdom Metazoa; phylum Chordata; class Amphibia; order Anura; family Dicroglossidae; genus Nanorana; species Nanorana parkeri. The sequence continues at coordinate 1,445,847 of NW_017306272.1, forward strand.
GCGCCACTTTAGGCCCCGTTCCCACTGCGCGATATGCAAATCGCGCGTTTGTCGCGCGATTTGCATATTGCGCGACATCGCGAGATTTGCCGCGCGATGTCGCGTTCAAGCTTGCATTGAGCAAGCTTTAATCGCAGCTAAATCCGCTACAAAAAGGGTCCTGCTTTAGCGACACACAACCCGCGACAGCAGGACCCTTTGCCCCATTGGATTGCATTGGAGTGCGATATCGCGTGGTAATTTGCAGCGATATCGCGGGATGTTTGGCTCATCCCTAATCACTGCTTTGTCCTGGTGTAGTGTAGGGGTTGGAAGATAGAAACATGGCGCCCAGTGGGGGATACGAGCACCCAACACTCCTGGAAATTTCAACGGACACAGCACTGGAACAGAACTTTCTGCTACCCTGGCAGTGTAACTACGGTAAGATAAGCAAAAATGACATTTATATACATTTTATTGATATTTTTATAGAACTCTAATATATACAGAAGTCTGATCTACAGAAGTCTGAGATATAGGTATATATCATATATCTCAGACTTCTGTAGATCTTCTGTAGATCAGACTTCTGTATATATTAGAGTTCTATATAAATATCAATAAAATGTATATAAATGTCATTTTTGCTTCAGCAGGTTCTATACATCATACAGATGCGCCACTTTAGGCCCCGTTCCCACTGCGCGATATGCAAATCGCGCGTTTGTCGCGCGATTTGCATATTGCGCGACATCGCGAGATTTGCCGCGCGATGTCGCGTTCAAGCTTGCATTGAGCAAGCTTTAATCGCAGCTAAATCCGCTACAAAAAGGGTCCTGCTTTAGCGACACACAACCCGCGACAGCAGGACCCTTTGCCCCATTGGATTGCATTGGAGTGCGATATCGCGTGGTAATTTGCAGCGATATCGCGGGATGTTTGGCTCATCCCTAATCACTGCTTTGTCCTGGTGTAGTGTAGGGGTTGGAAGATAGAAACATGGCGCACAGTGGGGGATACGAGCACCCAACACTCCTGGAAATTTCAACGGACACAGCACTGGAACAGAACTTTCTGCTACCCTGGCAGTGTAACTACGGTAAGATAATTAGATGGCCTTGCTTTGCTGGATTTAGCACAGTTGCAATGCTACGCAGATAACATTAGCTGACTGCCTTATTGACTGGAGCTGCAGTTAAAAAACTTGAAATAGACAAAAGAAATCTAATTAGCTTAAAAATGATTGCACTGGCTATGAAATATAACAACATAACTTCGCAAAAGTTCCTGTAGGTTCTGTTCTCTCCTGCTACTGTAAAAACAGTGTTTAAACTACTAAGCAAACACAATGAAATTTAAAACAGCTTACTAGGCAAACAATTTTCTCTACACGTTAGTCTCTTAGTGTTGGCCTTATGTAGGTCATACATGAAGGCAATATAAGCGTGAACAAGGTTTATAAATATTAACTTTTCATCCTGTTCATCCAGAAGTGGCTTTATTTACTAAAGGTGCCTGCAGACATTAAAGAATGTTTGCCTGATTCAGCTCTTAAAGGTGGAATTAGGGAATGTTTGCAGGTTTGCAGGCATCTCTATGACCATGGCTGATCCTTACCATTGGCCATGAAGGTTTTTTTTCAGCTGATCACTTCAGCTTCCCCCAGATATAGACAAGTGCAAACAGCATTCCCCATTTCCACCTTCCTAAGCACAGACAGGCGAGTTCACAAGATGAGAATTTTAATTTGTATAGAAAGGTGCTTCTATAGAAAGATAGTTCTATTGCTGGGTCCTGCATAGTCAGCCTGCCACTGTCTAATGTTTGTAGGCAACTTAAATGTTGACTTGCTTTTGCTTGCTTCAAAACGACTACTCTCACCAACAAGTGTATGGGAATGCAAAAGCAGCTTGAAGCAAGTTAAATGCAGGTCAATTGCAGCTGCAATGAATTGTTAATGGTCTCAGAAATGTCTCAAACTGAAGTCAAAAGCAAGCTGCATTTGCCCATTGAAGGCCGTCGGAACTGACCCTAACAGTGAGCACAGCATCTATGTAATCACCCACATCAACAAAAGATAATTTAGTGTAGTCACACTCATAAAAGAAAATGTTTGATTGGTTACAATAGGATACTACACACTGAAGTGCTTTAGCAGAAAGTATGTACAGGACAGTAGCGCTGAGGGTTTGATGCCAGGCATATGTGTGACAGAGTGCACGATGATGGGCGTGAGGGGGAAGTATGTGCAGGAGAAGAGCACTGCGGCTACGATGGCAGCCATTATGAGTGTGAGAGAAATGAAGAAGGTATGAAGATGAACAGTATGTGTAGGAGAGAAGTGCAGAGAGTATATAAGGGGGTAATGTGTGCAGGAGATAGGTGGGGATGGTATGACGTTAAGCATTATGTGCAGAAGAGGAGTGGAGCGAGTATAATGGAAGTAATTATGTGCAGTGAAGGATATGACAGAGGGAAGTATGTGAAGGAGAGAAGTGTGGAGGGTATGAGAGGGGGTAGTATATGCAGGAGACAAATGAGGATGGCAGGGTGGTGGGCATTATGTGCAGTAGAGTATGGAGGACACAGCTCCTTTTTGTCACAAAACCAGAAAGACAATGTCACTGTGTTTCCTCTTTCTGAGATACACATATATACATACACAGTGTGTGTATGTGTGTGTGTGTGTGTGTGTGTGTAGTCTGAAATGCACAAGTACAACAAAGTTACAGCATGTATGATCTCTTTATGTGTTTAAATTCTCATAGACTGTTGTCACAATATAGAAAAATGAGGAAGAAAGGACAAGAAAAACATTTGATTTTGCAACATGAAACAGTTTTTTCGGAGTCAGCTACTGATGACACAGCATTATGATAGCAGTTTAAAGCAGAACTGCAACCCATAAGGAAATGCCATTGAAAAAATAATCTGATGTCTACTACAAGTCAATGTCCAAACATTTAAAAACATTAGGTGTCCTGTATTGCCTGTATTTACATGCCTGATTAAAACTGTATCCCCTTTTTTTTTATTGTTGGCAACTCCCCTCTTACAAGAAAAGGAGGTCTGCTCAATGGATGTGTTTAAAATGAAATCCAGCACATGCACACTCAGCAGCTGTAAGAACCCAGATTAAGAAAACAAAACACCTCAAAGCAATGCATTAGAACAGCTTGATCAGTATGACATATATGAAATTCATACAAATAAAAACACTGTTAACATTATCATTTCCTTAGCATTGGAACCAGTCTGGGATGGGCATACACAGAAATCTGAATCTCCACTTTTATGCTGTTGTAAAAGTGCAATCTTACCTCTCAGAGATGGCATGTGTGCTGGTATTATCTTGTATTATCTTCCTGTAAGAGGAGAAATACCAGCTCAAATTAAGGCTGGGAGACCCCCATGGAGAGTGAGCTGACTCTCGATGGAGCTCAGGGCTGAAGAATGACAGTCTCCAGACTGGAGGAAGGTTAAACTGCCCATTCTCAAAGCCTTTGATTTAATTTCCTATAATGAGGGCACCATCTTTATTATGCGACAGTTGAAGTGTCTGAGTTTAAACCTACGCTCAGGAAGACAGGACAGCCTTACACCCTATTGCTTCTGCTCTGACAGCAAGAAAAGAAAAAAACAAATAACACATAAATCATGTAAAATGAAGTGGCAATGCTCTGTATAGCAATTTAAAAGTGGATTTGGATTATTACAGATGCATACTTGTGCATGTAAGGTGTCTCTAAAGACAACAGCAGAAGGCATGATATACTCACGGAGTCATAAGCTGTTAAGATCCTCTTCATGACCTCTGGCACGGTGCCTTGTAGCTCCATGGTTGGGTATTGATCACAGAGGTTCATAACCACCACGGGGGTGTTGTCAGGTCCAGCTAGGCGGGTTGACAAGGCCATTATACATTGCATAAGATTAGCTACAGGAGAGAGTCCACACAGCTCTTTGAAAGATACTACTGCATTCTGTAGGCATAAAAACAACACAAAAGTTAATTAGGTCTTAAAAATAGATGGTTTGCAAGTATATAGAACACTGTTATTATATGCATGTATTCACTTTACATCCTGTAATATATAGCTCTGGTCCTCTTCCTATAAAATAGTAACATTTTGCTTGGCTTTTTTTTTTTTTAAACTCTAGATTTCCTAGTGTTCTGAACCTTTGCACATGATCATTTTTCCTAATTGGCCTTCTAAACAGTTAAAAAATAAAGCTGTCACTTCCTTCTGGCTTTAGTTTTTCCTAGCACTCAGAATACATATGCTACTATTTGTGTATTTTCTTTATGGAGGCAGATGGTTAGCTTGAGACGGGGGACATGATGGATCAGGACTGTTCATAGACCTGCCTCTGCCTCACTGAGACAGCTGCTAAGTCACGCTGCTAAACTGCAACTGTGATTTAACCTTTCATAGGTAATAATCAATCAATATGCTGCCTGGGAGTAACTTTGATTGCATTACCACATTGATTCTTGCCATTAAAGCTCATATGTGATAGAATCAGTCTAGGTCATTTCCTTGACTGCAGATAACAATACCAGTTGAGCTACCTGACCCGCCATTAATCTAAAATCTTGATATAGCTTAATTAACTTAAAGTAGAACTATGGCATTCCAATAAGATAAAATATTTGCTGCAGCACCTAATTACAAGTGCACTGCACTTACAGTTTTCTCTTAGTCCCCCTGCAAAAGTGAGCAGAAAGACAAACATCTGGGGGGAAAAACTGCCAATGATGTTTCTGAGAGATTGAGCCCATAGCTGCCCAGCCAATTCTAACATGTCGATTTTAGGTGAAGTCAACTGGAATTCTAGCCCAAACCTTTTTTTGTTCATGTTCATGTTTGTCATGAGTGTGGATGGGAAAGAACTTGTACTAGGTTTTTCTTTATGTTTAGGTCTCATTTGGGAAAATACCTCATCCTGTCCAGGTGGAACCAGGACAAAATATTAGGGGGAGGCGTGACACAAGGCAAATGGCAAATGGGGTTCTAATGCTCTGCTAAAAGAAAACTAAACAAAAAATATATATATTTTTGTAATATTTTCTATACCTATTGATAGTATTTCCTGTATCTGTGACATTTCCTGTCATTGGGATGGAAATGAAGGGGACTTTCTCTAATGGGGACACAGCAATAAAAGCTCAATGAGGTTCTGATATTCCTACGCTAAACACACAAAAAAATGGTTGGAGTTGGACTTTAAAGGGCTGAGTAAAAAAATTGAATATCTTTTAGTCCCCTTTAGTTAGCCAAGAACCCTGATCATTGCTGCTTACTTCCCAACCAGCCTCATGTGTAGTATTATGTTCAGCTGGAAGCAGAGTATCAGCTTTGCAATGACAAGTCAATAATCACTCAAGCTTGCATGTCCAAGGGGATTAAGCCGATATCCTAAATTGGATTGCAGACCCAATAGTCACTTAATGGAACAGCGTCTGAAAAGCAGATTGCATTGGCCAAACATAAACAAGCCGCTCAGTTTCAAGAACACGAGTGCCGTAGGATATCTAAAAGTAAATCTTTTAACTAAATGGCAACTGAGCAGCTCTTCGAACGATGGTGCACAAGTCAATTAAAATTAGGAGTGCCCGGAGGGAATAGCTGCATCAAAATGAGACCACACAGAGTCAACGTTGACGGAATAGTTATTTGTAAAGTGCAGGAAAGTGACCTGTGCAGGGTCTGGGAGAATAGAACACCTCTTGCACAGAGAAGTCCTTTCCTTTGCCATTTCATTTTTATTCATTTTTTACAGATAAATTACAGCAGTCCAATGTAACTCACCACCAAATGCTTCCATAAACAGAAACTGCTGATATTGTTATTTTGTGTACCAAAGTACACCAAACGTGGGCTCAGATAGTCCGTAATGTATGACCATTCAGGCTTCTTTATTAAAGCAGAGCAAAGAGTACAGGCATTGTTCAAAGTACAGTCAATCACGGTAACCAGGCCTCATCTAACTCACATCAAAAGAAGATGAATGCTGATTGAGTGATATGAGTTACTGAATTGGAATGTCACAATTTTTTTTTCTGCTTTTTTATTAGTTAATACAGAAACTTGACTAGAAGAATCCAAAAACAACTTCTGTGCTAAACAGTATCCAAGTTCTAAAATACCACAGCTGCCAGCCCACACAAGTACTGTATACTTATAAAATAATGATATGCGGCGCTATGGATTTCTATAAACAATAATACCGTGCTATGAAGATGAATTATATATATGCCCTATAGTCTTCTCAACCGCTTCTGTATCTGGGTCAATTAAGGGATACTTATGATTGACCTTGATGTTGTCGAATCCTCTCTCCTCTGTTTCGCTTTAGTAGTATGACCTCCATGAATCAGAATAGAGTGTGGACCTCACTTTAATGTTCTCCGTTATATGACGTAGGAGGGTAGTCAAGTATCTGTTGTTGGGGATTTGAACGAAGAAGAATTTCCTTGACTCCCTGCAAATTCATCCGAAAACCCACTATTGTGGGAGCACACAACTTGTACATGACTTGCACGACCTCCACAATGATCCCCCACTGCACCAGTCATTAACATAATTCCCAGTGCCTTACTGTATGGAAAGTATGTAACCTCCATCCATGATGCAGTGCTCGGGCCTAGTTGCCAATCCTTAACCCCAAACACTGTCATATAACGGAGGGGGTGATGTCACTGCTCTCTGTAAACTCTGATACATGGTATTTTGCATGGCTGCCATGGTGGAATGAGCTTTGAAGCAACACAGTAAATCCATAGATTAAGGGAGCTTTTAAGAGACCCTGTCACATTGCCATGAATGAGCAAGGTGAGAGGTTTTCATTATAAGGATAAGCATCTTAAACGGTTGTGCCACATTTAAGGAAACACTATTTTATGTTGTGAGTTGCCAGACAGGAGAAATGAATACAAGTTTTGATTTCTTACAGATGTAGTCACAGTATAAACCTACTTGTACCTGTAGAAGGTTCCCTTTTAACACTAGGGAGCACTTCCAACATCTACAGTTTGTACCTGTAAAAGACACCTTTAAGCTGAATCACTCACAATTGCTTTTACTGTCTATTGTACTATATACAACATTTTCACAAAAACATACGGTAACTTACTTTAAAAAAATAAATAAAAACCTACTCCTTCCTCCTGTCATTAATTTAAAATACCCTTATACAGTGGCAAGAAAAAGTATGTGACCCTCTTGAAATTAAGTGGTTTTCTGCAGTAATTTGCCATAAAATATGATCTAATCCTCATCTAACCCACAATAGAGAAATATAATGTGTGGGAGAAAAAATGTTCAAATTTCTCGTGACTTTATTGATCGCATCCATTAAACATTCACAGTGTTGGAGGTGAACCCTTAGAGTTAATAGCTGGTCAAACCTGCTTTGGCAGCAATGACTTCAAGCAAGTGCTTTCGGTGGTTCTGGATCAAACCTGCACATTGTTCAGGAGGAATTTTTTTACCATTCCTCTTTACAAAACTGCTTCAGCTCAGACACATTTGTAGGACGTCTTGTGTGAATGGCTCTCTTAAGGTTATTCCACAGCATCTCTATGGGGTTAAGGTCTGGGCTCTGGCTGGACAACTCCAAAAAGGTGCATTTTCTTTTTCTGAAGCCAGTCTGTGGTGGGTTTACTTCGATGCTTAGGGTCATTGTCCTGCTGCATCACCCAACTTCTGCTAAGCTTTAGCTGGCAGACAATGTCAGGGTGACTATCTTCTAGGCCAGGGGTGCCCACAATTTTTGTGTTAAGATCGACTTCTCAAAGGACGAGCTATATGAGATCTACCAACGAAAAACAAACTCCCTCACTCTCTCCTGGCTGTCTCTCCTCGCGGCTCTCTCTATCCTGCCTGTCATTCCTCGTTTTCTCTCCTGGCTGTCTCTTTTTGCTCTCTAGACTGTCTCTCCTTGCTCTCTCCCCCCGGCTGACTCTCCTCTCTCTCTTTCCTGGCGGTCTCTCCTTGCTCTCTTGGCTGCCTCTCCTTGCTTGCTCTCTTGGCTGTCTCTCCTCTCTCTCTTTCCTGGCTGTCTCTCCTTGCTCTCTCCCCCCGGCTGACTCTCCTCTCTCTCTTTCCTGGCGGTCTCTCCTTGCTCTCTTGGCTGTCTCTCCTCTCTCTCTTTCCTGGCTGTCTTTCCTTGCTCTCTCTCCTGTCTGTCTCTCCCCGCTCTCTCTCCTGGCTCACCTTGCTGTATTTTTCAAACAGTGCAGTGCAACGCTCGCCAGCACCACCACCTAGCCGATTTTCATTGAACAGCTTTTTGTTTGAGCATGTGCAGTTTTCCTCTTGAGATTATTGTTTTTGTATAACAACGCCAATAACATTTCGTTTTTGTCTAACCAGACGAAAGTTTTTTAGCCTGCTTGAAAGACAAAAATCTGCCAGTTGTACAGTATTATTATACAGTATTTAGTTTGCGCAGCGCTTTACAATATAAGGAAGACAATCACAATACAATTCAAGACAAGACGGTAAAGAGGGCCCTGCCCCTGAGGACTTAATTGAGGTTGTGCACTTCCCATCAACTGGCAGATTTTCGCATGAAAACAAAAATCTCCAGATAATTGTAAGGTGTATGGGCAATTTATGCAGATCAACTAATCTTGATTATATGTTTTCAGAGAGCTCCTTTTTGCGAGACATGGTTCACATCAGTTGATGCTTCCAATGAACAGCAATCTTAAAATGTTTGAGTGTCTTTTATCAGGGCCCATTCACACCACATCATCTCCAGACCAGACCAGATTGTTTCCAGATCCAAAATACATCCTAATGTATCCCTATGCGATTTCTGACCTCTGTTTTCACCAGCGCAGTCCATTCCAGACCAGACCAGATCAGAAAAATACTGCACGTCTCATTTTGCCTGGCCTGAAATGCACTGGAACTGCGGGCAGGTTCACACCATTTTCTGGAGCAGATCTGGAACATAGTGCATTGCATTTTTGCCGTGATTGGAATTTCTTTTTAAGCTTAAAATGGTCTTACAGGTGCCTTCCATGCGTTTTTGATGCGTTCCAGACCAGATAAAATAGGACAAGCAGCATTTTTCTGGTCTGGCCTGGAATGGACTGCACTGTTGGGAGCAGAGGCCAGAAATAGCATAGGGATACATTGGGATGCATTTTGGGTCCGGAAACAGTCTGGTCTGGAGGTAATCTGGATGTGGTGTGAATGGGCCCTAAATCAAAGTAGTTCTAAACCACACCCTCAAACTCATTCAATCAATTGGACTCCAGATGTGCAGGCTACTGACTCCAATTAGCATTTGTTGAAGTAATTAGTCTTTGGGTTAACTTACTCTTTCCTCCAGCACTGTAAATGTTTAATGGGTGTGCTCAATAAAGATGTGAAATTAGAATGGTTTGTGTGTTATCAGCTTAAGCACATTGAAGAAGGGGGGGGGGGGTTATCAGAACTGGAGCAGATAGAATCTGGAGCAGTTGCTCATAGTAACCAATAAGCTTCAGCTTCTCTCTGCAGTTTGTTTAAGCTTTGAATATGTAAGAGGGAAGCTGATTAGCTGCCATGCACAGCTGCTCCAGATTCTGTCTGCTCCAGAAATAATTCCCCTCATTGTGTTTGTCTATTGTTGTGAATCACATTTTTTTTTTACTGCATATTGTAGCAATTGTGAGTGATTCAGCTTAAAGGTGTCTTTTACAGGTACAAACTGCAGATTTTGGAAGTGCTCCCTAGTTTTTAAAGGGAACCTGTCATGAGCATAGCACAAGTAGGTTTATACTGTGACTACATACATTCTTGCCATTGTACATATCTAAAATCATGCAGTTGCAGTTTTCAGGCTGGTCCAGTCACAGCTCCTTTCTTTTCTTTCTTGTCAGCACAGATAGGTGGTTCTTTCATCCTGGATTGAGAGGAGATCAAAGAATAATGTGTGGTCGCTGGTAAATTTTAGAGTACTGTGAGAACAGGCTGCATAATGACACATCCCCAGGGGGTGTATTCTTGAGAGCCTGGGCCCACAGGAAGCGGGTTGGATGATGTTGACTAACATTCGACCCAGAAGGCGAACAGTACTGAGCCTCCAGGAAGTGGCTTATTAAGTGGCAAAATTAAATTAAAACATAATTAAAAAAAACAAATAAACTGGAATTCAACTTTAACCCATTACCCTTCCAGATAATCAAACATGTTTAGTTAAAAGGCATCTCTCAATGGTTTAGAACAACTTAAACATTAAAGATTCACAGAAAGGGAGTGCTCAAGGGGAAGTCAGGGAGATATATGGCTTTATTTGAGCTAAAGAACTTTGCATCTTAAAAAACACTTGCAAGCATGGCTATCGCTGGCTTTGATGCACAAAATTGGATTGGACTCTGTTCCCAACTTTTAATATGTCCCTTTTGGATACCGCTTTTTGATCTGAGGATGCTGCTAACATATTTATGGCCAAAAGCACATTTCCTGAAATTTTATGGATAGCAAATTCAATCTAAAGTTTCTCTGCTACATATAATCTGATTTATTATGGTAATCCATAGCAACATATTCTTCAGGTCCGTCATGCACTGAAAATGACATTACCGTAAAAAATATATCTATATTTATTTCTTCTCTATATTTATTCTTCTCTATAACTTCTCTATGCAATGTGAAAATAGCCTATTGAATGTTGGGCTTATTCTAGCCTGCATTGACCTTTCAGTTTTTGTGTAAGGGCTCATGCACCTGGCCGCCTAAAGCTGCCCAGATCAGCGTATTTCTAAAGGTGCCCATACACCTGCCGATTATCGTACAATAATCTTGTGAAATCCCGCGATCGCACGATAATTGGCAGGTGTATGGAAGGCGTACGACCGTTTCTACTGTACGGTTGCACGTCTTTTGTCTCCCGAGCAGGCTTGAAAACCCACCGATAATTGTACGATTGTCGGCGGGTTAGTGGCGTTCTCGGGAGACAAATGACGCACGGGCCAGTGTGCGCAAGCGCACACTGCCCGTGCGGCATTGGATTCATCGGAAGCCCTCCCCTCAGCGGGGCGGGCTTGCGATGATCGCAAGTACGATCTGCCTGTCCAAGATGGGCAGATCGTACAAGCTTTTCATTACTTTACAACCATTGCAAGACGAAAGTCGTGCGATGGTTGTAAAGTGTATGGCCAGCTTAAGGCAGGTATGTCCAAGGTGATTTCAAACAGCCCAAGACAGGAAGCCTGTACAAATCAATGACAGGCTGGTACTGTCCACGGCTATGTGCATGTGATCCCTCATGGAGCGATTACCTGCTTTTAGAGACAAATATGAGCCCCTGGAAGCAGACAGTTTGTCTCCAGTGGCTTAAATCTGCCCCTGACCAGAGTTAATCACTCCATGAGCGATTTACATGCGGACAGTCTCAGCCTGTAATTGATATGTACAGGCTTCCAGTCTGTGGCTGATTGGAAAAATCAGGCTGTACCCGCTCCAGAAATATGCGGATCTGGGTGGTGTATGGCCACAATAAGCCATTTACAGTGAACAGCTGCAGCTTCTTTTTCTATTACTAGTGATATTACAGTTTTAAAAACAAGAATTACTAAAGCCCAACCAACTTAAAAACATTTAATTTGGAAACCCCAAAAGCCATCACCAAGCCACCCCGCATACACAGTGTTATTTCATAGGATATCCAAGCCACTTTTAGGTAACTTTTTTATCCCATAGTTGTCTTTAGGGTCACAGAAGGACATGACCCAAAGCTCAGTATATCGCTGGCTATATACTGAGAGCGCCTCAGCCAGGATGGATCCACACAGCTGGCTGATTGACAGCGGGACCTTCCTATCTAGAGGCAGAGCCAGCTTTCCCCGCCCCCTCACCGTCCATTCATCGCTGGAGGATCGGAGAGGGGAGGGGGGGGAATCCCTGCGTGGATCGGTGACTGACAGTCACCGCTCTCTGCAGAGAGATGATCGGGAAGTGAGCAAGCGACGGGATATGTGTTCGCTTACTTCCCAATCAATAGAGCCGACATGTGACAGTTTCATGTCACACGTTGGCTCTAACTAAGAAGATGAGTGTAAATCACTCTCCTCATAGTTCTCCTTTAAGCCTTATTTACTCTATTCCAAGTAAAGAAAAAACTTTCAGCTTTATATAACAAATACAAACCAAACTTAAACACATCCTTGCTGCAACCAAAGCTCATTGAATTTGCTTTGGTTATTATCCATCTACTTCAGGTTACTCTGTACATTTATTTGAATAGGGCTTTCAATCACAGTACATACTATTTGTTTCAAAATGTCATTATAAGAAGTGCTGTTTGTTGCAGCTGATCTATACAAAGACACACGGGATGTTCGGTTATGCATTAATATGAGTCTATTTTTTTTCAACTCTCTCAAGCAAACTATTTCTTGCATAGCAAATAAAAGCTGAACTTCAGACAGATAAAGACACAGATTACCACAGCTATGTATTCAATAATTGTTAAATCTTTTTTTTTTTTATGCAACAGGTAGGCACCACCCCGTGAAAACAGCAGTCAATTTGCCAATACAGAAATGGGATATAAAATCAGTGTGCCTGTATGGTTTCCAAATAGAGCATGCTTGCAGGATGCAAGAACCACGAGGAAAGCTGAAAAAATGATCTTCTGTTACCCCAGAATAAATTATCTTCATTAGTGTCTCCAGATATGAAATGCTCTGCGAACGTCTGAGTTTTAGATTCGCAGACCATTATGGCCACTAGATGGAGGTGAGGAGCATAGCAATTTTGCATGCTCCTCATCTCCATCTAGTGGCCATAATGCACTTTGAATCTAAAACGCCAACATTTGCAGAGATATGCAAACGTTTTATAAATACACCCCAAATTGTTATAGAGCACAGTTTCACCATGTTATGAAAATATGAACATTTTAAAGTAAATCTGTTCATTATAAGCTTTTACTAGAGCACTCAGCTGACAGGTTCACTATAAGAATTATTTGATTGAAATTACAGCTTTTATCCATTTGTGTGTCCTGCTCATTTCACATTTGGACATGAACATCAGCAGGTGCCCTTGAGGATTATGTATATATATATAGCTGGCCATACACCTTACAATTATCTGCAGATTTTCTGTGGTCAGATGGAAAAGGTGCAACAGATTCCTTTATCTACGCTCAACTGTGTGGATGGAGTAATCTCCTCCTGGGCCAATCTGTTGCACTTTTTCCATCTGACCTGCAGAAAATTGTAAGGTGTATGGGCACCTTAAAGCTTCCTTGGCAAATTTTCGCCTCTAAACTGATGCTTGGAGAAGTGCTGACAGGTGTGAGGTGTACTTGTATCATGTTCCCTCTTCACTTACCATTTGCCACCTGTCACTGAATGCTCCTAGTAGCTGCAGAGGCTGTACAGTGGTCTGTGAGGAGCCACAGAAAAGTGTCAGACGGCATAGTTTTGTTGTCAGTTTTATTCTGTCAGTGTAATAAAAACAAGTCATTGTAACCTATAAAGTTTATTAAACCAATATGCAGTAAACTCCCAGTTACCCGGCACCCACAGAGATCGGTAAGTGCCAGATAACTGTGGTTTTTGGGTGTTGTTGAGTAAATAATAACTCTCACGCAACCGTCTCGTGCCTCGCAAAGAATTAAAGTGTAAATCTGCTATTCCAAATGGACTGGACTTGGAGCACCACATGCAAAGCTTAGTGTCCTGGAGTCATACTTCTACAGGCTTCTATAACACATCCAACACTTGTGGGGGGTAAAGCAAGTAATGCTTCAAACTGCTTTTTCTCTACTTCTTTTGCTGCCAGAGACCTTCTCGCACTTTTTGCATATGTTTGCAATCTTAAAATTGCATTGTTAGAATGCACATTTTAGGCTTTTGATTAAAACTGAGTAAGCCCCCTATATTTACACATTTCCTGAAAGCAGAGACCCTGTCAAAATGGTTGCAGTTGCAATTTTTTATGTCACGCAATATTAGCGCAACAGTTTATTGAATCTAAATTTTCTGCAAACAAATAAATCTTAGTGCACAGAAACACAATATAACATCCAATCTAGTAAAAGTATAAAAGATGAGGTTGTGCCGAGCAAATAGATACCAAATATGTCAAGCCTCAAAATTGTGTGCGCCCATGAAACAGTGACAAACTTCGGTAACGCAAACTGTCCATAGGCCATGCTTTAAATAATAAATAATGGTAGTAGAATTATTGCTCTCACTCTGGTATTTAACTATTAATATAAATGAATCTTAAAATGTACCTCAACTATTAACTGTGCCTTTTTTGTGCATCACTCGGCTCAAATCATCTTTGAATTTGTGCTGACACTGTCTTTCCTTCTGAAGGGTGGCTACTTTTGTTCCCCATGGTTCCTGTTTGTGTTGTAAAGTAGCCACTGGTCCAAGCTCTCTCCCGCGATGGACCACAATGTCAATACATATTAGTAAACTAAGTAAAGTGTAGTTCATCATGGGAGTAGGTTTGGAGGGGTGGCTACTTTACAACACACACAGGGACCATGGGGAACAAAAACAGCCACCCTCCAGGAGGAAAGACAAGGTAAAACTTAATTCGTTCCACGATTCTTGTTGCGAACTGGATCAAATTTTCCCATAAGGTGCAATGTAAATAAGGTTAATCCAGGAAGTGATGTAATCATCGTTGATTCAGTGTTCATTCGGGGAAGGATGTTAGCAAATGGACACTGGTCTCTCCCCCCCTCCAACACCTGCCATGCTGGTCCCGACTGCGTAAGAGGGGCAGTGGAGCCCAGGAAACATGGCAGGGGAGGGGCGCACATGATGGGGTAGAAGTAATCAGGCAGCCTGAATCACTATAGCAACCAGGAGAGTGATTACAGCTCCCTGCTGCCGCGGGCGTAGTAGTTATATCCGTGGCAGCGAAGGGGTTAGGAGAAAAAAACAACATTTTCTTTCCCCCACCACCTATAATTATTTCTGAGAGAAAAGCAGAGAATGAAAGCCAAAACATACACAATGCTCATTTCTGCAAAATGCTATTGTATGCTACTTACCAAGCTTACTCCATAGGGATCCATTCATTACCATCAATTGGCTACTCCTAGCAATTACTCGAGTATGAGTTTAATTGTAAGTAAAAATCCTAAAAATCCCTGTGTAGCTCTAGCCTAATCAGGTGTGGAAGAACTATAAAAGTAAATACAATCTACACAATTTCCACACCAAATTCCCGGCATAGTTTCTTTGAAAATTTTAGTGATAAAGCATTTATAGTTAGACGTGAATAATACTGCAGTTTTTAGGGTTATGGTACCTATTAAAACGTTAGTAGCATATGCGTCAAGTCACACAACATATGACATGGTAAAGCAGAATGATGTTTCTCCAAAACAATGCAAAACGTCAAACCTTTGAATTAAAACAGGATCTTTAAATATTGAACTAAGCCACATGCTAATACTGTGGCACTATGATCCAGCTACCAGCATTGTAACAGCTAAAGTGAATGAAAATGTTTTCAAACAAACATCTTTTACAAATGAACATTTAAAAAAAAATGTGCTGCAACACTTACGGGGTTATTCCGTAAAGGGTGAAGATTAGAGAAGGCATGGGAAGTGAACAATCTAGAACAACATAGCTGAACTGGAAAGTGAGCTGAATTGAAGAATTTTTTCCAAATCAGCTATTTTGGCCTAGATTGTTCACTTCACCTGCCGTCTCCAAATTATTCACCCTTTTGTGAATAACCCTATTAATTATAAATGCATCTGCACTTAAGTTTTCTCTTAGTCCCCCTGTAAAGAAACACAAATAACCTGTTGATCCTGCCAGTGAAGTCCACCAAATGCAGCTCCCAGTAATTGGGTGGCAATGATGCTGCCCAGCTCCTGAATTCAGAGCAGAGTTGTCATTTTCATGTAGGCGGTGCCTGCTTACATCGCAGTTCAATAAAATAATTGCAGGGGACATGGCTATTAGCACTGTCACTGCTGGTTCAAAAGCCTGTAGCTTGTCAATCAGCACCTGGCCACACCTAGTCTTGCTCACTGTCTTCTGGATTGACAACACTGCTTCTGTTGTTGAAACCCTCCCACTGTGAGCTGCAATGTCTGGAAGGGAGAGATTGTAAGACACAAATGGAGGATTTCGTTGAATCAATAAAGTAAATTAAGTTTTTTGTTTACTTTTTTAAGCATCAAAAAGTAGATCCCAAAGTAATTGGATTTGGGACTAGTTTAGACTTTCATACAGGAGCCTTTAGTTGTACTTTAAAACTGGTTTGTTTGACAATGTAAAATTTTGATATGAATCCTAAATAAGTCCTACATCAAAATATGAAGCAGTAGCATTAAAACTTAAACATTATTAAAAGGTTGAGACCATCCAACCTTTGCTAAAAGCAAA
Source organism: Nanorana parkeri (assembly GCF_000935625.1). NCBI lineage: Eukaryota > Metazoa > Chordata > Amphibia > Anura > Dicroglossidae > Nanorana > Nanorana parkeri. Next base: position 1,462,207 of record NW_017306272.1, read on the forward strand.
TCTATGGTGTACCAAAATGTTCCTAACTAAGGCTACTGCTGCTTAAGAGGTGCCATAAAGGTGGTTGACCCTATCTGTAACATTACAGTAAAACGCTGAATGCTGCTGGAGCCTCCAAAAAATCCTTACTTTTTGGTATGGGAAGAATAAGCACACCCTCTCCTACATTCAACAATGCAGTGCTCAGTGACTGGTGGACCTATCGCCAAATGTAAGTATTATCATATGGGAGGTTTGTGGGTAGTGGGTGGAGGGGATGACTGCAAAAACAGTTGCTCTTCTTGATCACAAAGTACACAAGTTCTAGTCCTGGCTTCCCTAACTCTTTGCCAAATACTAGTTTTCTAAATAAATCAATCAGATTTTTTTCAATGCTTTGGAACATTTCTCTGTCACTTATCTCTTCAAAGTTCTTATTTCTACTATGTTTTTTAATCCATTTTCCCATTTAAAACAAGAGTTAAATAAAGCAGTTGTGTTGCTTATGAAAAATGCTTAGCACAAGGACAATTTTAGTTTCTATATCTGTAAAAAATAAGTCAAGGACACTGCACTTGCTGTATTTTTCTTGAAGACATTTCACTGGTCATCCAACCAGCTTTCTCAATTCAGAATGACTTGTACAAGCCATTCTGAATTGAAAAAACTGGTTGGATGACCAGTGAAACGTCTTTAAGAAAAATACAGCAAGTCCTGTTGCCTTGACTTATTTTTACAGCTATACCATGACCTGGATGAATGAGAACCTTCACAGACAATTTTAGTTTCTGAACTGAAGCCTTCACCCTCTCCAAGTGGTAAGCTACCATTGGCTTCACCCACCGCTTAGAATCTAGTGAACAAATCATACAGATGCACTCACCTGCATGTTTTCTCGTAGATCTGTAGCTTCCCTTATTGGCTGAATTGCATTCTTGAAAACTTCATCAATAGACTTTATAAGCAAGGTCCTCATAGAAGCATAATCCCTTGATTTTTTAGCCTTTCTAACAGAGAGACCACGCTTATGAGGCTTTCCTCCACCTCTACGGTTTGTAATTGCCACATGGACAAATAATGTTGTATGCGGCAAAATATCTCCAGTCAAAGATTGTAGAGGAACATGCCTATAGCCAGGCTGGAGGCATTCAAATGGGATAGTGTACTGTCCAATAAACTCATCTCCAATATAATCGTCATCTAGCACCACAAATCGCACCATTGTTAGTTCTGGAAGGTTAACTTGAAATTCAAAGCTTTCATCAAATATTGGATTGTCTCCATTTTGATGGATTGTTTTTGTCCTCTGCTCAGCACAATCGGCAGGTATTCCATGAATCTCAACATAGACATAAGGATCCACAACATCTCCTTTGGCTCCTGACCCTTTGGGCTTTGGAAAATTTTGCCCACTGATAATTTTGATGTGAAGCAGTTGGGGAGAAACTCCAGGCACAGAATCTTTAGTGTTAGCACTAAAGAAAGATACTTCCTCGCGCATAATGGCAGGTCGTAGAACATATCCGCAATTTCCGTTTTGACGGAACCAGCCAATGTTTAAATCCATCATAAGTCCAGGAGTCTGGAAATTCATTGCAACTATTTGGCAACCACATTTCCAAAAATCTTGAGGGTTCATGTTGCTGGAGTCTATCCTCATCGGGCTTGGGAAGATACGAGAAAGAAACTTTTTGTTGTAGTTAACAAAATCACCAGGGTTTTCATTTGTATATTTGCCAGCTGCTACTTCATTGTAGGAGCAGACTTCCCAGTACCTCTGGTTTTGGAAAGATGATTGAAAATCCATGAACTGTACAGATTTACAAAGGCTTACAAGGTCTGAAAGTTCTTTGCAAAGTTGAATTCGTTTGACGGGGACAATGGTTTGTTGATCTTCCACTTCTTTTCCCATCCTCTGAGACATCTCCACACCCTCATCCTCATCTGTAACATCCCCCTCAAACCCTGAGCAATCTTGGGGAAGTTTTTTGCCCTTAATTAGTAATTTTCCTTTTAAATGCTCTGGAGATGGAAGATAGGAATCTTCAGCATTAGGAGGAGTGGTGTAAAGTTTATCTCCCAAAATTTTCTTCATATGTTGAACCATAACTTTCTGTTGCTTGACTGAACAATGGTTTTCTAAACAAAGAATTAACGGGAACTCTGATGCATGGAAGACATATTTATTAATTATGTCAATCACACTGCGGAAGACAATCTGTGTTGTCATGGTATGTCCGGTATAGATGACAGGCTCATTATCTGGACCATCCCAAACATCCAATTCAACACTTCTGCATCCCATTTTGAGAGCACGAATATAACCAGTAATATCAGATGGACCTCTAAACTGATCTTCTATTAGGTAAGTATTATGTGATGAATTTATATAGTAATGGGACAAAGGCTGAGTCATGTCTTGGCACACTCTTTTGTGTTCTGGTTCAAAAATACTACAGTCTGCAGACATGAGGTAATTTGTAAATCCGTCCAAAGAAAGGCATCCTTTCTCCCGGCCTTTAGATGGTTCATATTTTTTTATAATGTCAAGACTAATTTCCTCTGTTACCTGTGCCACACCTTGCTCAGCCTCCAAAAACATCATGAGATCCTTGCTGTCCAAGTACTCCTTATTGCTTGAAAACTGAACCAGTAAAAAGTAGATCTCCGGTCGTGTACACAGTTCATGGAAAGCTTCAATAAATTCATCTTGTGTCACATCACTGTTTGCTTTTTCCTTGGATTTCTGTAATTCCTTAAACTTCAACTCAATCTTAATGTTTTTAAGACCTGGGTTTAACTTTTTAATAAATTGCACCGCTTTACAAATCGGTACATGTCCCACATTCTCCTCATCAATTTCCCTGAACAGTTGAGTAAGCCAAGACATTCGCATGCTGTCCTGAAAACTTTCAATCATGTCAAGTGTATGCTTTCCATAAGAAATTAAATAACGTAAACCTGTAACCCAAATATTGGCAATGTCAGCAGAGTTTGCAACAAGATCTAAGGACTCGTAATTTTCCCCGTATATTATAGAGAAAGCACAGTCTTCTGAAATCTGGTCAGAAATTCCATTGCTACGAAAAATATCGGTATTTTTTCCAGTTCTGACTTCTTTTACTGACCTAATGTCAATTTTTGCTTTTTCAGAGTCTTTCTTTGAAGGCTCCCACCTCAAGGACTGCATGTCTGCATCCAAAAGGAAGTACCTGTGGTAGATTCTAGAGTTGGACCTGACTTTTTTCAATTCAGATCCTTCAACCATGGCATTGATGCAGTCACTGGCGCTGCTGATCTTCTTCTCGGCTGGCATGCTACTAAATGACACTGTCTTCTTTCTTTCTCGTTTCTGCTTTGTGCCATCCTATGAATAAAACATATACATATTAATTTCAGATACTTTTGGGTCTACCTTTAAGAACAGTCCAGATGCCTAATTGAATTCCGTCTATACAAAAACATCAATTATTAATTATTTCTGAAAGTGCAACGCTAATGCTGTTATCCTGATCCTTTATTCTACTTTATAAGTTACTGACCGAGAACAATCTGCACTTATCCGGTATCCTTACAGTGCACTGGGATATGGTTATTCCCGGTCAGTGACAACCAAAGGTATGGAGGGCTGCATCAGAGCAAGCAGAGCAATGGCAGCTCCCATATTTCCATCCTGGTAGGTTCCCTTTAGAGCCCAGTTTCACCTAACAAATGAATACACCATTGAAGTTATGCTGCCTCAAACAGTTTACTGCCGATTTTCATTTCAAAGACCAGCAGAAAACTCCTATGCTTGTCTGGAGGATGCATCTAAAGACTTTTGCGCTTTGTGTAAGTGCAGTGGTCTCTGTATACTGGTCCTACATGTCCCCCCCATTGAGTCACCACTACAGGTGCAATTAGCAAAGCTCATGTTCCCTGCTGTGTGCAAAGATGCGGTGCAGACTAAGTGAAGAGCGGTCTTTAGCTGAAGCCTCCAGAAAGACAGTATAGTTTTCTTCTGGGGCAGCTTTAAAATGAAAATGATCAGTCAGCTATTCACTACTTAAGCTGGCCATACCCTGCTCAAAATTCAAGCAATGTGTGGACCCCGTTGTTGCCCTCTGTTCAACTTTTGTTGAAGGGGCTGGTCTGAAAATTCTCAGCTGAACAGTGACTGCAGCCAAATCAGTACACCTACTACTGTCAGAATACAGTAGCCCAGCGGTGAAATTCCTCCAACTACCCTGTTTAGAGTGGATGGAGGAATCAAGCGTATGGCCAGCACTTGCTGTTTTGAGGCAGCCTAACTTTACTCTATTTTTAACTACAATTATCAATTAAATGCATGTAGCATAACTTTGCCAATATATTAGAACATTGCCATTTTTTGCCAATTTTGCCCAACAAAAGAGTGTTTAAATCACATATGCATTGCATATATACACGTCAACCTGCATAACAGATTTTCAATCATATACCTAAACTCACTAAAATGGAGCAAATGAACAATTCAAAACTGTTCTGTATTTAATATATATATATATTAACCTAAAGCAGGGGTGCCCACAAGGTCGATCGCGATCTACCAGTCGATCGTGTAGCGATCACTGGTAGATCGCCATGTCATCTCCTCCCGCCGCTTCTCTGGATCCCCGCTGCTCTCCCCAGCGGGGATCCGAGAAGAAGTGAAGGAACCGGCGGCGGGGGAGGGCGGAGGACGGAGCCGCTGTCACTAACTAATGCAGAACCCTGACCTAAAGGAAATTTTGTATCAACTACATTAAGCAACAAAGTGAAATGTAGATATAGCGAGAGAAATAAAACATGTGCCACTGGATTCAAACAAACAAATTAATCAATGTAGCTATATAAAAATAAAGATATATAAAAGGACAGAGTGATCACTGGGTATCAGTACACCCAGAAAAATCAATACTTTTTATTATTTTTCAAATTCATTTAGCAACATCATTATAGAACATTTTACAAAATACACAAAACTAAAATACTTAAATATTTCTGCTTGCATACTATAAACTACTATATCACATGGATCCACTGTAACCATTCTTGGAATAGCAAATGCCAAATTTTGCATGCAGACTACTGTGTTTTGTCTAATGTCACCTATGTATTACTTCAAAAGAACAATATCGGTTACCCCCCAAATAAATAGTGACAATGAACTACATGAATTATAATATCTTATATGCTTAGGAGGTTTACCGACTGTGGCTTTATACTGGTTAATTGTTTTTATATGCACTTACAAATTCATTTTTATATGCACTTACAAATTCTGAAAAGTATTTTAGGAGTGAATATGAAAAATAAAATCATTGATTGACTATTGCTCAGAAATATGGTTTACTAGTCTATTTGATCTAGTTTATTTGAAATATAGGTCTCTAGCCCAGAACTTTGTAACGTGCTATATAAACTACATTTTTAATATAAAAATAGTCTGCATCAAACTAATAAAATATAGCAGAAACCAAATGTGTTTAAGCTGAGGTGGCTCTTCTAAATCTGGCCACAGACATTAAGGAGACCACATCCACAATAAAGTTCATCAACTCTGTCAACCGACAGTATGTATGGCATGTAATATTTCAGGATTCTTTTTTTAAAAAAAGTACTTGGAAGCTGCAGCTGTCGGTCTAGTCAGGAGCCAGGAGATTTAGTATTAACATATTGTGCTGTGACCAGGCTCATCGGCTAGTTTTGTGCCAACAAGAAAGTTAAGACAGGACAAGGACAAAAGAGAGAACACTGGAAAAATGTTTGTTACAAATGTAAACAAGTCAAATTAAAGATAGCGATACACATGTAAGCTGTATCATACAAAATAATGCATGGTACCATTTAGAGCTGCAACAGTTAAATCGATTTAGTCGATTAAAATCGACGATTGAAAACGTTGGCAACGTTTTCGATCGTCGATTCGTCGGCTATCAAACTATATTGCACACCACACGTTTTTTTTTACTTCCACCGCGCCAAGATTGCTCCCGTGATGGACTACAATCTTAACACAAACTAGTCGTCAATCACTGGAGCCTTTTTTTTTATATCCGATTAACCGATTAATCGAACTTAATAATCGGCCAACTAATCGATTATGAAAATAATCGTTAGCTGCAGCCCTAGTACCATTAAAAGCCAGATGCTATAGCCAGCTAGCCAAAATAAACTAGAACAAGTGCCTAACTTTCTGGTTCATTTCTTCTGATGTCAGTTGAAGTAAACATCCCTTAGTGGATGTAAACCTTAACTATATGGCATTTAGTTTGGTAAAGTACTATTGGCTATTTCAAATTGCAAAAGCCAACAGCAGGATGGCTATTGAAACCCCGCCCACTGAGCAGAGAAGTCCACTCAAGTCCGCTCCTCTGCTCAGTGGGCGGGTTTAAATACCAGCCTGCTATTGCAATTTGAAATAGCCAGCAGCAGTCTGGCTAATGAAAATCCGCCCACTGAGCACAGGAGAGGACCTGAGAGAGAAAGATAAATAATATAAAAAGGATAAATAATATATTAAGAATTTTCAAACTAAGAAAGGAAATATTGCATAGAAAATAACACACGAAGAGAAAAATTAGTCTGATGAAAAATGTTTTAGTCTACAAAAAAATGTCCTTGAAAATATCATGTGAATCTAGCAGAGAAAGTTGTACATTTTCTTTACATTGAAACATAATGGCACTGGCATATGTGTGAAATCTCATTGATGCTGACCATGACATTTTACTTTAAATTCATCTCTGGTCATGGTGAGAATTTAGGGATCATAATTGCTGCTACACCAAACCTATGTTAACTTGAAACATTCTACAGTGCTGCTAGACATGCACACAAGAGCCCTAAAATTGGTGCATTGTATTGGGCATATTTTGCACATTTAGGTAACAGGCTTAACACATCACGATAGGAGACAAGCCATAAAAGAGATTTTCTTGCAATTTGTCTGGAATCTGTATGATGTGGCATTCTTACATGCACCTTCATGCAGCAAAGTATACTTATAACAATGAGATGTGCATGTCTTGTCCTGATAAGCTACATACTTCCAACATTACACAAGTGGGAGATGGTGAGCAGTTTGATGCTACTTTTAGAGCTCAGTTTGGCACATTCATTAGAAACTAAAGACACCTATAAGCCATGACCGCTTTACATGGCAATGTCATTGATCAGGAGACTTTAAGAAGGGCGCATGGCATAGGCCAAGTTTTTTAAATATGACTGGACACTGGTCTAAGTGTGTAGCTGCCAAAATATGCTCAACAGAAATATGTTCTATCCAAGTTATGACAAAGAAAAATGTTGTGAGCGGCAAAACTATGCACAATGAATTGCAGACTCTGAAAAGTATTTTCTGATGTAGTTTATCATATAAATAATAACAGCAATTATTTAAAAAAAAAAACAACAACAACTTTGACACAGAAGAAGACATTAGCCTAAAAACTTTGTGCACTGAGCCTCACATGCAGCATTGTCTGTGTTGTGATCTACAGCATATTTCATGTATTCTATTATATGGACAAGCGTATGTGGATAGGCCTGAAAATGACTGAGTTAAGGTGTTTTCAGTGGAGGGTACTATCAATGCTACATCATACAGTACAAGGGCAGTGCCACATCATACAAATACATTTTGGACAATTGTGATCTTCTAACCTTGTGGCAACAGTTTGGGGGAGGCCCTATTCTGTGCAAGCATGACTGTACCCTGTGAACAAGCCAGCTTCATAAAGACATGGTTTCATGAGTTTGGTGTGAAGGAACTCAGGGGGCCTACACAGAGCCAGGACCTCATCCCTATGGAACAAATTTGGGATGAATTGGTACATGGCAAGTCAGGTCTGTCCAACATCAATAACTGACATGTTCTTGTGGCTGAATCTTTTGTGGAAAGACTTCCCAGAAGAGTGGAGGTTGTTATAGTCAACAAAGAGGGGTCAAATCCGTATTAACAGACCTCCCAACTATCCCTTATTTGGAACCAAATCCCTCTGTCCCTCTTTCCTCCTTAGCTGCCCCTCTTTTTAGTCTAATGTACACATATCTATGAAAAGGTACTATCCCAGAAGTACATTAGTAAATGTACTCCTGTGACCCCCCAAAAAAAGCACAAAAAAAAGGTTAACTTTTTTTCCTCTTTTAACTGTCAAAAGTGTTATTGTGCACTAAAACCTCTATCTTAGCTCCTAATTATTGTGATTGCCATTTTGAAAAGCCGGTGTAACTGAAAAATAATGGGGAAAAAATAACTCTTGGTTTACCCAATCATTTGTGGCAGATCAATCCCTAAGGGCCCACATAACTGGGCGCATAACAGGGGCGAGTCCACTGCCAAATGTTTGGTCATATAGTGTAAATGCAGGCAGTGTAGGGAAGCCCTTATACTGTTTTCTGCACAAGGGAAGGTAATCTGTGTGCAGTTCCATTCCTTAAAATGCATGTACAGTGTGTTTCAACTGCAATACATTTTATGTGCCAGAATTTTATGTGCCTTGTATTACAAAAAAAGAAACCCTCTAAGGCTGGGTTCACACCTAGGCGTATCGAATATGCGCGTTTCGTGTCGCACGTTTTTACAGCGATTCGCGGTAAGGGCTACCTGGCTGTATCCCAATGAATATGCGCGACAAAGACGCCCCAAAGAAGCTCCTGTACTTCTTTGGGCGTAGGGCGTTTTGTAGCGCGTTCATACGGCCTGTAATATGCCCAGGTGTGAACGATACCCATAGGAAATAATGGGATTTCGGTGTTTGAGCGTTTTGCAGAGTGTAGGAACGCGCTACACAACGCCCAGGTGTGAACCGGACCTAAAGATGCAGCAAGGAAGATTTTTAACCACCACACTGTGCCCTCTGGTGCCGACAATACTGCCAGCATATGAAACTCCCCCGTCCTCCCACAATGCGCCGCTCGACCTGAGAAATCTATCACCAGGGCTGAGAACTGTCACCTACTGGGCAAAATACTGGGTATTACCAGTAGTTGTCAGGTGACCTTTCAGGACAGCTGGCAGCGGTACTAAGGGGTAAGTTTGTATTTTCATTACACCATAAAAAGATGACTACAAAAGGTGTGTATGTTCTGCATCATACATTCTAAATGTAAAAGGTAATTTTTTAGAGCGTCTATTCATATTTCCATTAGTAAATATGACATGCTTCCTCTGGTTTATACTAAAACGAAATACCATTTTTTACAATGCTTTAGGAATGCTCGTCATATTTCACACTGCAAATTTAAACTGCAATAGCTATTCCAATATTTACAATAACATTCTTTTTAAAAGCCAGATGGTAACATTATCCAGTTCATGTGCTGTATAGCACACAAAGCCTAAATGTATTATGATAGGCTGAAATGCAAACGATTATTTATGTTTTTGTAGAATCATTTTTACAGAGATAATACAATTTCAGCGTTCATTTTTAAAATATGCAATCAGAAACCAGATTGGGGGATTGCTAGAAGCTGTTTCCTAATTAAGTAGTTGTTATGGTTTACAGCACATCACTGCTCTTTTCATTATCAAATAAACTCCCTGATTTCATAGTGTGCACTGATGTGTGCTCTGAACCTTACATAGAACAGAAAGTGGCAGGCAGGGAAACCAACCAGAGATGTACATAGAGAGCCAGAGGGTCATGAAGAAAAAAGGGCAACATTAAAGAAGATAATTGACTATTTAATAGGCAACAGTATAGCTCTGGTCCTTCAACAAGAAAAGACGCCAGTAGCACCAATACAAGAGACAGCACAGCTGGAACCAGTAGGGTAGTTAATAGAGAGATGTGGCTGCCAGTGGCAAATGAGAACCTGTCTTAAGACATAAACTGTAAGTGTCTTGTGGAGTGTATGTATGTATAGCCACAACTTTTTTTCTAGTTTAAGATGGCATGGAAGGGTTTGATTTTATAGCTGTCTGTCCCCAATGGGTAAATTCACACTATTTGTCTTGGTGACCATAGTTGGAAGGAGAGAAAGGGTTAGGAAATCCAACATTTTAGAGTTGTCACCAGAGCAGAGGTGATGGGAAATTTTCTAATGGGGACATCTATTTTGGTGACAAATTGCCCTCACTTTCGAGAGATATCCTCTCCCTTCCTGTAGTATATCTGGTACAGGATCTGAAGAGAAATCAACCTACTGTGACACAGAGAGCAAAAGGGTGTTTAACTCTAAATACTCTATCCAAAACTAAAGAAATAAAACACTCAAAGCCTATATCTGGAAGGGAAACACCTCTCATTGCACTAGGGCTGCCTCCACTTTGCAAGAGTTAAATGCTTGCTTAGGTCTAGGGTACCTGGGCAAAGGAGTTTTACTTACCGTTCCCTGGCTCCCACAGGCTCCATTTCAAGCACCCACAGCCTCTTCTCTCCCTGCTCTGGCAGTCAGAAGCCTGCTGACATAATCAAGTAACATGCAAGGCCCATAGTTCTGCATTGTACATGAGGACGCTGAGTGACAGTCCACATGTCGGAGCATAGGGGATACAAGGAGTGCGCTAATTGTTGGGAAAGTGGGGATCAACTATGTAAAACTGCTTTACCCAGGTACCCTAGACCCACAATATTGGCATACATTTGCACTAATTGTTGATTAAGGCATCCTTCCAACATTTGCAAGGTAAGTTTCACTTCAAGGAGCCGTAAATAACTAGATTTAGCAAGGTATTTAGCAAGGTAACATTTCTCTCTTCAGTGGTTCTTAAGGACCCATCTGGGCAGTACACTTAGCTGAACACAATGAACTGAGGTTTGTGTTGGTAATTTAGGTCCTGTTAAGCGAGTTTAATTCTTGGTAATCATTCAAATACTTGCCGAGGTTTTACAAACTGTCCAAGGAGGTTGATAGTGTAGAGCTCAGGGCAGCTAAAAAAATATATTAGCAATGAAAATATAGTCACCAAGTAACAGACATTAAAAAAAAAGTCAAAAGTGTAATTTTTAAAAGGTCTACATTAGAGCGCTTTCTTCAATATACACTCCCATGGGTAAGAAATAAATGTTTATGACCTATGACCTCTTCAAATAAAAAGGTTCCGGATAGCTGTTTGCTATAAAATATGCTCAGGTTAAAAGTACAAGATAATGTAAGAATGTAAAGAACTACAGAGGATTCTTCTAGGAATGGTATATCTCAACACTATCTTCAACGCATTTTATTTTGTAATTTCAAAGACTTTAACAGTACTCTGTCATGCATGTCATAAAAAAAAAAAAAAAAGCTAAAAGTTCACAGGCACTATTTAGTGGGATTCAAACACTTTTAAAGGTTCTGTGGAAAATAAACATTTACTTAGCTACTGGTACAATGCATGTTGCTAAAGTATACCCAAAGGGTTAAAACCCCGTTTCTTTTTTTTATTTCAGTTCGTGTCCCATTGGGTAGATTTTTCTTTACATTTTGTCCTGTAGACACATTTGAAGGTGAGAGGGAGTATCTATAAAGTGAAGTAACTCTCTCATACAGTTATCATAGCAACAAGTTAACACGGTCTGACGAACCCCAAACCGAGTGGGGAGAGTCATACTGAACACAGTGCCAACCTCATTTCTTCAAAAGTCAGTGATAAAACGATCAGATTACACACCGTTGAAAAAAAGAAAACACGGTCAGCTCCAGACAAAAAGCATGCCATTGTAAACCCTATGAAACTCCATTAGTAGAATATAGTAAAACTCCATTATCAAAAAGGTCATAAAACTTCTAGAAGTATCATAAACAGAATCTGCAAAGCCTCAAAAGACTTCTAATAAAGTCCCATTGTAAAATCTCATTTACCATCAAAACTATGAAGGACTGTTATTCATGAGAGCCAATTACTTTAATACATCAGAGTGAACTTACCCTGCAGTGGATTCAACTATGCTGAAACCAAAAGACTAGGTTTATTTTACTGTTGCTATTGTGTACTGCATTTCCTTGCACTATTGCAACATATTTTAAAACTGTTAGGCTGAATCTTTAAATGCTCTAATGAGAAATGAAAGAACCCTTGCCTCTTTGAAGAAAACCACCATATTTTAAACTCTGTTACATTCCTGTTTGTTGTGGTAAAGAGTGTCACAGAAATTTCCTAAAGGTCAGAATTGCTATAGTAGATGCTGTGAACATTGTGTGTTTCTATTAAAACATGCAGTGGTGGCTACCATTTTTGTGTGTAAAGGGTTAACTGTGGAGAGATGAGCACTCACAGTCATCTAGCACTTAGATTGTGGTTTCAGCCTTACATTGCATTGAGAATGTCCAGTTCATGGGAAAACAGTGGTCACAGAAATGCCCCTATTCAAAGATTTTCTCCCAAACCTTACTCACTTTCATTCTCAAATCACAATGGTCACAAACAGTGAATCTTCCGAGTGCTGAAACAGACAGCAAAGACAAAAAACTGACCAGGTTGCTAGTCATTCTCTACTCCATAACTAAAAAATAAGTTTGGGATTTAGAAATATAAAAAATATATCAATGTTAAGATTTGATTTTATTTACCTACATGCTAGATCGACCTGTACTGTTTTTTTTCTCTCCGCTGGCTGCCACTGTGAAAAATGCATAATAGAATTACCATATCTGAACATTCATAAATCCTGGAATGGGGGTTGTCCTAACATTTTGACATTCTCTAAGACCCCGTTCACACTGAGCAGTTTGAAGCACGATTTCAGCTCCAAAACCACTCAAATATCATCTCAATGTCGCTCAATGTAGCTTGTCCAATGCATTTCAATGGAGCTGTTCACATCTCACAGCTTAATGTTGCCTGTAGCTCAAGCTTGTAGCTCGAACATGACCTATTTTATGGCGGGTTTTGTGTGAAAATGTGCACTGTAGCTCAATGTCGCTCAGCTCAAAATCGCGTTGAAAAAAAAGTCCAAAATGGGTGTCATATTAAGTCATTAATATACCACATTTTTAATTCTTACACATTTCATTTACTTAACAATGGTGAGAAGGCAATGTGCGTCATTCTGTCTACAATTCTGTCTACAATCCAAATAAAATTATTTTTATTTTAAAATATCCACTTTAAGCTCCTTAAAAAAAAGAAAAAACAAAAACATTTTCAACTGTTGCCTGCTGTTTTTAACACATTGAATGATGTAAATGCTCTGATTTTGGAATACATAGCATAGATTATATCACTTGGCCCATTTGTTGAGCAAGGAACATAATGTGGCCTAAACTTAAAGTGACATTAAACCCTCAGATTTTTTAACATAAAACAATACTGTAGTGTGCGCCTTACTGTAATCCATGATTGTTTCCCTTCTCTTTGCTGCTCTTCCTTTTAAATCTGTATCTGTTCTTATGCTCTGCAGAACTTCTGTTTTGCAGCAAACTGCCTTGTCTCAGGAATGGATACAGGGGGGTGATTTACTAACCTAAACACACGCACGCACCAGGTGCGTGTGATTTTTACACAGCAAAGCGTATTTATCAACCAAAAAGTCTCTATAAGCATGTTTCCACTAATGCCATATATGGAAAAATCATGCACATGATGCATATATAATGCTGCTTCACAGTGTAGACAAAAATGGTTAGCTCATGCATTTACATTCCTTGCATTCATCAACGCAAGCAACACAACATAGAGCTAATTTACCCAACATCACCTTGGAATTCCTTCAGGGCTTTGCACAACACACCTGCTGGGTGTGTACACACTACAAAGGTGTTTAGATTCCACCCATAGATCATGCTGGGAGGGAACACACTACAGAGGTATATACATGTTCGTGGTGTGTTTATAAGGTTAGTAAATCAACCCCATGGTGTCTGTGTGTGTAGGTTTGCAAGCTGAGCCAGCACTACAGGAAGAGGCACTCAGCTGCAAAGGGAAGTTCTCCCCCAGCATGAGAAGACATGAGGATTTAAAAAGGAAGAGCAGCAAAGAGATGGGAAACTACCATGGATTACACTAAGGCACACATTAGAGTACTGCTTTATGTTAAAAAAATCTAAGGGTTTAATGTCACTTTAAGCTCTACTCAGTTGATTTTGAGTCCTGTATGATGAGTACACATGTATGTGGTCAGGCTTTAGAGGAAACACATTAGTGGCATACAGACAGTATATCAAACTAAACACGCAGTATATCTGGGTTCATTCTCTTCCAACAGCATGTGTATTTTCTGTCTGAGTTATCTATTGCCACTGTGCATCAGAAAACAGCTGTTATTTGAAACACTTCATTTCTGAAGAAACACACATGTTTCTGATGTGCAGGAATTCTCTGATATAGTAAATACATGATGAATGCAGATACAAAATCTCAAAGAATTTCAGCTGCAACCATTTACATATTTCTACCAAGAATCATTCTGCTTCCCAAACACAATAACAAAAGTGCTAAAATATTAATTCGTATCACACTGTTGCATAAATAGACTTAATACTAGTGTTCACTTTAACAATATACTCTATACATGGTGTTTTAGGTTCTCCCCACATATGCCTGGGTTTCCAATGAACGCTATTTCTGCCACAACTCAATAAAACCTACCAGTAAAAAGGGAAATAAGTGAATTTTATTTTAATTTTTAGGTTTATAAACTCATATTTTAAAATATTTGTTATTTGTACAGAATCCTAGTTTTACACAAGCATTGTGCTTCTATGCTTCAATGTGTACTGTACAGCGCATGTTATCTTCTAATAAGAAAGTCCAGCATTAGCTCTGCATTTGATGACTGCTCCTAAAATATAAAAATACATACAGCAGTCTCTTTTTGAAAGGAAGAATGGGAATCACTCTTGTAAGCCATTACACGGTGTACATTTATAATCTGTATCCTTTGTCATTTGTATAAAACCCTTTTTTTTTACAAACAAACATCTAATACAAGGTACTTCAATGCTTCAGGTTGCACATGTCATGCCAAGCTGTCTAATAGGAAAGCCCAGCATTAGAATTGCATTTGTTAACTGCTAGTATAGAATAAATATCCAAACAGCATGGTTTCTTTGGTTTGACCCTCCTGTAAGCTAGTCAGCTGTGTGTTATTGTAATAAGAATATATTTAATCTATACAGAAATGTTCTGTATATGTAGATTTTTATTTAACGTGCAGGGTCATACAACTCATCTAATGCTATAAACAAAACCTAATGAAGAAAAGGACAGATGTTGCTATGATTCATTAATGCACATGTTTAAAAATCAAGCGAACTCAGAAAAAAAACCAATAAAACATTGTATCTGTCCACCAACCTACAAAATACGGAATTGAATAAGAAAAGAAACTTTATGTTTAATATCTCAGCATCCTGGCATGATCCGCTTCCAGGGGCTCCGACAGATAAACAGAGCGGTTGGGGAGCATGGCAAGGGTGTGCATCAGTGTAAGGGGAGGAGGGTGTTATTAAAATAACATGTCAATTTGCTCTGAATGTGTGTAAAGTCCCATTTGACCTTGTACCTGTAAGTTGCAGGTCTATAGAAAATAAATGTACCAGTACTTTCAATATGAATACTGTAAGTAGGTCTTTCTTATAACAAGTGCATGACTATAAAAAATTATTGTACCAGAACTTTCAATATGATTACTGTAAGCAAGTCTTTGAGGGGAATTTATCAAAACTGGAGGAGGCAAAATCTGGAGCAGTTGCCCATAGCAACCAATCAGCTTCTTTCTTCAGTTTGCTCAGGTAAGATTTTAAAATGTAAAAGAGAATCTGATTGGTTGCCACAGCTGCTCCAGATTTTGTCTGCTCAAGTTTTGATAAATTCACCTCAGTGTATATAAAATAGACCTGTTATACTTTAGTTACGCTGTCCATGGATTTCAATAAAACTTGCCAGTTAGTAGTCAGAAGACTGCTTAAATTTAGCAATGGCCCAAAGAGTCATCACTTAATTTTAAATAATTCAGAACATGCCTCCTGTAATGATGAACTTTCACTAAGGCTGAGATCACACTATTCAGTTTATGCAGGGAATTCCCTCCAAAGTGAAGGAATTCCCCTCTTCGACAGCTGTCACTGAAACCAGTGTTCCCATTGGAAGATTTAAAAACTAAAATGCTGGATTTTCCCTTACTTTCTGTCCCAGAAATATTGGTCACCAAGACAGATAGAGAAAGCGAATCTCCCCAGCAGGGACACAGACTTGCTACTGCAAAGTGAGAGGCAGTAAGATGAAGTGATGCCCTGCTAAGATGGCTTTAACACTTTGCAAGTAACTATCGTACAAGTAGGAATATTGGCTTTCTTTAGGATTATTGCCTTAGATGTTGTATTCACCTATTTCACGCTGTTATGCAGGATCTGACTTGGATTCCAGAATACTGTTGTTGATCCTACTGTATGCACCTATGGAAAATAGAATCCTGGTGTTTATAATGTAAAGGAGGCATTCAAACTCACAAATATGTTATAATGTGCATCTCAAGGATGAGATACTGCACACGCTACCCAACACTGGGCAAGACTGACCAGGCAGATGAAAGTAGGTGCGCACTGAAACAATGCAATAAACCCACATTTATTGTTCACCGCTGCTAAATACTTTGAGCGTATTTGCAGCCTACAGCGGTGCTATAAAAACAAGCGCATGGACATTCTGAAGTTTAATGAGATACAGACATCACATGTTGTTGCTTACAATCTGTTTCCTGGATTTGGTTATACCATTTCTAATATACATTACTGATACCTCACACCAATGCTTCTGAACCTCACTGTCCATTTCCAACAAATGTCTTTTTTCTCTCATATGTCAGTATCTCCACTGCCACATAAAACAAAATATCATAGAATGGCGCCATGAAAAATATTGTATTTTGATGGCTGTTATAGGGAACATTTAAAAATATTAATTGTGACTAAACAATACCTTGAAAATTTAATTTTGTCTTTGATTTCTCTAGAAAAATAGAAGTGCACTTCTTAGTATTTGAATGTGCCTAGGCACTCCTGTACCTAATGCCTTATAGCTATATACCTGTAGTGTGAGATCTAAGGCACTACTGCCTCTGGCTGTTAGTTTCCAGAGCTTTGCAGTAAGATTCGGTGGTACTACACATGTCCTCTATACATTGATCAAAATGTTTTGGACGTGTGTAATATGTCCAGTGTCCACAGCTAGTTTAGAAAAAAATGACAGTATTTATTGTGTAATTTTTTTAAAGATTTTTGTTTTAGTTTGTATAGTTTATCCCAACCCGACACATATGCTGGGCAGCTTAGTCTGTATGTAAATGTGGAAAAACTTATATATAAAAGGCATGTGAAATAAAAACAAAAGGAATTCCTACACTGAATTCCAGGATTGTGTGTATTAACCACATCATACAGTTATCATAATATTATATTTTTCATTATAAAGGCCTTTTTAAAGAGAACTAAAGTCAAACCTTTTTTTTTTTTGCCTTTAGTCCTCTTTTGGGTCAAAGTAGTACATGTAGTAATGTCTTCCTGTGACCCAAAGTAAGCATCTAGCGGGCTATTGCCCACTATTTGCTGACAGCACAGAGCCGAACTGCAGACGGGAAAGATCCCAACAATATTGTTGGGATCCACTCCACTGCTTGATTGACAGCTGACTCTGCCACTCAAGAGCCAGAGCTACCTGTGCACACCCCCCATCCAATGACTGCTGGAGGAATGGAGAGAGGGGAGGGGGGAATCCCTGTGGGGAGCAGTGACTGACAGTCAGGGAGAAAACCATGAGCTGAGCGATCAGCAGTTTGTAAACGCTCAGCTCTCGATCTATAGAGCCAGCACCAGACACATGCAGTGTCACACGCTGGTCCTTAGTATTGGGATGAGTACATTTTACTCTCCCATTACGTCTCCGTTAAGAATAGGTTGTTTTTTTTTTTTTACAATAAAGAGTTATAAAAAAAAACAAAAAAAAACATTGCATTTTTTTCTGGTGTTGCTGGGCAGTGTTCTTTGCTCTTGGATCCCCCGCTGATCAGATGTTTTTTGGCTTAGACTCCGCTGCAATACTCTGATCACTTTGGCCATTTCAGACTGATTTGCCAATAAAAGCCAAGCATCACCTGGTACTGCCAGAGCCAAGGAGCTTCTGCTTTCAAGTCAGATAGGCTCATTTGCAAGGGAAAATACCCCTTCCAAGTAGAAACATTGGTAACTCTAGGCCCAACACTCAATCAGCATGTTTCAGAGGCGACAGAAATGTAGAAAATTGATTCAATGTGAAGGGTCTTGACTGAGCAGGTCATTGCAGACAGATATAGAATGAGGCAAACAGCAAGCAATCTTCTGACTTTAAGGGTATTTAAACCCTCACATATTTTTGCATAAAGCTACTGCTAACAAGCAGTAGATTTATGCAAAAACATTATAAAAAAAATAAAACAAAGTTACCAAAACAGGTTTAAACGTACCCGTGTCTTCACTGCACGCTCCCATCAGAAGATCAGGATTCTTAGGCGGCCGCAAAGGATCATTGGGCAGCCGCATGCGCAGTACAGATCTTCAGCCGGGAGACAAGGAGAAACAAAAGGTAAGTCAATGCAGGAAGCCCAGCAGTGTGCACCCGCACAAACTCTGTGGGACACAGAAGACTTAGCAGTCAGTGCTGGATCAAAGACCGGCACCAGCGCCTAAGAAACCGAACTTTGAACATTAAACTGGACAGAATGAAGGCAGAAATAGGGCCACATGCCTTTACTGTACCTGTGGCAGAGCCAACCAGAGCCTTAAATGAACGCTGTCGAGGGTGGCTGCAGTTATGCATAAACAACAGAGCATAAACAACATGGAAAATAGTCTGGACTTAACGCACCAGGCTGTCATGGAGGGGGGTCAGGCTGAGGAGGGGGGGTTGGAGCAGCGGGATCCAGAGGTGGGTAGCTGGGTTACTGTTAGAAGGCGGGGGAGGGGGAAGAGTGCTAGAGAGGTCAGCCCTGATCTGATTCACCCCAATAAATTTGCCAAGTTGCAGGATGTTGGGGACATCAGTTCAGGACTGTAGCATTCCATTTTAGGAGCATAAAATAGCTCAATGCATGCATACATGGCAAAGAAAGACACATTATAGACCAAAGGACACACCCCTCCACCCAACCAACTAATCGATAATGAGAATAGTTGCCAACTACTCTCATTATCGATTAGTTGGTTGGATCCCCTAGCTCTCTCCTCCATGCTGGGAGGAGGGCACAGCAAGCAGTGGGCGGGTGCAATAAGGCTGAAAACTACAGGAAAGAAGAAGATGATCGGATTAAGAGACCTCATTTAAGGTAAGTGCTTTAATTCGGATGAGGGGAAAAAACCAATGTGCCTACAGACCCCATTCACACGTAGCGACATATCTTTTGCAGCGGATCCGCACGGCCGGGATAGCGCGACTTTCGGGGCGACGTTCCAGCGACGGTAGCGCGACCTTCTCCGTCGGGCTCCATAGAAAAAGGGCAAAATCGCGCACAATCCGCCAAAAAAAGGGTCCGGTAGAAGCGACTTGCGACCACGACGAGCGACGAGCGACATGGAGTTACGACAGCTCCATTGAATAGCATTGGCCGGCGACTTCTCGCGATATCGCGCGGCATCGCGGCGGAAATCGCGCGATAATTCGCTACATGTGAACGGGGCCTTAATGTCACTTTAAATAACACTTTTTTTTAATAGAGGTCTATAAATCAGACCTTTAGCTGCCTGCAATGTACACATGCAGCAGTTTTGTATTTTTCTCTCCATTGCAGAGTCTCTTCAAACAAAGCTTCTGAAACAGAAGAAATGCAGTGAGCTGAGGTCATATTTATACGATATAAAAGATCATTTAGTCCTCTTCTACTGAATTAAAGAGATCTGTTTTTGAAACAATCAAAGATGACAGCATAATGCAAAAGGACGGAATTATTGAAAGCAGTTCTTAGATGACAGCTTCAGAGAGAAGTTTGCTCTAATTTGTCAATGCTTTACACTGATTTATCTAGTGTTTTCAGCACAGCTCCCACGAAGCGTCAATCCACTGAACTTCTATTCTCTGTCACCGTGGCTGTGTCTTTTATTTCACACCTACATGTACTCAGTTACATTTATATAGCCCAGTAATTCCAGAAAGAGGTGCCATGCTGCTTCATTATTCTGCAGGTGTAAAGAGTAATTTGGGAAGAAGAAACAGCAAAGAATTATATAAATTCCTATTACTTTCTATTACCAGGAGCCTCTAAAGATCACCGGTCTTCATATAACTCCTGAGCTCAGGAGAAGAGCATAATAGGCTATTTCTGGGCAATATAAAGAACTATAAAAAAACTTGCCAAGTATTTTCAACTCCTCAGCCTCAAACATCACAAGGCTAGACTATATAATATATATATGTATATATATTGTGTCATTGCGTGGGAATACCACGGTGTTAGGTGGCCTAAAAGTCACCCAGGATTCTCAGCCAGAGGGGCTGAGTGGCTCCAGGAAGCAATTGCTTGTACCAGGAAAGAGCTGGCTTCTTAGTCCTTTCCAGGTTTTCTGCATCATAGTTGGGATCCTGGAGCCAGGAGATTTCTTAGAGCTCTGGGTGGGATAAAATCTCCATTCCTGGGTCCATGCTTTAGTGGCAGCCAGCACCTGAATGTGCACCTGTGTGCATCCCTCATGAGGAGGGTGCTGGAGTGTGTTGAGGGCTCCTGCTGGGAAGAGGTACAGGTTGTGTGCAGGAGTCAGGCGGACTCCACCCAGAAGCCAGAGTGAAGCCAGGAGGTTGAGTATGTGTTGGAGGCTGGAAGGCGTAGAGAGGCTGAGAGAGCCAGGCACCCAAGGTGTGTGGGTGTGAAATCAAAGGCTGCTGAGAGGTGCTCAAAGGGCACAGTGTATTCCCGAAGAGATCCTGTTGAGGAAAACAGTAAGGTCCTGGGACTGGGACACTGAACAGGATAATTTTAATTTACTTACAAATAGAGTTTTTCTACTTCCTGGTCCATTTTGGTACAAATGATCTAATGTGCCCAAGCATTGCATCTTGGGAAGGTTACATCAGCAGAGCATTGCCGGAAAATCCTCCCCCGAGATGATGTGCATGGTCACATGTCCTAGTCACATGTGCCAGAGTTCCAGGAAGAAAAGATCTAGTATCCTGATCTTAGTAAAAATGGCCGCTGTCAGAAGACTGGGGAAGAAAAGAATAACAAGGTATGCAAAGAATACAAAGCAGGCAATTATCTAGACGTATGTGTTTGTAGATTGTCATTACTAAACATTTCTAAAGATGCCTTTGTTGTTGTGGTAAAGATATGGGTAAAGATGCTCTTTAAAGAGACCCTGTCATTTGTACCCTGTCAATTGTACCTGAAGTTCCCTACAAGTGCTATTATACTTACCTCTCCAGAAACACACATGTCCTACTTCCCCGCCGTTTGTGCTGCAGTTTCTGTAAGACTCTTGGGAAATTTAAAATGATATTAAAGTCAAAAGGTTTTTAAGCTATTTCAAATGCTGATTAAATCACTTACAATGGATGCTGCTCCTTGATGTTTAAAAGTTTTAGCCTCCAGCAGAATCAGCTAGTCCTCTGAGCACTGGCCCATATATCCTGTTTAGGGTGGATTCTTTCCATTGCAGGGTCCTACAGAGCCACCCTGTGTGTGCTAGTAAGCTGCGTACCTCCACAAACACACAAGCAAAGCAAGGCCAGCCACTTCCTGCTCCCTATCCCCCCTCCCTCCCTCTTTTCTCCTCCATGCTAGTAGATGGACAGGTCCTAGAGATTGCTCTGTCCTTTGTGATCCTGTACTGGATCAGGGAAGTGGAGCTGCCAGAGCTGGAGTCAGTTGTTTAGAAACATGATGACTGTAATTGGTTGGGCTAAAATGTAAAGAAATACTTTGCTGGGTAATATATATTTGTCTGATCTCATTATTGAAAAAAAGATGGAGAGTTTAATACTACTTTAAACCTTTCAGGAGTGTTGGATACATGTGTCCTCTGCTATATGCTATGGTTCATTTCTCCATCCTCTGACCCCGAAATCACTACAGGACTCAGTGATGGCGGGGGCCATAAGAAGGAGCTACAGTGCGCATCAGGGGACACAGGAGCTCTGAGAAGTGTCATATGCTGAAAAGACTGATGGAGGCTGCAGTGCTGCAAGAGAGAGAACTTCAGGTATAACATTTTTTAGACTCTTAAAAAGTCTCTTTAATGATCAAACTCACCCAAAACATTTTTTTCCTTTGGCAGATAGAATGGAGAAAGACAGAAACTCAGGTTTTTACTGTTTTCTTCGGCCCTATTAGGGCACGAGGGCAAATATCGCCATTGATGCAGTGACACAGGGATAGGTGTGAAATCTCTCTAATCAGAATGGGGAAGTAATGCAAATACCTATTTTAGTATTGTGGGGGAGGCTTAGCCCTTTATGGGATTTTTATTAAGGTCTTCCTGTCCTGAAGATAGCTCTTTGACACATCACATGGACCAAAAGTGAAATTTCTAATTATGCAGTGCGATTATCCTCGCACTGCAAGAGTTAATTGCTCATTGCTGCCTAAATGCTAAAAAAAAAGTTATACTCACCTGAACCATGGAGTCATCTTGCTATTAGACCAATCCCTTGGGCCTCCCTCCTATCCAGCAGTCTAAGATCCCGTAAATCATCACGTTTTATACACTGTGTATAGACGTGAGGATGCTGAGGAACATTCCAATGCTGCAACATAGAGACTTCAGATCCCGGAAAAGCAGGGAGAAAGCTCAGTGATTTAGGTGAGTATAACTCTTTTTTTTAAGCGCCAAGACTAAAAACAAGACGTTAACCCTTGCAGTGTGGGGAATCGCCCCACTGCAATGGTTAAGAAAAGTTTTGCCTGGAGTTCTTGTTTAACATGAAAATTAGGTATGCACCGATACTATCGAATACACCGAATATCGTTATCTGTGCCGATACCGAGTATTTGGGCCAGTACTCGTACATGCCCAAAATGCTCCCAATGCCTATCCCGATACCGAAACTTCCAGTATCAGGAAGCTGGCTTCCCAACCAATCAGGAAGCCAGGCGGCGTGGATTGACTCGCTGCCCGGCTTCCTGACTGGTCAGGAAGCCAGCTCCATGCTCCCTCGTCACTAGGAAGCCAGCTTTCTGACCAGTCTGGAAGCCAGGCAGCGTGCATGACTCGCCGCCCAGCTTCCTGATTGATCGCGAAGTTGGCTCCATGCTCCCGGCAATGAGGAAGCCGGACGGTGAGTCATTACCCGTCCCCCGACTTCCTGATTGGCGGGGAAGCCAGCTCCATGCTCCCTGGTCACGAGGGAGCATGGAGCCAGCTTCCCGGGCCAATCAGGAAACCAGGCACCATGTAATGAATTGCTGCCCGGCTTCCTGATTGGTCAGGCAGCTGGCCATCCAGGAAGCCAGGCGGCGAGTCATTACTTCCCCCCCCCGATTTCCTCATTAGCCAGAAAGCTGGCTCAATGGCTAATCAGGAAGCCGGGCGGCGTGTTATGACTCATAATGAATGACTTCCTTAAATGGGACTTCCGGTTTCAGTATTCAATATCGGCTAGTACTGAAAAAAACAAATCAGTACTTGTACTCGATACCGAAAAATTGGTATAGGTGCATCCCTAATAAAAATGATATACAATTCTACAAAACACTTATTGATAATATAAAAAAGAAACAGATATCAACTTCTAAAAGATAACTCATAAGATAAAGGAACAGTGTTCTCTAGTTAGACCGTAGACTTGGTTTACCTTGATATTTTCCTAACTTGTGAAAGCAAGCACAGTCATTGACCTTAACCTAATTCTATGAAGACGGCGGATGGCACCAAAAAACACCATGTTAAGATTTTGTTAAGCGATGCATGAAACGTTTTCATTCCCATTCGTGCAGGTTAGCATGCTGAGAATTGGATCTAAAAATCAACATTATGTCAAGCTGCTCTTCAACACACTCATTTTATTTTGACAGCGATAAAATTGTTTAAAATGAAATTGGGCAAACCGACTACGAAAAGTGTATAACCATAGGTGAATGCAGATCCAGAGATACAGGCGGCTGAGGTTATATCGCTCAGCTTTTTCTGTAAAAACAAGCTTGCCCCTGACCTTTTCTGCCTCTTACACCTTCTATTAGCTGCCCTATAGCAGGGGTAGGTAAACTCCAGCCCTTCAGCTGTGGTGAAGCTACAAATCCCATCATGCATCTGCATCTTGGCAGCACAGTGGCATAGTGGTTAGCGCTTCTGCACTGCAGCACTGGGGGTCCCTGGTTCGAATCCCGGCCAGGTCACTATCTGCAAGGAGTTTGCATGTTCTACCTGTGCTTTGGTGGGTTTCCTCCTAGTACTCCGATTTCCTCCCACACTCCAAAGACATGCTGGTAGGTTAATTGGCTCCTGTCTAAATTGGCCCTCTATGTATGCATGTGAGATACGGACCTTAGATTGTAAGCTCCTTGAGGGCAGGGATTGATGTCTGTGGCTGTCAAGAGTCTTCCAATGCCTCATGGGATTTGTAGCTTCAGCTGCCTATGTCTCCGGATCTGCTGATCATTTTGAAACACGGTTTTCATTGAGGGCTACCCCTGCTTATGTATTATTTCATCACATTCTCAGTATGAATTGCACTGGTTTGTTACGGGATTGCTTTACAGCTGAATGCCAGCCATAAAAACTTTTATCAAAGTGCATTCCTCAGTACCACAGAGGATATAAATCCACTTTGTGTGCTCCAAATGCCATTGCCCTGCTTATCGGGAAGCCGGGTGGCAAGTCTTTACACGCCGCCCAGCTTCCCAGCTAATAAGGAAGCCAGGTGGCAAGTCATTACATGCCGCCTGGCTTCCTTTATGGAATTTCCGGCATCGGCGAGCACCGAAAAAAAATATCAGTACTTGCACTCGATACTGAAAAACTATATCAGTGCATCCCTAGTTTAGACTGTGACAAGTTACTTTGGGTTGCTACACCTTCCGTTTCCTCAGGGCGCTTGCACAGTTTCCTGAACCAGCAGATAACAATTAAAGATAAAACAGCAGACTACTTGTATTGACTGTGTATAGCAACAACCTACAAATCATAGGATGCATGCTGGAATTTGAAGTACCTACACTGCATTTGCAATACAAGAGTTTCCACTATCACAATTTAAAATGATCTTAGTGTAATGGAGTAGGAGGAAGCTGACTTCACTAAGAAGTTACTACCTACACACCCTGAAACCTAGTTACTTATTTTAACCAAAGTGCTGGGGGTGGTTCAATGTGGCTGCTATCGACTGCAAACTTGTGCTCCCTTTCTCGTAACTTTCTCCACTTCCTCCCCACCTTGTGAGAACTGCAATTATGTGTGACTCATGCTCCACATGAAGATAAAAACCCCAAGTCCTGAAGCAAGACTGAAAATGAAAGGTGGATTTTTTTGTTCAGCCTAAACCTACCGCAGCATTCAAACGTTCTGAAAAGAAACGATTAAAGGAGCGCAGAACACAATGACACACATTAGACTCAATTCACAAAGCTTTAGGGCTAGTTCACACCAGATCCACTCAGTTTGGCAGCTGCAGCCAAAATACATCACAATGCTTTCCTCTGGGATTTCTGATGCTTTATTTATACCAGTGCAGTCCGTTCTGATGCAGTCAGAAAAAATACTGGTTGCCTTATTTTAGCTGCATCGGATTGCACTGGAACGCATCAAAAACGCATGCAAACGCACTGGAACGCACCTGAAATCCCATTTTAAGGACCCCCCCCAAAACACATCAATTGCAGTAAAATCTCAGCAAAATGCATTGCATTGCAACTGCACAGATGCACACAGTTCTGGTGTGAACTAGCCCTTAAACACAAGGATGAGGATCTTTATTTTAGCCATGTAACTGTATTGTTAAATATCATTGGACTCATCTTAAAGAATAACTCACTTTTTTTAAATAAAATGCTAAATATGTACTAATTAGGGCTTGTTTAAAGTAAAACTTCCGGGAGAGTAAAATTTACCCTTCCCAATAGTCTGAGCCGGCGTGCAACACTGCAGCTGTAGCTCAAGAACCGAGCAATCACAAAGCGCTGATCATTCAGCTCACAGCTTCTCCCTGCAGAGAGTGGTGACGGTCGGTCACTGCTCCCCACAGGGATTCCCCCTCCCCTTTCTTTGTTACTCCATCACTCATTGGATGGACAGGCAGGGGAGGGGGCTCTAGAAGAGCAGAGTCAGCTGTGAATCTAGCAGTGGAGTGGATATTTTCGGAATCCTTCCTGGCTTCAGCGTAGCTCTGCATTGAGTTTGGGTCACTGGCAGACATTAGTAAATGTCCGCCTGTGACCCAAAAGAGAACTAAAGCCAAAAACAAGGTCTGGCCATAGTTCTCATTTAAGCAATAGGCCGGCTGCTTCTTACAGGTGCCACCCACTGAGAAGATATACTAAAGTTGCCCATACACCTTACGAATATCGGCCGATTTTCGCATGGGATCGCGTTTTCGTCCGATAGTCGTACGGTTGATGGGCAGTGTACAACCGCAAATACTGTACAATCGATCGACTTTTGACCAGCCAGCAGGTTAGAAAACTTTGGTCGATCGTACGATTTTCGCAAGGTTGGTGGCGTTTCTGTACGTCAAAATTCGTATGATTTACACTGCACATGCGCAGACGAAAATACGTGCGGTCGATTACCGCTGTTCATCCAGGTGCTTTCTTCTAATTACCGCTGATCCAACCTTGTGATAATCGGGGCAGGATGGGGCCGCTTTAGAGACTGAATTAAATGGTGGCTCTAAAATATTTATCCTTACAGCTCACAACAGGTTTTACACTTTGCACATAGTGATAACTTTCAGACTTCTAATTTCATACTCTTATATTTTCCCACACTGGCTGGGCTTGCATTCCATTGCACAGAAAGACATGAGACTGCTAAGTGATCATGGCCATTACAGCCCCCGTACAAGTCAACAACCTCCATACAATGCTTTCTCTGTACAGACCCCTTAAAAAGAACCTGTCTACATTTAAAGGCTAAGTTTACCTTTTATACCTGGGGTAGGCAAACTCTGGCCCTACAGCTGTGGAGAAACTACAAATCCTACCATACATCTGCCTTTGGGAGTCATGACTGTGGCTTGCAACACCTAATGGGATTTGTCGTTGCACCATAGTTGGAGGGCTGGAGTTTGTCTATTCTCATTTAATACCATGTTTCTTGTTACAGGGTGTAACATGAAACATTTTACCGTATATACTCGAGTATAAACCGAGTTTTTCAGCCCATTTTTTGTGCTGAAAAATGATGAATCATGGGGTTTTCACTTGAATCATGGGGTTCATCTCCCTGGAGGCTGCTGTTTTAAAAAAAAATCTGGAATGGCTGTGCCTGGTTGTGCCCACATAGCCGCGTAATCCATTCGCAGATCCTTTGACAGTTTCTGTCAATGGAGAATTATTATTATTATACAGGATTTATATAGTGCCAGCAGTTTGCGCAGCGCTTTACAATATAGGGAACATGTTCCAATTGCAATACAATTCAAGACAAGATGGTACGGAGGGACTTGCAATTCTCAATGGAATACAAATGCGGTGACATAGCTGCACTTGTAGTCCATTAACACTTCTGCTCGTCCTTCTTACTGAATGTCCATACTGGAGTATGGACAAGGACAGGAAGGAGAGTCTGCAGAAGCAAGAGCATTGCACCCACAATCCACTGATTCATAATTGCATATGTTTTTCTTTTATGAAGTGTGCATTTTTTTAAAGGTGGAATTTACCTTTTAATATTGCTTTTGGCAAGATCCCTTATAACAGATCAGTAGAATAAAAACATAACACAAGGAAAGGGATGGGTAACAGGAAAGATTGTGGTGTGAAAGACATAAACTAAGCCATATACCCACTAGAACCCGCAGGTTGAGCACCAGTTATAGAACTGCTCTTTACCTGGCGCTCTTCTAGTTGCAATGTTATTTCAGACACCACACTAACACCCTGCTGGTGGGAACAGGGACAAAGCGTTAAATAACCTTCGGAACGTTTTCCGAACTTAAAAAAAAGAAAAAAAAAACATACAAATTGCTCTGTCAAGACTGGAGTCTGGGCTGTAGCATTATCGGTGTATATTTAGCAAAGACAAACATTTTTGTGTGCCTCATCCACAAGTAGACGCAACAAACTTCAGGATCCGATCATTTGATTTGATTACACAACTAATTATATTTATATGACATCTTTTCAAAACATGTCCGCATATAAATACTGAAAATTGAAAGAGCAAAGTTTAGACAGAGTGCCCAATTACCCACAACGAAAACATTATGACTGACAAAAAACTTGTCTGGATTCCCACCAGATTTAGCAGCTGTGCAAGAAGTAGGAGTCTGATCGTCCAAGCTTAATATAGCAAATAGAAAATATATTTAGCTTCTTTTGCAGTAATTAAACATTTATGCTTTAGTTTGCAACTGAATGTGGTGATCTTCCCTGAGCGAACGCTACCTTTTACATGATCTGCATCAACACAGCTGTAAATTATGTTCTGTTCAATGCTGCGTTGAAGCAAGCAGGGAGGTCTTAAAGGAAACTTGTACTGTGTCCGTTTAGAGAAAAGTAACAGGATTCCTGGATAGCTGCCCCCCTCTTCCCGTTCTGCTAATAATTGCTTTCCCCATGCTTCCTGGGACCCTGTTTGCCCACAAGAGCCCTATGAAATAACCATTTTTTGGTATTAGTTAATAATATGGCTTGCTTTCTTTCCAAACATGTCGTTTCCCTGGGTGCACGAGGGCCATTTTCCAAGCCCGAGATATGTCACGTGGAGGGGCCGCTCACAACCCTGTGCAAGTATTGACCCAGAGCTGACCAGGATTTTGCACAGCATTTTGGAGGGGAGGGGATTCCAGCAGGTGGACGAGTCAGCAAGTAACTGGAAGGTACTGTAAATATTAGCAATGGAGGGGGTCAAGATATGTTGGACAGCCCTTAATAAGGAGAACTATGAGGTGAGTGATTTACACTCATTCTCATAGTTAGAGCCGACATGTGACATTGAAACTGTCACACGTCGGCTCTATAGATCGGGAAGTGAGTGAACACATACCATCGCTCGCTGATTTCCTGATCATCTCATCAGTGGTCAATGAACACTGGTAAACGAGGGCTTGTTTGAAAGTGATTTTTTTGCTTGTTCAGAATACATAAATACTTTAATGTGCAAAGTTTAAGCACAGTTTCGCTATAAAGCTGAAATGAATTCTACTTATATTTTTACTTCCCTGATTCCTCCTTCCCCCTTATTATCATGTTTTCCCCATGCTTTATTTTTTTAAATAAAACCTTCCCATTGGGGACATAGCTCGGTGGACCATGTGATGGGAGCTCACGCCGTCTCTACTGCCGCACATCCATCTCTACTGCCGCTTTGTGGACAATTTGATGGGATGCTGACTGTTTCTACTGCCGCACATCCATTTAAACTGGTGTGCTCTTTCACCTAATTTGGAGCGTGTAAGTACTGGTACAAGCTGCCCCTCTCTGTTATCAGTAAATCTGCCTAAAATGATTTGGGCCCCACAACTTCTATATATTCTGCAAAATTTCCCTTTATGGATCTCTCATAAAATGGTATAGACTGCTAGATGCTTAATTCAAAGACTTACTTTGGAAAAAGGCAACAGGCCACAATTAAATCTTTCTATTCTCCAATTACACAACGATGCTGAGGACCTGGACCTATGTTTTCGACATAGTTGAGTCGCTTAGCCTTGTTTAAACATCGAAGGTATGGCTTTTTGGTCGCAAGGCCGCAGAAAAATGGCAGCAGGTGCTCTAGACTGATAACATATAGAAAAAGAGGATATTGTACCCAGAGTACCACACCCGGGATAAGTCAGAGTATATTTCACTCTTTCATGATGACTCTCAAAACAAACGACCCCCAGCTGCTGGCACAAGACGTAATCAGAAAAAAGTGTTTTTACCACAGAAGGTTAAAACGAAGTGCAGCTGGTAAACAGGGTCGGAGAGTCTAAATGAAGTACAAAACAGTAGTTTATGGATTAAAACAATTGTCTAGTAGTTGCACCATTAGAACCGACAAACCCAACACAATTAAAAAATTGTTATTGCAATAACCCATTCACTCATAAATGCACACAAACATTCTATGGGCGAGCTGATCAGAGTAATATATGATTCCGGGTGGTCCTCAAGTAGTTTGAGGAAACAGCGCTTGGACTGTATATTTGTAGAAACGACTTTTACAAATATAGTCCAAGCGCTGTACCTCTACTACTGTAAGGTCGCACGACTTTAAACTTACGGACATGTTTGAAAACCCGCCGAGCATCGTACGATGTTCGGCGGGTTTGTGGCATGTCCGTACGATAACAGCCGCACGGGCCGGTGTGCGCAAGCGCACACTGCCCGTTCGGCATTGCGGTCATCGGAAGCCCGCCCCTCAGGGGGCGTGGCTTGCGATCATCGCAAGTACGATCTGCCTATGCAACATAGGCAGATCGTACGTTTTTTTAAGTACCTTACAACCATCGCAAGACAAAAGTCTTGCGATGGTTGTAAGGTGTGTGCCCAGCCTTAGGCAGCTCAGAGGGCCAAATACTCACACTATTATGATGGAATACAATCTCAATACACATTAGTAAACTAATTGCGAGATTGTAGTCCATCACGGGAGCGAGCTTGGTGCGGTGGCTACTTTACAACACACACACACTGACTATGGGGAACAAAAGTAGCCACTCTCTCCAGAAGGAAGGACAGTGTCAGCACGAGAGATGATTTGAGGACCTACAGCCAAGGGATACATAAATGAGATACATTTTTGTTACCGATTAAGGTAGTTGATTGTATGTTTAGGTTTTAACTTCTGAGTTTAGTGCCACTTTAAAATATGCAACACTAAATCTTTATAAGCCCCTGACAGATAGAGCAAACTAAAAGATAATTTAGTTTGTCAGCATCTAACTAAGTAATCTACCTAAGTAAGAGGAACAACCCTTTATTTCAACAAGTAGAGACCTGTGTCATAACCAACAAGACCCTCATCTCCAGTTTAGAATTCAATACCTATGGGCTTTCCCAATAACAATAAATGGTTTTGTGCTTAGTCAAGAAATTCAACTGAAATGCAAACAACCCTTGTAAAGGTCAATAAAGAGGGTCAGACCACAAGGCAAGATTAGTGGCATATGATAGTGATGGTTCTGTTTGTGCATGATAGAACATGATGCGTATTAATAAAAACTTAACACAAGTGGATACAAGGAATTTACAATTCACAATAAAAGTTCTATAAGACTTTAAATAAGCAATAAAAAAATTATTAAACAGAACAGTAGAGGAAAACAACAATGACAAGATATAAGGAGAATTAAATACAATTAAAAATGTGGTGATGGAGGGAAAGGGGTGCCAATGAGCTTGGTTCAAGGCTCTAAATTTACTAATAAGACTTAGAACTGGGGCCTGAATCTACTGAAACTAGTCATGGTCATCTGGATAAACATGAAAATGTTTTTTGTTTTTTTTTAACATCCACCCTTATGAAGGCTAAGTAATAAGTGTGGGTGGATGGATAACAAATAAATAGTCAAAGCTACATATTGTATAAAATATTCTAGTAGTATAAACCTTGTGACACAACAGAATAATGTACTGGAAAATGTGATGATGTAAGTTTCCACAAATACCAAGACTTTGTTTCACATGAAAACATTAATTAAATGAGGGAACAGAGCAATAAGACAAGACATGCTGGAATCAAAATTATAGAATATTCTCCAGCAAAATACCAATATATGTGTCTAGCTGTCTGCAGTAGGTAGTATGTTGTATTGAGGTACAAGAAGGAACAATCTATAAAGTAAAAAATAATTAAATCTAGTGCCTTGTTCACACTAGATGCAGTGTGTCCCAGCCCGATTCTTGCCAAAATGCACTGCCTCGCATTGCGGCCGGCTCACTTTTTGTGGGGCAGGAGGAGGCGTGGTGGTCCATTGAAGTGAATGGCACCGTACTGTAGTGCTTGCATCATTTTGTTGGGACTGGACCACAGGCATAATGTGCCTTGCGATGCCGTGCGGCCGATTGCATTGCGGCCAGAGGGCGTGGCTACGGTGCCATTCACCTCTATGGACAGCCACACCCCCTCCTGCCCCACAAAAAAGTGAGCCGGCTGCAATGTGAGGCAGTGCGTTCTGGCCAGAATTGGGCCGGAACACACTGCATCTGGTTTGAACGAGGCCTGAAGATTGATCTGCTTATAGTTTGCCTTCCTTGGTTTTTCCTCTCTCCCCTCATCAACATGCTAATTATTTCTTTAGTTCAAACCTTTTGATTTTCATCACATACGTTATGTTAGACCCAGTGACAGCATTACTGAGTCTCTGTATTTCCCTATGCAATGCATGCAGATCATGACTCTTAGGAGGGGCTGGCAGGGAGCTGTATGCACCGATCAGCCACAATATTATGTCCACCAGCCTAATATTGAGCAGGTTCCACTTTTGCCACCAAAACAGCCCTGACCCATCGAGGCGTGGACTCAACTACACCTTTGAAGGTATTCTGTGGTATCTGGCACCAACCACTTTTGGTAGGTCCTGACCAGTGCAGAACAGGAACATTCCACATGAGCTGTAGTTTTGTAGTTGCTCTGAAACAGTCGTCTAGCTATCACAATTTGGTCTTTGTCAAAATTGCTAAAATCCTTATGCTTGCCCATTTTTTCTGCTTCCAACACATCGACAGGGACAAAATGTTCACTTGCTACCCATTATATCCCACCCACTTCCAGGTGCCATTGTAAGGAGATATTCAAAGTTAAATCACTTCAACTCTTGTTAATGTTATGGCTGATCGGTGTATAATGGCTGATCGGTGTATAATGGCTGATCGGTGTATAGCTTCCTGGAAGCATCACAGTACCACAGTAGTCCTGATACAAACAGTGGGCTGGCTATTGGGAGGGGTTAGGCATATATAAAAATGCCTTGATGGGCAGATGTCAGTATAGAGGAGTGGGTATTCCTAGCGGATTGCATGTGCATGCATACTGCCCTAGGTAACACTCACACATTTCTGAGCCATATTGAATTCCAATAAAAGAAAGGGACCATTGGGCTCAGAAGAAAAGGTCTAGAGATTATGCTGGACGTCCTCTAGTGAAGGTCATGCTGGAGTTCAGCTTTAAGCTCTTTTGTCTTACACAAGGAGGCTTTTTCAGGCATATACAGCCCAGGTCAGTTAAAATAAATTGTAGTTAAATATAGCACTCAAAAGAATAGATTTGTATGCGCAAAGCATGTCTCACATTTTAACACTCTCCTGCTGAACAATTAACATCTGCAGGAATTCTTGCCCCAAATCTATGTTATTTCCTGTCTGTAAATTGCAGCTTTTCACAGAAATAAATAAACCCCGGAGCCCCACTGTTCTTATCTGACTACATTTTTATACCATAGAACAATGAGAAAAAACTCAAACCCACCGAGTACAACTGTGTTTTACATTTAATAAGAACACGTACACCCTGCTAACAAACCATATACACTGTAGGAGGAACAGATAACCATCTGCGAGTGGCATTTCCAGGAACTGCCTACCATCTCTTATTCTACAGAAATATAGGAAACAAAAGCATGCAGTGCAATGATCTGATGAAAAGATTACAGTGAAAGATCAATGTGATCCAACATCAGAGCAAAACACTGCAACATAAATGAGTTCTTCATTACATTAGATTTCACTCTCCATATTTCTCCATATAACCTCTGTAAGGGTCTAGTCACATTTGAGCATAGCATTAACCTCACGATTCCGTGTGATTAACACATGCTATCGCACAATGCACCTAGCGTGCATTGCTGTCCGCTAGGTACGCTGTGTTGCCTTTCATTTGAATGGCATCATCAATGTACCTCCCAGCAGCAGTATCATGCATTGCAGTGGAAAAAAAGTGCACGTAATTGTACGTAATGTTATGCTCAGATGTGAACGGTCCTTCAGCAATCTTTCCTCAGAGTGAAAAATCACACTCTAAGTCACAGCATTAAAGGTGTCACTTTATGGTAGCCACCATATCCTTTTATAATTGGGTATGATACTAAAGCTCTTTGTAAAAAGGAGGAAAGAAAAACAGGCTGTAATTAACCAGTTGACATCCGCGGTGTTAAACCCCCTTCCCATATATGATATTTTTTTTAATGCTCCAGGAGTCTATTTTTTGTATGTCAATATATTCTATGTTACTTTTGATACCACCCAAGACCTCGTTCACACCAGATGCAGTGCATTCTGGCCTTATTCTGGCCAGAACGCACTGCATCACATTGCACCCTCCTGCCCTACAACATAGTGAGCCACCCGCAATGCGATGCAGTGCGTTCTGGCCAGAATCGGGCCTGGAATGCACTGCATCTGGTGCGACTGAGCCCTTAAAGGATATCAGTAGTTTCACACAAAACAAACAACTTGGTTATAGGTCTGTGTCGACAGGCTTTTTATTCGCTTTAAGAGGGCCTTGCATTCCCATACTTTTCTTTAAGAATGCAAAACCTCATTAACCCTTTCGCTGCCAAGGACGTATAGCATACGGACCTACAAAATTGCTTCCAGCTGGCCAGCTCAGTATGCCATACGGACCTGGCATTTACAGTTCTACAATAAGCTGATGGTCGCTTTAGCGACCATCAGCTTATAGTGGAACTGTTCAGCAGACTGTCCCCTTTAAATTAATAGCTGTCATCAGCGGCTCACAAGACGAAAGGGTTAAAGCAGGTCAAATGAGGGTCAGTTGGAGGCCAACTGCATGTCCAATGCACCTAAACAAATTCTGAATGATCTCAAAATCGTTTCAAGCTGATGCCATAAACAAAAACCCTACAACAGGCAGCCATTATGTTGCCAAAGCATACATAGTGCATACAATATATGGGAATCAATTTAAAGCAGAAAGCTTTATTTTAACTATCCAGTCTCTATGTGGCCAACACAGTTTTCTGGAGCTTCTTAACCACTTGAGTTATATCCTGTAGTAGGGATGTACGGATACCGATATCAGTATCTGTGCCAATACTGGGCATATTTGTATAACTACTTGCACTTGTGAAAATGCCTTGATACCAAAAACCGATATGGGTGCTTTAAATACTGTATTCAAATTGAAGTCGCTGCCTTAGGTCCTGCGCTTGCTGGGGACCACATAGCAGCCTTCTTGGGTGCCGTGCGTCACCAGTTTACAGAGCTTCCGCTGGCCTGCACATCTCCCCCTCCTGAGACCCTCAACACTCCTCCTGAGACACTCTGCACCCCTCCTGAGACCCTCTGCACCCCCTGCACCCCTCCTGAGACCCTCTGCACATCTCCACCTCCTGAGACCCCAACACTCCTCCGCAGACCCTCCACACCCCTCATAAGACCCCTACACCCTTCCTAAGACCCTCTGCAGGCCTCCTGGGAACCTCCGCACCCCTCCTGAGACCTTCTGCATCCCCCCCTGAGACCATCCACTCGAGACATCAGGCTGGTACCCTGGAGCAGAGAGGCAGCACAGAATATGTAGCAAAATACTATACTTTTATTCTACATGGTTGTATAACATATTGCTGGGATTTGTAGTCCTCCATAGCTAATGGTATTATTCTGCATTGCTGTATAACGTATTGCTGGGATTAGTAGTCCTCTATAGCTGATGGTATTATTCTGCATTGCTGTATAACATATTGCTGGGATTTGTAGTCCTCCATAGCTAATGGTATTATTCTGCATTGCTGTATAACGTATTGCTGGGATTAGTAGTCCTCTATAGCTTATGGTATTATAATATCTTTAAAGGAGAACTATGGGGTCAGTGTTTTCCCCCATAGTTCTCCTTAGGGTAACGGGAGGACACAAACTAGCGTCCTCCCGTTACCCTAAGCTCAGTATACCGTGAGACGCTGCAGCCAGAGTGGATCCCGACGTAGATGACGGGATCCGCCCAGCTGCGTGAGTGACAGCTGGCTCTGCCTATCTAGAGGCAGAGCCAGCTGTACCCGCCCCCTCCCCCGTCCGTTCCGCCAGTCAGCGCTGGCAGATCGGAGCGGGGAGAGGGGAATCCAGCACTCCCCCTGTCACGGCAGAGAGCCGTGACAGGATCGAGAGGTGAGCGAACCTGGTATGTGTTCGCTCACCTCACGATCTACTGAGCCGACCTGTGACAGTCTCATTGTCACAGGTCGGCTAGAAATATGAGGTGAGTGGAAATCACTCATCTCATAGTTCTCCTTTAATTGAGCCTAATAATTGCACTGAAGTGGTGCTAAAAAAGCTATAACTTAAGGTGTCCGTACACTAGAAGATTTTCGTTCGAAAGTTTTCATTTCTGCCATGACGCCTTGTTCGATGGTACCTAGAATTCCCCCATCAAGCATAGTCAAATATCGATTTTGGAAATCATTCGGAATCCATACTAACCAACCAATTTTTGAAAATATTCGTTTGACCTATACAGAGAAAGTATTAGTTTTACCTAGGTTGCTTACCTTTTGCACCATGTGCTGTGTTATTGGGGAGATTTTTGAAGAACGAAAACTCGACTCATTTATCAAATTTCGTTCGGTCAGAGAAAAGTGTTCCAACCTGACATTACAAAAAAATGTAGTTCACATTAGCAAAAAGGAGAATCGGTGCTGTACCATCAACTGTTCGATCCTCATTCGAAAGATTGTTCTTGTAGGATTTCCGAATGAAAATCTAACAATGTATGGCCACCTTTAGCCATATTCACCAATAAGGATCAGGGTTATGCTTTAAGGCTTCTACATCCCGTCTTAGCCTGCACTCTGTATACACATACGGACAGAATTTCACAGCAGAAGAAGAAAAATTCCAGCAAATGATTTACTGCAGGAAGAGCTCCGTCCAACCCACCGCAGAGCACCAGTGGAATTCTGCTATCACATGAAAAAAAGAAAGCGCATGTATCAAATATTTGATGACCTAAACTAGTTACGGAATTGTCCAGTAGATAAGCATTTCTCAAATAAATTCAACAAAACATCCAGTTATGCAGTTTGTACAGAGGTGGAGATTGGCATGAACAGGCAGGACTGTGAAAAAGAATTTTCCCCTCGAGTGATCTAGATAACCTCGTAAATCAAAAGGTAACAGAAAATGAGAAACATAAACACTGTAACATTAGTAACATTAGTGCTTTGGTTCTCAAGTCTTTTCTGCGCAGGCCAACAAACACATCCGTACGAGCTTCAGGCAAACATGGACATTTTGTATTTAAAATAACTTAGAGGCAAGGCCTACCTCCTGAATATGTTTAACCCTTGCATGACCCGTGGTCACTGATGTGTAGATGTCTAGACCAAATTTAGCACCATCAGTGTGCATCAGGTAAATGGACATTATACCAACAACTAATTTTCCCAGCTATATTTAAAAAAAGCTTTTCATTTGGTACAATGTTTTAATAAATACCCAGCTCAGAATTAGCTGGCATGGCGATCACATGACTGTGAATCACACTGATTGTTTCATGATCATTAGTAGAAGCTGAGAGCTGACAGGGATAGTGTCCTCTCACAATTTGGAGCTTGCAAAGCTGCACGCTCCCAGCTGTAAACTGAAACACAGATTTACTTTTTTTTTTTGTAGCAGAGGGCATTGTGCTGAGGAATGTTAATCTACTGATTGTGGATGAGAACTAATTCAAGTGGAATCAGACCCACCAACTTAATGGTCTCCAAAAGCAGTTACTTTGAAGCCATGCCAACTGTTAAAGGTTGCCAGTGTGCTGATTTCAGCTCTTAACCGAACTTTCAAGCCCTCAAATGGCTGCTGTCATAGTTGATCGCATGTGCAGCACCGTGCCAACTGCAATCCAAATATAGGTTAGATGGCACCTTCCTTGGCTGTCGAAGTTCTGCTATAAAAGAAACCTGCATGCTTTTAAAAATTCTACTCCTAATATACACTCACTGCTCACTTTATTAG
Organism: Nanorana parkeri; assembly: GCF_000935625.1. Taxonomy (NCBI): domain Eukaryota; kingdom Metazoa; phylum Chordata; class Amphibia; order Anura; family Dicroglossidae; genus Nanorana; species Nanorana parkeri. The sequence goes on from NW_017306272.1 coordinate 1,500,117, forward strand.
ATACACCTTGCTAGTACTGGGTTGGACCCCTTTTGTCTTTAGAACTGCTTTAATTCTTCGTGGCATTGATTCAACAAGGCGATGGAAACATTTTGGTCCATACTGACACAATAGCATCACACAGTTGCTGCAGATTTGTCGGCTGCACATCCATGTTGCAAAGCTCCACCAGACTGAACCGTTGATACAAGGCAGGATGGATCCATGCGTTCATGTTGTTTACATCAAATTCTGACCCCCACCATCCGAATGTCGCAAGGACCAGGCAACGTTTTTCCATTCTTGTTTTACAATTTTGGGGAGCCCTTGCAACCTGTAGCCTCAGTTTCTTGTTCTTAGCTGACAGAAGTGGCTCTCGGTGTGGTCGTCTGTGGCTGTAGCCCACCTGCTTCAAGGATCAATGCGTTGTGTGTTCAGAGATGGTATTCTGCATACCTCGGATGTAACGAGTGGTTGAGTTACTGTTGCCTTTCTATCAGCTTGAACCAGTCTGGCCATTCTCCTCTGACCTCTGGCATCAACAAGGTATTCTTGCCCAGAGAGCTACCGCTCACTGGATATTTTCTCTCTTTCAGACCATTCTCTGTAAACCCGAGAGATGGTTGTGTATGAAAATCCCAGTAGATCAGCAATTGCTGAAATATTTCAGCCAGCCCACCTGGCACCAACAACCATGCCATGTTCAAAGGCACTTAAAGCACCTTTCTTCCCCATTCTGATACTTGGTTTGAATATCAGCAGGCCATCTTTACCATGTCTACATGCCTAAATGTATTGAGTTACTGCCTTGTGATTGGCTGATTAGATATTTGTGTTACCAAGCAGTTGCAGAGGTGTACCTAATAAAGTGACCACTGAGTGTACATACTGGTTTTGAATCTGTGCTTCAAAGTATTAAAGTCACTGGATCAGCCTGACACAAGACAGGCAAAAAGCATTGTATTCTTTCAGTGCAGATTTGTGTCTGAGACACTCTGACTCTGGCCATACACCTTACAATTATCTGCAGATTTTCTGTGGTCAGATGGAAAAGGTGCAACAGATTCCTCCATTTACACTTAACTGTGTGGTTGGAGTAATCTCGACCTGGGCCAAGCTTCCGTAATCTTGCTAGTCGGCCCCGCTGGCTCTCAAAACACCTGAACAATGCCTGCATCCAATCAGATTGTTCAGGTATTTTGACAGCCGACGAGCCGTGGGGCCGACCAGCAAGATACTGAAGCTTGGCCCAGTGGGAGATTCCTCCATCCCCACAGCTTAGCATAGATGGAGGAATCTGTTGCACTTGTTCCATCTGACCACAGAAAATCTGCAGATAATTGTAAGGTGTATGGGCACCTTTAAGATAATCTTTTTATACCCAATCGTGTTACAGACCTGTTGCCAATTAACCAAATTAGTTACAAAATGTTCTGCTAGCTCTTCCTTGTTAAGGTGGCCATACACTTTACAACCATTAGTCTTGCGATGGTTGTAAAGTAATTTAAAAAAACGTACGATCTGCCCATCTCGGACAGGCAGATCGTACTTGCGATGCCCGCAATGCTGAACGGCATTTGTCTCCCGAGCATCATTCAAACCAGCCGAAAATCGTAAGATTTTCGGCTGGTTTTCTAGAATGCTCCTTAGACAAAAGACGTGCAACCGTTTCTACTGTACTTCATTCACACTGCACGATTCTCGTACGATCGCGGGATTTCCCGCGATTCTCGTACGAGAATCGTGCAGTGCACGGGCACCTTAAGTACCACTTACTTTGCCAGCTTTGTGTTGCTCTGTCACAACTTTTTGGGGATGTGTTGCTGCCATCAACTTCAATATTACATTTTTTCTTAAAATGATACATTTTCGCAGTTTAAACATTGGATACGTTTTCTTTTTTATTGTGAATAAAATATGCTTTTACGAGATTTGCAAATCATTGCATCCTGTTTTTTACACATATAAGATACATTTTTGTTAATAGTTAAGGCACCTGAATGTTTAACTCCTGACTTTAGTGTCACTTTAAGTATTACCTGGTGCCAAGCTCTCTGAGCCAACAGCAGCACCACCACACACATTATGACCTTATAAGATACCCTGTTTCCCCGAAAATAAGACCTACCCCGAAAATAAGACCTAGTACTATTTTTGGGAATTGCTAAAATATAAGACCTACCCCAAAAATAAGACCTAGTTGTGACGATTCCCAGGGCCGGTGGTGGCATAAGAGGGGACTTGAAGAGCCGCAGGAGAGAATCAGCGGTACCAACGAAGCCAGCGCTAGAGGAAGCGAGGCGGCACCGGAGGGAGCAGAGCCGACAACACAACAAAAGTCATGTGACTTTTGCAGAAAGAGAATAGCTAACTTAGATTTAAGTAAAATTATGGAATTTCTGATCTTAGTATATTTACACTGTATTAAGCATAATGTACACTATATGCTAACTTGAGTCTTTCACCACTTGAAGCAATGGTATTAGTTAAAGTGAATCTCTCATAAGAAAACTACAAAGGCTGCCAGTCCTGGCCTCCTTCTGAAAATACTAGTTGTGTGGCTGTGTCTGACTTCAGTACTTTTAATTCACAGACCCGACAAAAGCATGCTATAAAATTAGTTTTAGAAATGGGTCAGAATTCATTTTCTTGTTCTGTGTCAGTAACTCAAACAGAATTGAAGCCAAAGCATCAGCAAGACATCTAGGGAAGAATCTATCCCATGAGAAGAAGTGAGCATTGCCTGCCTCCATTATATTGTATGTCCATGACAATTTCCCCATTAAAGTGACACTAAACTCAGAAGTTAAATCTTAAAAATGCATTCAAGTGCCTTAACTATTAACAAAAATGTATCTTATGTGTATATCACTCGGCTGTAGATCCTCAAATCATCTCTGAATTGGTGCCGACACTGTCCTTCCTTTTGGAGGGAGGACGCTCTTGTTCCCCATGGTCCCTGTGTGTGTTGTAAAGTAGCCACCGCTCCAAGCTCACTCCTGTGATGGAATCTCAGATTAAGTATTACTAATTTGTATTACAATTGTAGTCCATCATGGTCATGAGAATGGAGCATAGCTACACCCCCACCATTGCTGTTATTTGAACAGCTAAGGTCCCAATCTGTGTACAAGTGATGCCTTGTTCAGTGATCACTGTAACAGCACGATGCGCTGATCATTTATTTTGTTACATTGTAAATATCTGAGGCTGTTCAATGCAAATCACACATATTTACTATCATCTGCTCTGTAACTTCAGCTACAAGAAACCAGTTTTTTTTACACCTGCATGCGTTACAGTTTTATACATTTTTCTTTTAAATTTCTGTAGTGTTAAAAAAAATTAAAAATTAAAAAATCCCTTTAGTTTATTTGGAAACTACAAGAAACATAACCACACAAATCAGCAGTGTCTAAGCCGTTAGCAAAGTCCCTTCAGGTATGCAATCATCCACTTACTGTCCTTGGCTGGATTGTGCATCAGTATTTTCAGGTCCATTGGCCCTTTAAGGTTTTAAAACCCGATACAATGCAATAGGTGCAATTAAATTAATAAAAACATTTTAGGAAAGTTTGTTCCAATTTAAAAAGTGATTGCCCTGCCAAGACCTCTAACCTGCAAGACATACAATCAGCCATTAGTTTGAAAAGAACTTTAAGTACAACCAAAGGTTCTTGTATGAAAGTCTGAACAAGTACCAAACCCAGGTACTATATGATATACAATCCTCTGTAAATAAACACAAAACCTTCCCTGACTAAGGCAAATCCTCCATCGCTTGTGTCTTCCATGCTCCCCCTCTCCGACCCTGCAGCCTACAGTGGGAGGGTTTCAGCAACAAAGGCAGAGTTGTCAATCCACAAAGCGGTGGGCAGGACTAGGTGCGGCCAGGCAGAGGCGGCTCTCTAATTAGGCAAGTTAGGCAGTCGCCTAAGGCCTCGCGCTCGCGGGGGCCTCGCGGCTGCCTAACTCACCTAGTCTGCAGTAGGACTGGTGCTGTGAGGGGACGGAAAACACACACCTTTGTCTGCGGGTTCAGATACAGGACTTCATTCTACACATCCTGCTGCTGGGACTCCGCTCAAAGCTCAGCCTGAGTCAGTGCAGCAGCTGCAGCGAGAGCAGAAGGGGGAGAGAGCCGGCACATGAGGTAGCGTGCGGCATCAGTGGACACATACGGTGGTGGGACAAAGGGGGCACAGTGGCAGAGGGAGAGCTGTGGGGTCAGTGGACTCAGAGGTGGTGGTGGGAGAGGAGAGAGATGGGCACAGTGGCAGAGTGAGAGCTGGGGGGTCAGTGGACACAGACGGTGGTGGGACAGAGGTGGGCACAGTGGCAGAGGGAGAGCTGAGGGGTCAGTGGACACAGACGGTGGTGGGACAGAGGTGGGCACAGTGGCAGAGGAAAAACTGTGGAGTCAGTGGACACAGACGGTGGTGGGACAGAGGTGGGCACAGTGGCAGAGGAAGAGCTGGGGAGTCAGTGGACACAGAGGCAGTGGTTGGAGATGAGAGAGGTGGGCACAGTGGAAGAGGAAGAGCCATAGGGGGGCCAGTGGACACAGAGGCAGTGGTGGGAGAGGAGAGAGTTGGGCACAGTGGCAGAGGAAAAGCCAGATGGGGGTCAGTGGACTCAGAGACAGTAGTGGGAGAGGACAGAGGTGGTCACAGTGGCAGAGGGAGAGCTGGGGGGGTCAGGGGCCACAGACGGGGGGGGGGAAGAGGGGGCAGGCAGCCAAGGAGAAAGCTGCGAGTACCAGGACACTGGGCACACAATGAGAATCGAGTACACTAACATCCCTGGAGCTGCTACAGTAGTGCTACTACTCCCTACAAGGGAGAACTCCCATCATCATCTGGGCATATTCTGGAGCTGGGGATGAGCTGGGGGTGCTGACCCATTGTGGCATGCTCACAGGATATAACCCACGGGGGGTGAATGGGTGAAATCTTCAGCAGAGCTCTACATACATATGTAGCGCTGCTATGCTCTGTAGCGATGTTCATATTTTTTGATATGGCTGCAGTGTTTTGTACCGTTGCTCTGTATGTTGATCGATAAATGGCACCATCTTATTGTGCATAGGCAGCATCCTGAGGGTGCCGGAAGTGGGTGGGAGGATTGGGAAACCAGTGTAGGCAAAAATCTTTGCACATGCCCTGCGCCCATCCACTGGACATCCGCCTCCCTCTATCACTGATTATCACAGTTCATTTTTAATTATTGCTTGCATTTTTTAAATTATGGGTGTAAGTGGGGCCTCGCGTTTTAGTTTCGCCTAAGGCCTCACAAAGTCTAGAGCCGCCTCTGCGGCCAGGTGCTGATTGACCAGATACAGGATTGTGAACTCAACAGTGACAGTGCTGATAGCCACATCTTAATGTTCTATTGTAGTGCATGCAGGGGCAGCCTACATAAGTGGGGCAACACTTCTGTGGATTTAGAAGCTGTCACACTATCACAGGAAGTTGCATTAGGTGGACTTAACTGGCAGGCTCAACAGGTATTTGTAGGACTCTGTAGGGAGACTAAAGCTGACGTAAGTGCTTATAATTAAATTATGCAGCACATTTTTTTCATTAATGGAAGGCCATAGTTCTGCTTTAAGCACAACAGCCACATAATTTCAGATCTCTCTGGTCAGTTCACATTCTTGACTGAACCGTCAACAATTCTCTGTTCAAATATGGTATGAATGGGAAAGCAGCAAGACAGAAACTACTGCTCATTAAAAGGAATCTGAAAGTTTTTATACAGTTCACCAAAAAAACTAGAAAGACCCAAGACATCTGGAATAATGGCCTATGAAGTGAACGTGTGGAATACATGGTCTGAGTTGTAGTCTGCATAAGCCAAATACAACATTTCACAGTAGTGGTGGCAGTATGCTGATTTAATAGATACTAAGGACTTTGGTGCTTTCCTATTGTCAGTATGAATTTATGTTAGAAGAAAATTCTCAGGAGATTATCAGGCCCTAAATTCCATAAGGCGAAATGGAAGTTATGGAATGCCCTAGCTAAAGGTCTAATGTTATCCCAACTGAGATGTTGCAGAAAACCTAAAGAGATATGTGTTCTTGCTTATAAACCTGTAAACTTCTCTGCAACTCTGAAGGGTCTGTGTCTCCTGCTATACAGGCTTCTTCAAGTGCACAAACGCGAAATGCACTTGTGGTGTCATTCATTGCCCCCCACCCCAAACGCAGCTCACAAATCGCAACAGAAAACCGCATCGTGTGAGTTGCACACAAAAATGCAGGAGCCTCTTTGCCCCACGGATATGACCCCATTGAAATCTATGCGGCCGCTGGGCAAACCACACATGAATGCGCATTTATTTTCAAAACAGAAGCATCAAATCTACCTGCAGCACAGTCACTGATAATGGTATGCTTACAGTTTCAGATATTTTTTTTGCAAGACTAATAGAAGTCATAATCCTAGGTTCTAATACAGTGCAAGCCTTCATTAGCCCTACTCAGCCAATGTTCTATGGAAGCCTAGGATTCCTTCCCTTCTATGATTCCTTCAGAGAATGCTAGGGCAGTGTCAGATTGAGTTCCTGCCTTCCCTGACCACCAATATACGGGATAATTTTTTCACTGACCCCCAAGGTAAAGTGGGACTTTCCCAATGACCACCAATGTAAGGTGGCACTTCCCCACTAACTACCAGTAAGGGTTCACTTACTACCATTGCAAGGGGCAGCAACATTTTATTTTCTGTACTAATATTATAATATTACAGCAGGGATTCCCCGAAACCTGAAAAATGTTTCAAAGATTTCCCTAGGGTAAAAATGGTGGTGAAAGTCTGTTTTACTAATCATTCTGATACAACTCCCTTTATCTAAACCAACTTTACTATAAATACAGGTCTTCAGAAGACAGAAACTACAGCTCTACCATGGCTTTATGCAGCGCAGCTGTTACTAATTGTACCAATAACAATATAACAATAGCCATAACCAAGCCTTGCCGATATATTTTTTCCACAGTGAGAATGAAGGACACAGCAAATTGAAGCCAGAAACTGTTATATTAAATTACTTCCCTCTATGAACTTCAGGGCAGGGAATCATTTCCAGTCAGGATAACACAAGGCAAAAGGACAGAAGACGTATCCTGAAGTCACCTCTAAACTATTGGACTGTATTTTTCTACTAAAAGCTGGGCTTGCAATGACAATTTTTAGGTGGCAACACAGGTAGGGGGGTTATCAACGGACAGTGTATTTCTAAAGGTTATTTCCCTATGTTGTAGTATATGATCTAAAGTGGTATCTGCCCGTGATAAAAGTGCACATCTCATTATTTCTAGGCAAAAACGTAAAGTTTTGGATAAAGTGGAGAAACTGAAAAAGTAAATGAGGGGAAATCCAAACATTTTAGAGTTTTCCCGGGAACAAGAGGTAACAAAAAACTATCCAATACGGATACACCGAAATTTCGTCCACCGAAACACTTCGGTCAAAAATGGTACGGTGGGCAAAATGCAAATAGTATCAAAATGGCAGAAAATGCAGTACATCCCCAACTTCTCTCCTCCCCGATGCCCGCTGCTCTCCCCCATCTGGGTTGGCAGAGACAGCAGAGATTGGAGGAGACGCAGACCGGCGCCCAGCGGGGAGCAGAGAAACGGTATGCTTACTGTGTCCCCAGTTATGAATGAACAGGAAGTGATATGCATCCCTTCCTGTTCATTCGTGATTGTGGACATAGTAACTGATACTATCGCCTCAATTTATGAATGGACAGGAACACTCAGTATAGAGGATTCCTGTTCATTCATAACAGGGGCTGCAGAAAGAGATTGAGGACTCTGTCCTCAATCTCTTTTTCTATTTTAAAAGGAAAATATCAGGGGTCTCCTTAGAGTCCTGATATTTCCCCAAAGGCCATAACAGTAAAGTAAAAACAATAAAAATAAAATAATTTAAAAAATGTAAATGAAAAGGTACATTTTCCATTTCGGCCTGACAGATGGTTTTTTATTTCGGTTTCAGTCTGAAAATTTCATTTTGGTGCATCCCTACTATCCATTGGGGACAATTGTCCCAGGGTGGGATTTTTTCTCACTTCGTGAGATTTCCTCTAACTTCCTGTAGTGTCTCTGAAACAGGAACTGAAGGCAAATTTACCAAATCCTACACAGATGGCAACAAAAAACCATGGCGGGTGTTTATAAGCCTTCCCTACTCTATTCCAAACTACAAATATAAAAAGTTTTGGCTATACATATACTTGAACTTTCTCTAATTATATATTACAAACATAGCAGTACTCTACCCTGTAAATAGAACATCCCCCTGTGTATATTGCAGTCTAATGACCCTACCAGGAAAACACACATACCCACTTTAGGACTGATTGGCCAGTTAAGCTATCATTACATGGCTAAAAATCCACAGCTATATGCAAACACAGGAAGAACATAAAAACAGACATATTCCATGAAGGTAATGTGGTCACTGAGAGAAAGCAAACTGAATAAATGCTTCATTTTGCCTGCAGCAGACTGCTGAAATAAGATATTGCAGTCAAGCTTAGGCAAAGTAATTTGAACAAAGACAAATAATGATGTAGTGCAGTGTATGTAGCCACGAACATTCTTTTTCTAGTTCTGGATAACAAGAGGACGGATTAGAACCCATGTCTGGTTTTACTGTCATCCAGGGCTCCATTAGAGAGATTTATCCCCAACTTCTGCCCCAGTGATCACGCTTTACCACACAGGAAGTAAGGGAAAATCTATTACAGAGACAAAATGGGTTTTAGCCTTTCCATACTATTCTAAAGAAAATAATTAGTATCTCTGTCTGTGTTTTGTTGCAGAGTTACCCTCCCTTCCTGTCTGGTAAAACATTGTCAGCAATAGAAGTTCGGCTAAATCAGTCCAACATAGCCCTGGATAGCAGTTGAAACCCGGCAGATTGTAACCCTTCCTCACTCTCCAAGAAAAACATTTTGCTAGACGTTCACTTTGGGGTCTATTTATAAACAATCTGCAGGCCCCTTACCCTGTGAATATCGGTGAATGTTTGTCTTGTGTGAATAATGGCAAAAACAAATGTTATTAATATATTTTCTTTTCAGGTTGAATGTATTGTGATGTAATACTGCATTATGGCTACAAGATGCAACTGTGAAACAGAAGAAATATATACTTATTTTCTAGGTTCCTCAGCTTCCTCTAATGGCCATAATGCAGTATTACATTACAATACATTCAACTTGAAAAAAAAATATATTAAGAAGATTCCTTTATTTGCGATTATTTGCACAAACAAACATCACAGATATTCTTAGGGCAAATGGCCCTGCAAATGGTTTAAAAATAGACCCCTATATCTGCAGTTGTCTATAATTGTCAGCCACAATTCTTCAAGATATAGAAATTATAGTACATATCCTCACAGCAAGTTCCAAAGGTGGAACACGTCCAGCAGGGTCTGCATGCTGACACTCTTGTGATGGAACAAGATAAGTGTTGATGACTTGCATCTAGCAGATACTACAGAGATAATGGATTATCTTACACCCTGTAAATGGAAACTTCTACAGGCTACATGGGTCATTTAAATAGGCCTGCTGTGCTCTTCAGCCTTTTTCTGGTGTGCTTTAAAGTAAACTTGTCTGGTCTCTGGTACAACCAAGCTAAACGTCTGAAATCATGCCTGCACCTGCCACGGGGTTCTTGAAATACTGCTGCATTGCACATTGACAAATGCAGTAAGACTTTATGTAAATCTTGACTTTTCAGAAAGTCGGTGTTTAGGCATGCTGTATTCCACAATGCAATATGGACACCACACATGGCACTATGCAATGCAGTGATAGGGGTTTAATCCAGCTTTATGAAAACTGGGAAGCTGGTTGCCGAGTTTGCGGAGCATTTGAAGCACAGTACAATGGTATTTCGAAGCAGTTTAAGAAAATTCTTCTGAAATGTGATTTCAAATTATTCACAAGATTAAACTACATTGCAATGTGATCTGGTTAGCTGCAGTAATTGCAGGTGGTGCGTGGTTCTTGATGCTGGTATAAGAATGATAACATGTTGGGAAAGACTGAGATTTCATGGGTCTGTCTTCTGCACAAAGAGAGAAAATTAGAAAGTGATAACAGAAGCCAGGCTCCTCACCTGGGTCTGGAAGGCATGCTGGCCAAAATTACAAAACTGAAAGTCCATGTTTTCTCACATACAAGGACAGGACTGAGATAAGGTTTTGGATCTTTGAATGTAAAACTAACAACCTTTCATTTGGCTCTGAAGAATCATGGATCTTGAAATTAAAATGTAAGGGCAAGGCACTTGCAAAAAAAAAGAAAACAACAAAAAAAACCAAGCCACAATAAAATAATACAGCAGTCTTACATATGTAGTGCAACTTACTTTTGGAGTGTGAGTTAGTAGCCTATATGTATGCAAAATCAAAATAGCAGAAACATGCTATAAGAGATTTGCACTTCAAGTGCACTCATTGGGTACTCCCTTGTTAGAGCGTACAATGCAAATCATTAACAAAAAGTGATGCAAAGAAGGCAGCGACAAACTGGATTTTGGCTCCCATACAGTATATCAAGCAGCAGGGAAAGAGATGCAAAGCATACTGGGAATCCAGGTAGTTGGTGAAAGTGATGGTCAGCACTCACTACATAAAAGGGATTTTTGATTGTACTGCATTATCAAAATCATCTATGTTTGTATTCCTATTACAGTGCTGATGTTATAACAGAATAGTATATGCTGGGACTTTACAACTCCTTTAACAAGTCACTCGTCTCTGCAAGACTTATGATAAAAAACATAACACAGCAGCAAGGTGACAAAGTGGTAGGACATTGAACCATGAAATTTGAGGGTTGTGGAATCAATCCCTGCCATAGGCACTATTTACATGAAATGTTCTCTGGATCACTTGTGCCATCTAGGGAAGTCTGGTTTCCTATTACAATCCAAAACCCAATGTTAGATCATCTGCCTTCCAGTCTCAATTCATGTGTGTGTATCCTTCTTTCAGGCACAGTGATTGATGGTCTCATGTAGTCGGAAAAACCCTATAAAATGTGTAAAATAAAATAGCAATGTTTATCTGAAGGTGCTGCCTGGTAAAAGATAACATATTCCACTATCATACAAAACAAGAAATACATACATTTGTAACCATGTGAGCAGCTTGTACTAGGAAAAATGATCAATTCATGGACTGATTTTGAACTCCTGTGTCCATCTGGTATTTGCATTTTCTATGTATTATCTATCAGAAGATGTAGACATATGATCTAATGATCATCGAATGATTCTACATTTCTAATGTAGACAATTGCTATAGCTAATATGACATCAGAGACAACTGGTTATTTTTGCTGTTTATTCAATCAATTATCAATTATTTAAATAATTCCAGCTACAATCCTGGTCCACTTCTGATGTAATATGACCAAGTGTTGCATCCTGGGATAGTTACATCAGCAGAGCATAGCTGGGAAATCTCATCTGTAATCTCACAAGATCTCAGGGAAAGGCATTTTCCTCCCTTGAGATGATGTGCCTGGTCACATGTTCTAGTCACATGTGCCAGAGTTCCAGGTAGCAAAGGGAGAGCTAGCAATCTGCCCTCAGTAAGTATGGCCACTGTCATAAGACTGGGAAAGAAAAAGAGATAAGGTATCCAAAGAATACAAAGCCGGCGATTAGAAGTTTCTGTTTGTCATTACTAAATATATTTCTAAAGGGTGTGTTTGTTGTTACTTTATAGATATGGGTAAAGGAGCCACACCATTTGTAGAATATTAAAATAGAATTAAAGTCTATTGTTCTGTGGCATATAACTACTGCTAGCAAGCAGTAGATATATGCCCCATGATTAAAAAAAAAAAAAAAGTAGTCAAATACCTAATTACTTACCAGTTCCAGCACCGCTCGCTCCCGGCTGAAGAACTCCCGCCTCACAAACGGCTGTGAATGAGGAAGTGTGCGGGCGCATACGCAGTAGAGCGGAGGGGAGAAAAGCGAAAAAGAAAACTGAGTGGATGCAGCCTGGCAGCCGGGAGCATGCACGTCAAACAAACACCGTGGGGCACAAGGAGTCTACGGTGGATCAGAGACCGGCAGCAGCACTGGAGGGACTGTCGGAAACCAGTGGAATAAAGAAAATGATCAAATCAAGAGGCATCACATAAGCCAAGTGCTTACAGCAGCATTGGGGGGGGGGCTTTAATGTCACTTTAAAGCCCAATTTGATCATTCTCATTAGTGGTCCATCTTGATTGGTGAATTTGTTGAGTTCAGAAAGAGAACTGAAAAGGGGATTAGATAAGTACTTTGATGTGGTACAATCTCCCCAGCATAAACACCGACAGTAATCAAAACCTGTTAGAGTTTCCAACCCCTCCACGTTCCATCCAAAACTAAAATAAAGTGTTTGGGCTTTACAGACACTTTAATACAATTATTATATTCATTTTAACTCTAATGCCATGATTTGAGAATCACCAAAAGGTTAAAACTATATACTAGAGGATCTTAGAAACCAGCACAACCTATTCAAATGTATTCGTTTTGTTGAATTTGGTAATGAAATGAAACTGGCCTAAACTGACTTAAATATATGCAAATTAAAGACAGCCATACATAACCAGATTGTTTGGTAAGAGGACAATTAATCACTCTACAGTAAAGAATTCTTCACAAGGCTTTTCTATACCGATGAATTTTAATGCTCGTCATACGTTTTCCATTAGACACATCTAGTGATTTAGAAAGTAGGTAAAATTATTAACAGAGAAGAGAAAAAAAGGAGGCAGACAACAACTGAAACATGTATCATTTGATAGATAGCCGTGTTGTATTTATCAACTTCTGAAATAGATTACAAATCATTTGAAAATGAATATGACATGCAGAATACACAGCGTTTATGCAATATTCAAAAAATTTGATAACAATTTTGTCAACTACTAAAAAATATTAAATGACACAAAATCCTACACGAGATAAAAGGCAGCAAAATGAAAAACTGACATGGCAGAAGCTAAGTGAGTGTGCACCCAGATTTCACACTATATAGGTCTCATTCAATAAGTGCAAAGGGAAAGTTGCTATGTTCAAATCACAGTAAGCCACAGCAACCAAACAAAATGCTTCTGATTGGTTACTAGTACTGCACTCATCACACAAAGGTCTGCTGCTTTTAACGTTTTAATGAATAGGTTCACAGGTCAAAAGACCCATCTGTTCTTTAGCTGCTGCTGACTATTAATATTGGGGTGCAAACTGTTGACAGATAACATAGGGCAAAGGCAGTCTGACAATGGTTCATGCCAATGTGCGAACAGTCACAAATGTGTTAAGATTATTAACCAAAGGAGGATTCTAAACGTTGGAGAAATGCTGTTGTGTAAAATGACACTTGTAGGGAGACTGCAAGTGTGGTGTCACTGAGTAATACAGTGTAATAATGTATTGTTACATTGTATTTACTATTTTATGTATATTTAAATGCATATGACACTAGTGAGGGGCATATTTCTAAAGCAGTGAATGTGACTTTCACCAATGAATCAATCACTTTCATTTAAAATACATGTACCTGATATATTCATCTGCAGTCAATGTTTGGCAAATGTCAGTTATATACATATGCCAAATATATTCCTATTTAACCCCTTATTAACCCTTTTTTACTCCAATCAGCCCCAATTAACTCCCTTTTCCCCTGGCCATTATTTATTTATTTTTAAGCCCCTTTTTTTTATTTGTTTTTACCATTAATGTATACGTTTGCTTTAGGCCCCATTCACACCTAGGCGTATTGTAATATGCGCGACCGTCGCGCGATTCCGAAGGCTTCTTGGCTGTATCCCAATGGAAAACGCCCTACAAAACGGCCCAAAGTAGTACCTGTACCTTTCCAGGCGTGGGCCGTTTTGTAGCGCGTTAGGGACGGGCGGAAATACGCCAAGGTGGGAACGAGACCATTGAATACAATGGGATTTATATTTTTGACCATTTTGTAGAGCGTTCGTCGAGCGTAGAACGCGCTACAAAACGTTCAGGTGTGAACCAGGGCTTAAGTTGTTTGTTTTTCAATTTTGCACTGTTTTGCAAAACTTAAAAAAACCTAAACACTTTTTTTTTTAAATAACTTTGCCATTATTTATATCCCAAACATCATTTCAGTGTCATTTTAAAGTGGGTTAAATAATGGAATGGCATGTATAGGTATATTTTAACACTTGTCAAAATAGAAAATAAAACTTTATCTATAGATTACATTGAAAATTAAATCATTTTTGCGACACATTCTTACCCACATTAAGCCTAGTCCCCCCCC